>NC_050069.1:223749088-224059065 GCF_009764565.3 Dermochelys coriacea | reverse complement strand
ATGCCATCTCATAGAGCTGATGGAGGAAAAGATCTGAGGTTTGGAGATGCAGGTGGAAAGTCTGGTTGAGTTTAGGAAGGGGTTTGAGCAGATTATGGAGCAAAGACATGAGGTATCTGAAGGGAAAAGCTTAGACTTGCAGATGGAAGCAGGGCTGGGGAATTCTGAGGGGAGACTGGGTGAGAAGTGGTCAGTGGAAGCATGTGACTAAAAGAACCAGGCAGAGGAAAAGATGGGCTAGTGAAGGAGAAATAGAGCTCAGAAACAGGTTTTCAGAGTAGGAAAATGAAGAAGGGGCTCAGCAGGTAGTCGCTGAAGATGGAAGGGTAAGGAAGAAGAGAGGTTAGTCCTATAGGAAAAGGGGAAGAGTCAATGGAGACTACACCAAATATGAGCCCCAGGAGGATACAGGATGGATTGAAGAGGATTACAAGGGAGAATAGGAATGGAAAGAACTTGCAGCCAGAGGGAAAAGGGGAGAGACTGGAGAATAGCACCGTCACCAGGAAAAGGCAGGTCTATGTGATTGGGGACTCTTTATTGAGAAGAATAGACAGGCCTGTAACCAGAGCTGATCCAGGGAATAGACGAGTGTGCTGTCTTCCAGGTGCTAAGATACAGGATGTAGACCTGAGGTTGAAAAGGATCCTAAAGGGAGCAGGAAAGAATCCCCTAATTATCCTTCATGTGGGAACAAATGATACAGCTAGATTCTCGCTGGAAAGTATTAAGGGAGACTATGCTAGGCTGGGGAAGACACTTAAGGAAATCGAGGCTCAGGTAATCTTTAGTTGGATTCTGCCTGTTCCTAGAGAAAGGCAACAAAGGTGTGACAAGATTATGACTATCAACAGATGGCTCAGGCAGCGGTGCTATAAGGAAGGCTTTGGGATGTATGGCCACTGGGAGGCATTCATGGACAGAGGACTGTTCTCTCGGGATGGACTTCATCTGAGTAGGGAAGGAAATAGACTTCTAGGATGGAGGCTGGCCCAACTGATAAAGAGAGCTTTAAACTAGGAATTTGGGGGAGATGGATGGGAGATGTCCAGGTAATCTCCTCACTGGATTTTAGCATTGAGAGGGAAGAAAACGAAGTAAGAAAGGATACAGCCGTGGGTAGGAGAATGTATATAAGGAGGAAGGGCTGTGTGGATACCAGTCTAATAGGTTATATTGGCTGTAGAATGACCATGTCTAATAGGGTACAAAATGTGAGCGAGGCCAAACAGCAAAAATGAAGATGTTTGTATACCAATGCGAGGAGCCTAGGGTAACAAAATGGAGGAACTAGAGCTACTGGTGCAGGAAGTGAAATCAGATATTATAGGGATAACAGAAACATGGTGGAATAGTAGTCATGACTGGACTACAGGTATTGAGCACATGCCCTTCTATAGGAAAGACAGAAGTAAAGGTGGTAGAGCATCATTGATATACAATGCTAAGGTAGAATGTAAAGAAATAAGAAGCGATGCAATGGATAGGATGTAATTTTTGCCCAAACGGACTCTGGCTTATCCATTGCATCGCTTCTTATTTCTTTACATTCTACCTCATCATTGATGTACAATGCTACTCCACCACCTTTACCTTTATTTCTGTCTTTCCTGATTAGGGGGCGGGGCTTCTCTGACCGGGGTCCTATATAGGTAGCCAGCCAGTCAGGCAGTGGCACAGACAACTGCAGTGGCACAGGATCCAGCAAACAGAGTTGTAAACAGAGGAGTTTGAGTGGGAGTTCTGTTGGAGGAGAAGGTATTTGTATTTGGTTTTGTATTTGTCTGTGTAGAGGCTTGTAGGGGCTTTGTGCTGGGAGAGAAGCTGAGCCCTGATTAGGGGGCGGGGCTTCTCTGACTAGGGGTCCTATAAAGGTAGCCAGCCAGTCAGCCAGCGGCCCTTTATATATGTTACATTGGGGAAGAAAACTAGTAGAGCCTCCCCTGGGATAGTGCTTGGGGTGTGCTATAGACTGCCGGGATCTAATTTGGATATGGATAGAGCCCTTTTTAATGTTTTTAATAAAGTAAATACTAATGGAAACTGTGTGATCATGGGAGACTTTAACTTCCCAGATATAGACTGGAGGACCAGTGCTAGTAATAATAATAATAATAATAATAATAATAATAATAATTAATAGGGCTCAGATTTTCCTAGATGCGATAGCTGATGGATTCCTTCATCAAGTAGTTGCTGAACCGACTAGAGGGGATGCCATTTTAGATTTGGTTTTGGTGAGTAGTGAGGATCTCATAGAAGGAATGGTTGTAGGGGATAATCTTGGTTCAAGTGATCATGAGCTAATTCAGTTCAAACTGAACGGAAGGATTAACAAAAATAAATCCGCAACTAGGCTTTTTGATTTCAAAAAGGCTGACTTTCAAAAATTAAGGAAATTAGTTAGGGAAGTGGATCGGACTGAAGAACTTATGGAGCTAAAGGTAGAGGAGGCCTGGGATTACTTTAAATCAAAGCTGCAGAAGCTATCGGAAGCCTGCATCCCAAGAAAGGGGAAAAAATTCATAGGCAGGAGTTGTAGACCAAGCTGGATGAGCAAGCATCTCAGAGAGGTGATTAAGAAGAAGCAGAAAGCATACAGGGAGTAGAAGATGGGAGGGATCAGCAAGAAAAGCTACCTTAGTGAGGTCAGAACATGAAGGGATAAAGTGAGACAGGCTAAAAGTCAAGTAGAGTTGGACCTTGCAAAGGGAATTAAAACCAATAGTAACAGGTTCTATAGCCATATAAATAAGAAGAAAACAAAGAAGGAAAAAGTGGGACCGCTAAACACTGAGGATGGAGTGGAGGTTAAAGATAATCTAGGCATGGCCCAATATCTAAACAAATACTTTGCCTCAGTCTTTAATAAGGCTAAAGAGGATCTTGGGGATAATG
Source organism: Dermochelys coriacea (assembly GCF_009764565.3). Classification (NCBI taxonomy): domain Eukaryota; kingdom Metazoa; phylum Chordata; order Testudines; family Dermochelyidae; genus Dermochelys; species Dermochelys coriacea. Next base: position 224,056,167 of record NC_050069.1, on the reverse strand, counting down.
GTAGCATGACAAATGGGAATGAGGATATGGAGGTAGATATTGCCATATCTGAGGTAGAAGTGAAACTCAAACAGCTTAATGGGACTAAAGCTGGGGGCCAAGATAATCTTCATCCAAGAATATTAAAGGAATTGGCATCCGAAATTGCAAGCCCATTAGCAAGCATTTTTAATGAAACTGTAAACTCAGGAGTTGTACCATATGATTAGAGAATTGCTAATATAGTTCCTATTTTTAAGAAAGGAGGAAAAAAGTGATCTGGGTAACTACAGGCCTGTTAGTTTGACATCTGTAGTATGCAAGGTCGTGGAAAAAGTTTTGAAGGAGAAAGCAGTTAAGGTTATGGAGGTCAATGGTGAATGGGACAAAATACAACATGGTTTTACGAAAGGTAGATCGTGCCAAACCAACCTGATCTCCTTCTTTGAGAAAGTAACAGATTTTTTTAGACAAAGGAAACACAGTGGATCTAATTTACCTAGATTTCAGTAAGACATTTGATATGGTGCCACATGGGGAATTATTAGTTAAATTGGAAAAGATGGGGATCAATATGAACATTGAAAGGTGGATAAGGAATTGGTTAAAGGAGAGACTACAACGGGTCCTACTGAAAGGTGAACTGTCAGGCTGGAGGGAGGTTACCAGTAGAGTTCCTCAGGGATCAGTTTTGGGACCAATCTTATTTAATCTTTTTATTACTGACCTTGGCACAAAAAGTGGGAGTGTGCTAATAAAGTTTGCAGATAATACAAAGCTGGGAGGTATTGCCAATTCGGAGAAGGATCGGGATATTATACAGGAGGATCTGGATGACCTTGTAAACTGGAGTAATAGTAATAGGATGAAATTTAATAGTGAGAAGTATAAGGTCATGCATTTAAGGATTAACAACAAGAATTTTAGTTAAAGCTGGAGACGCATCAATTAGAAGTAACAGAGGAGGAGAAGGACCTTGGAGTGTTGGTTGACCACAGGATGACTATGAGCCACCAATATGATATGGCCCTGAAAAAAGCTAATGCAGTCTTGGGATGCATCAGGAGAGGTATTTCCAGTAAAGATAAGGAGGTGTTAGTACCATTATACAAGGCACTGGTGAGACCTCATCTGGAATACTGTATGCAGTTCTGGTCTCCCATGTTTAAAAAGGATGAATTCAAACTGGAGCAGGTACAGAGAAGGGCTACTAGGATGATGCGAGGAATGGAAAACCTGTCTTATGAAAGGAGACTCAAGGAGCTTGCCTTGTTTAACCTAACTAAAAGAAGGGTGAGGGGAGATATGATTGCTCTCTATAAATATATCAGAGGGATAAACACCAGAGAGGGAGAAGAATTATTTAAGCTCAGTACCAATGCGGACACAAGAACAAATGGATATAAACTGGCCACCAGGAAGTTTAGACTTTGAAATCAGATGAATGTTTCTAACCATCAGAGGAATGAAGTTTTGGAATAGCCTTCCAAGGGAAGCAGTGGGGGCAAAAGATCTATCTGGTTTTAAGATTCTACTCGATAAGTTTATGGAGGAGATGGTATGATGGGATAACGTGATTTTGGTAATTAATTGATCTTTTAAATATTCATGGTAAATAGGCCTAATGGCCTGTGATGGGATATTAGATGGGTGGGATCTGAGTTACTACAGAAAATTCTTTCCTGGGTTTCTGGCTGGTGAATCTTCTCCATGTGCTCAGGGTTTAGCTGATCGCCATATTTGGGGTCGGGAAGGAATTTTCCTCCAGGGCAGATTGGAAGAGGCCCTGGAGGTTTTTCACCTTCCTCTGTAGCATGGGGCACGGGTCACTTGAGGGAGGATTCTCTGCTCCTTGAAGTCTTTAAACCACGATTTGAGGACTTCAATAGCTCAGACATAGGTGAGGTTTTTCGTAGGAGTGGGTGGGTGAGATTCTGTGGTCTGCACTGTGCAGGAGGTCAGACTAGATGATCAGAATGGTCCCTTCTGACCTTAGTATCTATGTTCTAGATTTAAGTTATTGTATCAGTACTTAAAGAAGACAGAGAAAAAAACTGCTGAGTACTATTCTACTTTGAAAATTGACTCTTGAAAACTGGCATTATCAGGCTCCATATTCATTGAATTTTTTCTGATTTCCATAGCAAAATAGTTCAGCTTGCAAGTAAAAATGTGGGTGGTGGGTTTTTTTTGTCTCAGTACTACCCTACAAAATGAGCTCTGACATTTAAGATGGGTTCTTTTCTTCCCTCCCAACAGCACCAGTAATAAGGATTCTCAAAGACAAATTATGCTATCAGTTGCACCTGTGCATACCATTTGTTTTCAGATTCTTCTTCCATTCATTTTTCTGCTACCCAATTAGCCATCAGGTGCTGCTGATGACATAATTTGATGCCCACTGGGAGGCACAGGTGTAGTTGATGAAATAATCTGGCTTTCAGACCCTCTGTTACTGGTGATGGTGCAGGAGATTAAAACAATTCAGCTTGATTTTCAGAGCCCAGAGTGAGCTTATGCGCCTAGCAGTTATGGTAAACAAATGTCTCTTTTTTTTTATGTGCAAGCTGAGAAAATTGAATGTGAGATATGACTATGATACCCACAATGCCATTTTACAGCATTATTTTTCAGGGTGAAATCTTATTTTGCTTTGTAATTGTGCTACTTCTCCACAAGATACAAAATACCTTGCATATATCTAGGCTGGGATCCACAAAGCAATTTAAGTGCCTAAACTACAGAGTTAGGCACCTAAATCCACAACTCCCACTCAGCTGCTGCCTAATCCTATAGGTGCCTAAACTCACTTGGTACAAAGTAAAAGTTCCTTAAGCACCTAAGTTTTATATCACGATCACAAACTCAAATGACCACGCGGGCCACATGAGCACTAGTACATTGGCCTGAAGGCAGCACAACTGACCACCCCCCTCTGCTGCTCTGGCCCCACCCCCACTCCACCCATTCTATGAGGCCCCACCCCTGCCCTACCTCTTCCAACCCCTTCCCTGAAATCCCCACCCCAACTGTGCCCCCTCCCTGCCCCCAGGGGGTAAAGGAAGGTGCAGGGTGCATCAGAGGGCTCAGGGCAGGGGGTTGGGACACAGGAGGGGTGCAGTGGGGGCTCAGGGCAGGGGGTTGGGGTGCAGGGTATGGCAAGGGGCTCAAGGAAGGGGGTTGGGATGCAGGAGGGGTGTGATGGGGGTTCAGGGTAGGGGGTATGGCTGCAGGAAGGGTTTGGGGGCGGGTCTGGCCCCACGCGCACATGGGGCAGGGCAGGGTCCCTGCCCTGCCCTGCCCTGCCCACGCGCCGCTTTGGGAAACAGCCGAGACCTGGGGAAGGGAAGACGCACAGGGGTCTGTGTGTTGCCCTGGCTGCTCCTCCAGGTACCTCCCCTGCAGCTCCTATTGGCCGGGAACAGGGAACCATGGCCAATGGGAGCTTTGGGGGAGGTGCCTGGAGGCGCAGCTAGGGCAACACACAGACTCCTGGGGGCCCCCTGCCCCCAGTCCTGGCCACTTCCCTGAGTGGCACAGGAGGCAGGGAGCCTGCCCTGTGCCCGGTAGGCCAGAGCCACTCTCGGTAAATGCAGGGAGGGTGGAGCCACGGGGAGTTGGCGGACCACAGAAAATAACCCTGTGGGCCACATGTTTGAGACCCCTGAAACAGACTAATCAAACTAAGACAGTATGTTTTTATGAATGATGATGTCATATTTAGTTGTGGTAGGAGATATCTGAAGCCTAAACTGCTGAAGCAGATGGAAAAATCAGATTGGCTAAGAAAGGACTTGAAGCCAAGTCCTCCAATGCTTAAATAGACCTTCATCAACTAAAACTCCCATTGACTTCAATAAGAATTTGGCATGGAAAGGGCTGCAGGATTAGCCTTCTTGTCGGTACTTGGAACCCATTTTCCATTTTGGTAGGAGGGTGTCTATGATGGCCATAAAATAATAAACCACAATACCAAAAGCACATACACAAGTAAAATACAAACTGCTGTTTAAAGACCTGCATGCATTTTAATTTCTGGGAGAAATGTGGCTTAAGAAGCAAAGGAACATCTCCATTTTCTAAAAATATTTTCAACAACTTTGTATTTGAGTGAAAAAGACAAGTGTGAAAGGAGACTGGCTTTCTGCTCATAAGTACATTAATGAAGGTTCCTTACAGGGTAAGATGACTGTGCCTAGATGTCCTGATTTTACAGGGACAGTCCTGATTTTGGGGTCTTTTTCTTATATAGGCTCCTATTAACCCCCACCCCCATCCCGATTTTTCACATTTGCTGTCTGGTTACCCTAACTGCTCCTGACAATAGGACATTCACAGAGATATTCACTTTTGCTTTTCATATATTGTTTCCACGCTATTTAACATAGTTAGAAGAAAAGCCTGTTAAGTTATTCACAATGGCTTTCCCAGAGTGAGCTGTGTTCAGTGCATCTACGTTTTAGATTAGGATGGGCAAACTACGGCCCACGGGCTGGATTCGGCCCGTCGGGGCTTTGGATCCAACCCATGGGACTGTCCCCGTAGTGCCGCAGGCCCAGCGCTGCTCTCAGAAGCGGCTGGCACCATGGCCCTGTGGCCCGGAGGTGGGGCAGAGGACTCCATTCATTGCCCTTATCTCCTGGCACCTTCCCCTGCAGCTCCCATTGGCCAGAAACCGGGAACTGCGGCCAATGGGAGCTTTGGGGGAAGTACCTGGAGGAGTGGCAAGGGCAGCGCGTGGAGCCCTGTGCCCACCCCTCCCCCAGGGGCCACGCAGGGATGTGGTGCCGGCTGCTTTCCGGAATGGACCTGGACCCAGTGCACGCCGCTGCCACCCTGGAGCTGCTTTAGGTAAGCAGCGCTGGGCCAGAGCCCGAACCCCTCCTGCACCCTGCTCTAAGCCCCCTCCCTGCACCTCGCACCCCTCCTGCACTCTAACCCCCTGCCCTGAGCTCCCTCCTGCAGTCTGCACCCCTGCCCTGAGCCCCCTCCTGCACTCCACACCCTTCCTGCACCTCAACCCCCTTCCCTGAGCCCTCTTATGCACCCTGCACCCTTCCTCTTTCCCAATCCCCTGCCCTGAGCCCGTTCCTGCACACTGCACCCCCTCCCACATCCCGCACTCCCTCCCGCACCCCAACCCCCTGCCTCGGTCCTGCATACAATTGCCCCACGCAAATGTGGCCTTCGGCCCAAAAAGTTTGCCCCCCTCCCATTTTAGATTCTAAGATCTTTAGGGCCAGAGCTGTTTCCATTTCTGTTCATTGTACAGCCTTGAGCAAAGAGCTGGTGGTAAAGAAAAAATGCTGGCCATATACAATGAGTGACAGATAAAACACTGCAAAGTGTCATGGAAATCTCTGCAACTATAGAGGTTACTTGGAAAACTGAAAAAAGAATTTATCTTTCCAAGACCTGTAGGGGTCTTGTGGCAGACTCTTAACGTTATTTTAATGGAGAAGAAGCAGCATGCCAGTAGGCTCCAGTCCAGTATGGCCTGTGCTAGGGCCAATCACAGTATCTTATCGTCCCAACTATTCCACTGACAATTCAGGCAATTGTTTGCCTTTTAAGTCAAAGACCCTGCAGCTTTGACACAGAACAGGAAGAGTGCCTGCTATAATGTATGTAAAATAAAATGAATCATCATAGCATACAAAAGGATTCTCCGGGCCCAATGGTTAGGGTCTGAGCCTAGACCTGAGAAACTCGGATTCAAATTCCTGCTCCACCACCCAACTTCCTGTGCTACTGTGGGCAAGTAAATTAGTCTCTTTGTGCCTCTGTTCTCATCTGTAAAATGGGGATAAAAGCACAGCTCTAGCTCTCATGGGGTGTTGTGAAAATAAGCACATTAAAAATGATCACATACTGTAGTATTATGGGACCACATAAATATCATAGATACATCTGCAGGCTATTTACATCATCCTCCAATCAGTGCAGGGTTGTTTTCTGCAATGTATTTCCTAGTGATTTGTCAAGTTAGACTATTTCCTCATCTGACAAGCGTCAAATATCTTCAGCCCTTTCCATGTGGAACAGTTTGCTGATAACAGCCTTAAGTTTCTCTGTGAGGCTTTGCAAGATTTTACTGCACTATTTGCTCTTAACTAGCTGAGTCCTACTTGCAGAGTTCAGAGCTGGATCTGCATCTTCGCTTCCAAACACTGGGGTGGGAGTGCTCAGAACCAGGCTTAACAATAAGGCAACACTTCAGAAAGGAAGTCCTTTTGGAGTTAATTTAATTTCTTATGTGAAAAGCAAATTAAGATTTTTTTTAACAATGAATATGGACTCTATCTTCTGGCCTTTAACAGTACATGCTACATTGGTCAGGATTAAATGGATTTTTAAAACAGAATTGAAGAACATTTCGTTCTGGGATGAGTCTCTTCTAATTCCCACCCAAGCTAAAATTCAAATTTTTTAACAGAAAATAATTGGGGCTTACTAAAGCCAAAAGGTCACAGTATTGCCTTCTCACCAGTGGAATTCCATGTGGCTCTGTTGAGAGGAATTATTCCCAGGTCAAGTTTTTCTTTTTCAAAATGCCACACAGTTTAATGAAAAGAAAAGCACTGTAGCATCAAGAAGTGGAGAAGTAACACCCCATCCAAATCAACTGGAAAGCTTCTAATTCTTAGACTGAAAGACAAACGCACCACAGAGAAAATTTGCCAAAGATTTCAATTTATACACCTGGCAAAGCTCAGATTTAGAAAACATTAAACCCTGTTCCCATTATATTGGACATACCCTTGTTAAGATTAACATTTTTTGCAGCAGTGCAGGGACCCATTACATGGCATGTCTGAGGTGTGCACGCATTTATATGTGACTGCTCTGACTATGATCTGCCTCTCACAGACACACACTGTCTTAATCAGAGTGCGAAGTGTGCCCCACAGGTGAATTTCACCCATTGTGTGCATTGACCATTCCTTGACTTATTAATGGCTGTTTACAGTCTTTTCTCTCCTCCTACAGACACGGGGAAGATTTAACCCCTCAATGATTATGTGCTTTTTCTAGAGATTTCTTACACATAACAGGGATGACTTTAAGGAACACATTTTTGGGGATGGAATATTTCAAGAGAATTGGAAAATAATCCCTGGTTGGAATACAAACTGCCTCAGTACAAGGAAAAACTTGCTTACTGGCTGACATGGGGGATAATTTAATATCTGTACTACCTCCATTAACTAAATTAATTCATTAGAGTGGGTACACTGACAGATACCATGCATTCATCTTGGCTCTAACTCTGAGATTTAGCAGAATGACAGCATGATGTCTGATGTGAGAGGAGGTGTGTGTTTGTGTGGGGCGGGGGGTGACAAGTCTTTAAAGCAAGAGCAAAACATTTTAAAATAGGGAATTAAAAACAGCCCTTCCATCCTGGTTGATCCTTTCAAAGTATTTAAAATTAAGAGCATTGTTGTTAGCAGAAATGGCAATGTGATTTTCAAGTTTTCCTTACAGCTGGATGGCAAAGGCAACTGAAATTGCAGATCAGAACCCAGAAAGAATCAACACGATTACTTCAAATTGTTTTGTGCATGCTTGCAATGTTACAGCTTTTTTTAATTGACGTGACAATCTCATCCACCCTCTGCCTCAGGCAGTCTCCATCACTGCCGCAGTCTTTCTTCTTCTTCTTCTTCTGTTTATCACACACACACACACACACAAATTTCTATCCTTAAGTGAATTTTAGCGCTCATGGAGAGGACTACATTGATAGCTCTATGAGTTAGAGGATCATTTAAACAACATGCTCATTCAGTCCTTGTCCAGCAGTGATTCAAGATACCAATTAGAGCCAGTTGCAATTATGAGTTTATTAAAGGGAAAACATGTGTTCTCTAGGTTCTGGACCGAGACCATCCACTCAGTCCAAACAAGCCGTTTGACAGCCTTCAGAGAGTAAGAACTTTAGCTCACTACTGACCTGGTTTCCTGAACATTACAAGCTGTGTATCCTACATAGCTATAGATAGATAGCTAATAAATTAAAGATGAAAAAATTTTGATTTTCTAAAACCTCAACAGTCAGATGTTTGGCTTGAAAAATCAAAACCAGAGGTGGTTCATATCTGGGAACTTTTTTCTCTGAACTTTCCAAAGTTTAGGGTTTGAAAAATTGGTCTTTTTTTGCCCCAAAAATAAATTACTCCCCAAATTTGATAAGTCCCAGGAATGTTCTCTATCATGAAATTCATAAACTCCCATACTGTAAGAGAGAGCAGAGCTCTTGCTCTGGGGATGGAGAGCAGGAGGCAAGAAACAACCAGCCACATGTCAAAATGGCTGGCCAAAAAGCCCTGTACAGTGGCAATCTTATTCACCATGTCTGCAGGGGAAAGGAGGCGTTTCCCCGTACCCTTGTTTTTATCCTGCCATCCACATTCCAGGGAAAGGTTCTGGGGTTCAAAGCCCTCTGGGGTGGCATAGAACATCCATGTTGAGAAACAAATATCAGGTTGCAACACCATGACAAAAATGTCATTTCCACCAGACTTAAGCCTGTGACATTCAGTTTTGGTTTGATGAGCTCAAATAGTCTACTCTGAGCAGGCTTATATTTTTTTCCAAACCATTCACTGCTCTATTCTATTTGTAAATTGTATTTTGATTGTCCCATATAGATACTCTGGGCAACACAGTACAGAAACATCAACTTTGAGAAGCAGAATATAGTAGCCATAAAGACTGTTGTACAAAGTTAAAGGGACTTGGCCTTCTAAGTCTCTATTGAATATGGGACTTTGTACCTTTATAAATATGGCCCTTTTAGGCACCTAACAATGCAGATGGAATTGCCAAAAGCACCTACTAGGCACCGAGGAAATCTGCCTTGAAATGAATAGGAGTTAGGCACCTAGGTGCTTTGAAAAAACCTATTAGGTGCCTACCTGCATATTTAAGTGCTTAAATACCTTTAAAAATCTGTCTCTTAGGCTCCTAAATCTTGTTGGTGTTTTGAAAAATTTTACCCTCCTATGTGCAAGGCAAGGCTCCTGCCTCAGCAAGCTTATAATTGCAGCTTTGGGCTGCCCACCACTAATGAAAGTGGTGGAAAGCACAGGGACCAGAATCAAACCACAGAATCTTTATGATTGTTCAACATGATGATACAGAGCCCAGTTTGCCTCTCTGAGAGTAGGCTGAGTTTGTGGGGAGGTGAAAAAGGGTTTCACTCATTGCAGGTGCACCTCCTTGTGGCTGGACCTGGTAATTAGCTTTCACCCTGTCTGGACCCCCTCTCCCTTGAGTTGCTTTAGCTAGGGTCCCTCTTTCTCTCCATGACTGAGGGGTGCTCCATCTTCATGACCTGGCAGCCTTATAACCAGATCACTTTATAGCCCCCCATTACATCTCTGGCAGTCCTCTGTTCCAACTCCTGCTTCTGTGCTAATTTGCCAGTGGCTGGTAGAGGAACCCAGGCCCACCCGTTACTCAAGGTTCCAGCCCAGGGATACTACGACTAGGAATATAGGTGTCCTTAGTCACAAACCTTGTTGCTGTGTCCCTAGGTTTCTTCCTACCCCACTTCTCTATCTCCTTGCCTTCTCTGGTTTTGCCAGAACATCCTCTGCTCTCTGTGGCTACTTCACCCCTCTCAGCTCTTGTCAAATTCCCTAGTCCAGGGAAATACCTCAGGTCTTACTTTCCCCCTAGATCTCTGCCTTCTCCCTGGCCAACTCCCTTTCCCTCTCAGGAGTAACTGCAGACCTCCTCCATGCAGTCCTTTCCTGCCTTCACTTCCTAGCTTTATAATCCTATCCCAGACCAGCTTCATCTGCCATTAGGCCTTACAAAGCCCTTGGTCCCCTGCAGCATCTAAGGTTACTTGGCTCTTCCTGGCCCACATGAACCCAGGCAGGGCTTGTGTGGGGTGGACAACCCATTGCAGGTGGGTAATTAGGAAAATAGCCATTTGACTTCTGAACTGAGGGCTAATTCACTGGAAACTTGTGAGACAATGAACCTGAAATTGCTGAATCCCAGCCATTGTTCAGAGTGTAGCCAGCCCATGCCGTTCTCAAAAAGGAAAAAATAGGGGAAAGAGTTAAGACAATTAATAAAATCCATCAATAACATGCAGCTTCGTTTAAATGTCTCTCTAATTTTGTACCAGTGCTTATCATTTCCCTATTTAGCGGCTTGCTTTCAATGCAATACAATAGAATATGAGTCATAAAAATCATTCAGCACTTGCAAAAACCTTTACATCGTTGTTGGGGTGCAGGCTTCAATGCTGTTGTGATTTATTTTTTCACCTTGGATGCAAAGTGGCCGGTGTTCTACTTGGTTGGGTGCTGGATGAAAATTAATTGACCGTTAGCCTGCTGCTGAGAACAGTAAAACATGTCAGAAGGTTATTGGCTCCAATCTTAGAGAGCTGGGTAATTATTGGAATTTCTGAATTCTGTTTGGTGCAACATGAGCGTGTGTCATGTGGTGCTGAAATAATCATTGCACACGATATTTTGGGTCAGATCCTCAGGTGATGTAAATCCATATAGCTCCCTGGACTTCAGAGGAGCTACCCCAGTGTATACCCGCAAAAAGATGGAGCTAATGTTACCCAGTAGCACACACAAAACACGAGATGAGAAAAAAGTCATAATCATAGAATCATAGAATATCAGGGTTGGAAGGGACCCCAGAAGGTCATCTAGTCCAACCCCCTGCTCAAAGCAGGACCAAGTCCCAGTTAAATCATCCCAGCTAGGGCTTTGTCAAGCCTGACCTTAAAAACCTCTAAGGAAGGAGATTCTACCACCTCCCTAGGTAACGCATTCCAGTGTTTCACCACCCTCTTAGTGAAAAAGTTTTTCCTAATATCCAATCTAAACCTCCCCCATTGCAACTTGAGACCATTACTCCTCGTTCTGTCATCTGCTACCATTGAGAACAGTCTAGAGCCATCCTCTTTGAAACCCCCTTTCAGGTAGTTGAAAGCAGCTATCAAATCCCCCCTCATTCTTCTCTTCTGCAGACTAAAAATAATGTAACACTGCATCCAGGGTAAGAACCCGGCCCTCGCTGTGCTGCTTCCCTCACAATGCATTAAACTGCATTGGCCTACTGGGATCTCTCAGGAGAAAGGTGCCACAACGGTACCCAAAGTCTCCAAGAGACCTGTGAATGCAACAGCTGAGAGACTGCACAGCACACACTCCCCCCACAATAATAGGCCCGGTCTGTTCGGAGGAGGATGGCTTCCTGGCTTCATTCGCTCCCCAGCTGCTTGGGGTCTGATCCTGAAATCTTTGAAGTCAATGGCAAAGCTCCCTTTCACCAGAGTGGTGCAAAATCAGATCTTTAGTAGCTGAGGTAAATACATAGACTATGATTAGTCCTTGTGTGCAGGGGATGCAATGGAGAAGGCCCCCAGTGCTCCTATGAAGGGGCTAGGTACAATTTGGCCCTTAATCTTCCTGTAGTGTTCACAAAGACATAGTGCATTTACTCAGTCCTGGGCAGCTCTGTTAATTTTCGCTTTAGCACTCTTTTTCTTTTAAAATAAGCAAGAGGGTCACTTGAGTTGCCTCTCTCATCTAAATTATGCCTCAGTAGTACCAGCTTCTCAGGAAAAACCTGACACATTTCAAGTTCTGTGGCTGCTGTGAGAGGAAAAGAGTGCCATTTATGTGTGTAATAGCTGTATAGTGCGGCGTTGAAGCTTCTGTATTGCACTGAGGGCCAGAGCCACACTCTGTGACCCTTCCCTCGGGGCCCACGTTTAATAATCTTGCACAAAAACTCTTTGCTTAAAACAACAAAGACCTCAAGAAACATTAGGGATCTATTCCAAATAATCAAATATACTGATCTTAACAAAGATAAAACTTCATCTTAAAATATGTATGGTAAGTGCTCCATATTGCATTCACAGGTATAATTCTGTCTCTTTCAAATAAAACTACAGGTACCCATTAAAAATTAAGCACTAAGGAGTTTGATAATTCTGCATCAGCTCCACTTCCACAGTGTTTGGAAAGAGCTTCTTTATTGCCCCTTTGAGAAATCAAGTGCACATCACCATCCTAATCCTAGAATAGATACGGTCTATTATTATTCTCCAATAGCAAGTTTGCAGGAAAAATACAAAGGCTGGGGGGAAAAAATGAAGCGACTTTAGCCCAGACCAGAAGCTATTTTTTTCTGAGGTTTGAGTGGCTTTAGATAGTTCTGACAAAATATTAATTCTTGAAATTGTATAAAAAATCATGTTTTTTTCACAAGTTCTCCATTAATCTCAAACTAGAGAAGGTGTAAAAATCACTATTACATGATATATAGATGTGACCTTGCAAGCTCTTGGTACCAACTGACAGAGGGGGTCCATGGAGTTTTACAGGGATTCCCTGGGTCAGATATATACATAAGAATTCACCAAAGGACAGCATGTGATGTCTCTACCGAGAGCCCGCAGCCCACTGGTCATCCTAATCAGTGTGAAATGGCATGAAAGGATAGTATTTAGGAAGTTATGTATCTATCCTGAAAATAATGTTCTAAAGTAAGGCAAGTCACCAAGAAGGGATATCCCTCGGACAGGTTCCTACCAGGCAGGTCTGGTCTTGTGTGTATTGGACATGCCTATTTGTACACCAACTCAGAAAGCAGATGTAAGATTGCAAAATCTAGAAGAGAAAATGCACAGGATAAATACAATCAGCAGGGGGCATCCTGTTTGTAAATAAAATCAAAGGATTACCTCCGTATATCAGGTAACGTGCAGCATCCTTCACCTAAGACACAAGCTAGCTGCATTTCTCATTATGGACTTCATCTTAATAGGGGGATTGGATCTGATTCTTTTCTCAGATACACTGATGTAAGTCAAGAGGGACTCGTCTGAAGTCAATGGAGCCATACCAATGTAAAGAGGAGAATCAGGCCTACTGACTTACAGACCAGCTCCTCTTCCATTCTGATTGCATGGACCACTTGCCCCCACCAGTAATCCAATATCTTCCATGTGGCATCTACAGCAACGGTTAGGTGGGAAAGTAATATTAGGAAAGTATTTAATGTATTTTTATTTATTTTGTTTGTTTGTTTCCCAGGAGAAAGGGTTTGCTAAGAAAAAGCGGATAGACCTCAGGACATGCCAGCACATGAAGAATATCAAAACTTAAAGGAATTTTTTTTCTGCATGCAAATGGACGTTGCTGCTGCACCCTGGCCTTCATCCAGCTGTCTTTGAAATCAATAGACCGATTTTCATTGACCTTCAATGGGAGCTGGTTGTGGCTAATTGTACTCTAGTGTTATCCCATGCCCTTGTGATAGAGGCAAATAATTACCTGTTAATATTGTTCATATAATATTTCCCTTCCACTTCTAGAAAAATGCAAAGCAACTTTTTACTGATGCCGTTGTTAGAAAGCATTCCTTTTATATGTAAAACATTAGATTTTCCTTGTGAATTACAAAATGACACTGGAAGGCCTGGGTCTAGTTTGACAATAAGGGATATTTTGACACTTTAATCTCAACTTTTTTAACAGTTTGTTTGGCTTTTACGGTGTTCATATACTTTTACTTCTTACTATGGATTTTATTAAGGCATTTTATACATTAAGCCTTTAAATGTTTAATAATGTATGACAATAATGGGACATCTTTTTCATCTTTATTCCCAGTGAGTGGTACCTTCCTCTGCAAAAGGTTTCATTGAGTCCAATAGGTACTATTCACCATCAGTAAGTGTGGGAGAATTACACTATGGGTCATAGTTGTAGCATGGCCTTTATTGGGATCTTTTTCATGAGAATAATTTGTTCCTTATTTTTTAATATGTTCATCTAGGTACAAATGTTGGGCCTGTGTTTTAAAAAGTCTGTTTTATTGAGTTAGAAAAGGTAACAGCTACTTTATGAATCTGTTGGTATTCAAAACCCTTAACACAGGAAAAGTGGAGCCTAATAAAATAGCCACCACAGTTATTTTGGAAGGGTTTCACTGCCATGAATGTTCCCTTAAAATTAGTGTCAATCCTTCCAGTAAATAGTTTAATTAACATGAATCAATGAAAGGAACTCATTTTACTCACATACTTTACTCACGCACATTAGAAGCAACGCTTTATATCGCATAAAATTATTTTTAAACTTGTCTGACCACGTTCGTTTTATGATTAGTTCAGACATGTAATTCAGAAGGTTGACTTGTGTTGCGTTTATTTAGAAATCACTGCTTATGCTCACAGTAGTTGTCTAGCACTTATACAAGCATGATTTACATTCTTTGTTTATATATGATTTTTAAACATGTCATTGCTATTCATTAGGTGGTATACGGTGATTTAAAAAACCAAGACTTAATTCAGTTATCAGATTAATAGCATTACTTTGCAAGACCACTATACATTGAAAAATAAAGACTCATTCCAGCATATATTAAGATATTTCTGTGATATACTTAGGCATAATAAAGTTTTCTGGAAAGATAATGGGCCAAATTTTGCTTTCAGCTACACTAATGTAAATCCATAACAACTCTACTGACAGCTCCACAATGGAGTTACTCCAGACTTTCATAACTGAAAGTTGAATTCAGTCCAATATAAGAATTTAGGGACCAAAAATATCTCTAACACATACATGACAGGTTTCAGAGTAGCAGCCGTGTTAGTTTACTCTGAAACCTGAATTTAGCCGTATAGAGTGGAAATCTGTCAACTTCATGAAAAAACTCGTAAAGATACAGACAGACATCATCTTCTTCTCCAAATGCAAACAGAGGGACATCATACCAAAAGGACTGACGGTCAAAAATCCATTACACTCTACATACCACACAGACTATGCTGACAGCTTGTGCCACACACTCTCAAAGAAACTGCGGAACCACCTCATCAACATCCTCTACAGCAAACAGGGAAAGATTAAGAATGAGCTCTCAAAACTGGATACTCTCATAAAGAACCAACCTTCCACACAAATTTCCTCGTGGCTGGACTTTACAAAAACTAGACAAGCCATCTACAAAACACACTTTGCTTCTCTACAAAAGAAAAAGGACACTAAACTCTCAAAACTAATACATGCCACAAGGGGCCACAACAGTGGTTCCCTTAACCCACACAGCAATATTGTTAATCTATCCAACTATACTCTTAACCCAGCAGAAGAATCTGTCCTATCTCGGGGCCTCTCCTTTTGCCCCCCCCACCCCCACGAACATGACACAGTTCTGTGGTGACCTACAATCCTATTTTCGACGTCTCCGACTCAAGGAATATTTCCAACCCACCTCTAACCAATATACATGACACCAGCACTGCACCAGGCTTCATATTTTGGGGCCAAATGCTCGACAAGTGTAAATAAGCACAGCTCCATTGATGCCATGATGTTTCACTCATTTGCACCAGCAGAATATTTGGTTCCTCATGTCTAACAAATGATTGCTCTGTAATCTGCATGTAAAATGCTAAGATCCTCAGTTGATGTAAATAACCATAGTCCAACTGAAATCAATTGAAAGGATTTCACACATACTCCGTTTAATTCTGGAAAAATCACTAATTTAGGACTTCATCTTGTGCTCCTTACTCAGGTGAAATTACCATTAAAATCAAAATGAAATAAATGGAAGCTTTGCTTGCAAAATCCGTGCAAGATTGAGTCTGTTTCTAAAGAAAATGTATGCACTTTGTCTTAAGCATGTTCTTCTTTGGACACTTTAAATTCTATGTGAGAGTTGAAAAAAATGAAATGATTACACTTCAGGCACTTTCCACCTTAATATGAGACACTACTAGAGTGTTACAGGAAAACAGTGGATGAAGGAGAACCAGCTAATATAAGATTTTGGAACTTTTATAAAGTTTTCAATAAAGACCATCATGAGAAACTAGTAAGGAAAAGAAATTGTGGGCTAGAAACTGAATAAGACATAGAGAACAAAAGCCTTGTTTGTACTAGAGCAGCGGTTCTCAACCAGGGGTCCGGGGCTCCCTGGGTGGCTGCAAGCAGGTTTCAGGGGTTCCACCAAGCAGGACAGCATTAGAGTCACTGGGGCCCAGGATAGAAAGCCAAAGCCCCACTGCCTGGGGCTGAAGCCTGGGGCCCTGAGCCCTGCCACCTGTGGCTGAAGCCGAAGCCTGAGCAACTTAGCTTTGTGGTGCGGCCGCGGCATGGGCCCTGCTTGCTACCCCCTAACACTGGGCCTGGTTTTTATATGCAGAAAACCAGTTGTTGTGGCACCCAGGTGGGCTGTGGAGTTTTTATAGCATGTCCGGGGGCCTCGAAAGAAAAAGGTTGAGAACCCCTGTACTAGAGATTAGCTGATATGAACAAGTTGTGGCCAGCAGTTACGGTAGGTACACTAGTATAAGCCCCTAGTGTCAGCCTGGAAAGCAGCAGTTTGCATCAGAGAAGCGTACCTATGTTTGAAAAGAAGGCAAACTCCACTGCTCTAAATCACTGCTTTCCTTCTCTGTCTTACCTACACCTCTTGCTGGCCACCAATTACTAAAATCAGGCTTCATCCCCAATATGGCCATACTGCAGAAATAAATGGCTAATTTTCAACATCACAAAAGGTCAACTGTGGACAATCCAGGGATCAGTTCTAGGACCAGTATTGTTTCATTAATGATCTGGAAAAGGGGGCACCAAAATCTGCAGACAACACAGAATTATGTAGGTTCTTCAAGACTACTGAAGACTGGGAGGACTTCTAAAGAAGCCTAGGAAAACTAGGCAAATGGATATCACAGTGAGAAATGAAAGTCATTATTGACAAATACAAGGTAATGCACATTGGCATGAATAGTTTGAACAACTAATTGACATGAATGGGGTCTATACAATTCAAAGCAAAGAGTTAGGGGCCATGATAAACGATGTGCAGCAGTGGCCAAAAACAGCAAACAAAAAGTTAGAAGAAATAAATCATCATAGAAAACTTTAATATCCTTATGACATTATATAAATTAATGGTACTGCCTCACTTGGAATATTGTTTTCAGTTCTAGTCACCCTATATCAAAGAAACAGCAGAAATAAAAAGAGTACAGCGATGGCCAACCAAGATTTTTTAGTGGCCCATAAAATCTACCTCTAGAGGTGAGATTTAAAAGATAGGATTGTTTAATTTACAAAGGAGACATAGAATAGGGGACCTGATAAAGACATAGAAGATAAGAATGGCATACAGAAGGTGTATGAATCAGGGCATGGGCAGTCAGACCTAATGGTTAGAATCAGATCCAGAGCCAGAGGTAGGAGTCAAGCCAAGGGCCAGATCTAGAGACAGTATCAGGAGCAGGACATAGGAGCAGGGACCTGGAGCGAGGCAGGAAAGCAGGAACAGACAGAGGCAGGGCTTGGGAGGTGAGCACGTAGGCATGGACGATAGTAAGAGCCAGCCAGAGACTCACCTACTTGCTCACACAACTTTTCTTGTGCCTCTTTCTGGTTTAAGAAGTGCATCCCATTCAGTTGGTGGGGCTGGATATTTCAACCTATCAGGAGCTTTGTAGACAGGGCCCTTTGGGAGCTAGAGCTTTGCTGACCCACTCTGGAGAAGGTGGGGGGCACTGTCTAAGCACTGCCTGGGAACCCATGATCCCCACAGAAGATAGATTGAATGCTTTCATTTATTCTCTTGTACCATAAGAGCAGGATAGCCGCTTAAACTGATAGGCAATTTTAATTTAAAATTCATACAATTATTTTTGAACAATGCACAATTAACCTGTGGAACTCAATGAGCTCTAGATATAACTAAATCCAGACATTAGGAGGATTCAAAAATGGTCTAGGCATTTAATAAGAAGAACATTCAGTGTTAAATTAGATTTTTTTAAATTAATGGATAGAAACCCTGGGCCTGCCTCATGGCATAAGCCAACCAGTAAGGACCAGATTTTTAAAGATGTAGTAAGGTACCTAGTGGGATTTTCAATAGCACCTACGCATCTAACTTTCATTCAGACCAAAGTGCCCAAGTCTAAGTTATGACAGCCTCCTCATAGCTACCCTATGGACAGCAACACTGCTGGGAATCTCCACAGTGTAGCGTTGTGCAGCTCTCCCCTGACCCTCCTTCCTTCCTCCAGTCACTCCTCCTACACCAGGGCTTGTGAGGAGATCCTCAGAAGGCAGACTTGTGGCTCAGTGCCTGAGCATGGGGAATCTTCCCACAGCGGGATACACAGATTCTTGGGGCCCTTTATGCCACTCTAGCCTTCTACCCTATGTGGAAGGGCCAGAGTCGGGGATAACTTAGACACTCAGGATGAAATCCTTATGTGATACAGTTGGTTATTCTTATAAATGAATATTGTGGATCTATATTATACATTCAAAAGTAGTAGGAAAGGAGCCTGAAACATAAACTCTTGTATCAGAGGCATGGTATGAGGCAGAACCCGCTCACAGAATTTAGCAAAAACAGGGCTGATATTGCAAAAATACACATTTTTAAAAAGTGCTAAGCACAAAGTACTTACACAAACACATTCCGATATTAAGGATGGTACAAACATATTTCCCAAGAAGAACAGGAACACACTAACCCCTCCTAAAAGGGAAGGTCAGGATGACAGTAAGTAATTAAAATGTTTTAATTAAACCAACATGTACAAGTTGATGGGTAATAACTAGCCACGTCAGGGGGCAGTAACTAATTATGTCAGAGGCAGTACTAACTTGTTTGTATCAGGGTATAAAGATGTATCTCAGAGGGAGTATCTTTGTCCAGCTGAGGAGGGAATGGGAAGTCCTGCCATTCACTGAGCTGTGTCCATTGTCACAGGCGTACATGTCTTAGTATCCTCATAGTCTGCCATGTGCTATTATCGTACTTTGTCAACAATAAACCTGGCCTGGTGCCTTTGTACCTTAATAAATCTTGTGGTCATTGGGCAGTTCGCTCAAGGTCTGCTGTGCTGTCTGTCTGCGCAGAGTGGGGCAGCACACAGAGAGAACACACACACACACACACGCAGCTCAACATCTAACCACAATAAGCACCTTGCAAAATTCCCACTGACTTGAGTGGCAGCCAAACTGGCCCATAATTGTGTTTGAAAAGTTGATTTAATCAGACAGAAGTTTAGTAAAAAACAGAGCCTTGCCCATGCATTAGAAAGTTAGTAAATAGTTATCTGAGGTTCAGTATTAAAGAAAATCATGTTCAGCACAGATAGAGTAACAAATGAAATATGTTTTGTGTCAAGAACCAGGGACTCAGGGGTTTAATCCCCAGAGAGATAGAGATTCAGGTGCATTGTGTTTATTTAAACTTTGAGACCATGGCTTTAGAAAAAAAGCTCACTTGTTTGAAACTTGCAGTGTTCCTATTCTTACTTTAGAAGACCTGTTATGCATTTTAACTCAGCCAGGTCAAGAATACCCAGAGTAGAAGTGATATTTATATGGGAGCATGGAGACTACAAAATACGTATTTAGAGTGTTGCCAGGATAAGAGCCACAAAGGATTGGAACTGCCCTGCTGCTTTTTCAGCACCAAGATTCTAAACAGAGATGTCTGAGACATCATTGGGTATGCCCAAGCAGGTTGTTTTCTGAAAAGATCCAGACGTAGGGCAACATCAGACAAGAGACCTACCAAACAGATATTGAACTTATCCAACCATCATTTCAAAGCAACCCCTTATGGCCTGCTGAGATACACAAACTATAGGGAATGAATGACTGATGTAATCTGCAGGCCTTGTTCACATAGAAATCTCAATAAAAATAGATGATTTAACAGATTAAACCCTCAAGTCATGTTTGACTCATTTAGTTTGGCTACACACATGTATTTACACACATTTATAGATCTACATAGGGATACTTAATAGCATTAAGACAAAAACAGCTTTCTGTTTTTTAAAAAACATTTTTATTAATAATGAATTTCCAATACGAATCAATTATAACTGGAAAAAAATCATAATTCATACATGGATCTTGTAAAAACAAACAATACACAAAAGACTGCATATTAGCATGTCTGTCAACACACTACCACGAGTATTACAAAAGTGACCCAAAACAGGGACAACGGGAGATGTTACTGAAGCTCCCATTTTTCAATGCTCAACAGCCTCTCTTGTAAATATTAAGGACCAGATCATTATCTGGAGTAAACTGGTTTAGCTCCATTGAAGTCAACAAAAATATTCCAGTTTAGGATCTGACCTTGAGTTTTACAGCAATACCAGATATTGGGGTGGGAGGTGGAATGCAGTTACTACATCTTCATTTCAAATACTTATGTAGTTTATTAATTGCCTTCTGTTAAAACAAGAAGTTGTCCAAGAGACCCCATGCCCAATTTCCTTTTGCAGGAAGACCCAGGTTTGAGCTTATATTATTTTGCATATTACCAAAGCTAGGAAAGACTTGAAAAAAATCAAGGTTTTCTTTCACAGAAGTTGGATTTTTTTTTTAATTGAACCAGGCTCTAATCTCCTTTGCCACATTAATATAATTACCACTATTTTGATTCTTCTATTTAAACATGGCTCCCTTTAAGGGATAGACTGGCAATAATAATGACAAAAGGATATGCAAGAGAAGTATTATAGATATTTGTATACAGTCTTGGAAGGCTCTGCTGATGTTCAGTTTAGTAAACAAATAATGCTAAAAAAATTAAGCGTAGGGCTCTAGCCTGATGTACACCTTAGTTAAACAAACAGATGAAGGGTACTTCAAGCTTCACAGGATTGTGACAGTTAAATCATTTCCCAAAAACAGTAGCAATATTTCTCAGGAAAAACATGGAAATTGAAATATTTGTTATTTTAAGCAAAAACAGTGTTGCAGAGATCCAAACAAGTCAATTCACATTACAAATAATAGCTGCTTCTAATGTAAAAAAAATGTTCAAAAAGAGTAGTTCTCAGACAGAACTGATGGGCTCTTCAGATTTAAAACATTAAGTTAGATTGATTAGATTTTTTCTCTAGTTTTCTTGTAGTCTTGGGAAGTTTATTTCTTGGCTTCTTGATATTTGGTTTCTTACTCCCTGCTAAGAAAATGAAAGAAGTGGAGTTAGGAAAACTAGGTTGACAGGGTGTCGTCATTCCTCACTTGTTTCTTCCATCCTGTTGATTAGAACACTCACACTGATTGCTTCGCAACAGCTGTAACTGAGGTTGCAGACCATTTTCCATTATATCTCCCTGTTTACGCACGTTCTAACCTTTCCTAAACATTCACCTTTGAGGCAGAAATTTTCCTTGACTGTTCTTAAGAATCAGTATGGAAAAACTAACAAAATCTCTCCAGCCATTTTTAAGTTATATCAAAAAAAAAAAAAAAAAGATACATTTTCCCCACTACAATATTTTTTTCTAACCACATTTCTTTGAACAGCAATCAAGCAAACAGAGCCAAAGTTTAAAAGTTAACTGCTGCTTTTGCCAAGTTAAAAAAAAATGGTTTTGATTTCATATCAAGTTCAAAGCATTTGAAAACTGCATACTGACTATGTACGGCCATGTTATTTTTGTTAATTCAGAGCACAAGAAAGGCCAGACCCAAATCCCATTAGGGTTTTTTCCATTGACTTCAGTGGGCTTTGGATCATGCCTTTTCAGTGCATATGTGAGCAGGGCTTGGGAAATGTGCACTTTTCAAAAGTGATCGAGAGACTTTGCCTAGTGCTTCGTTTTAATTTGCATCCATATGCCCAAAGGCCAGTCCTCAGCTCCATTGCTTCCCTCCCAAATCCTCAGTTTTTAGGGGAGGGTTATCATTGAAATTAATTAGATGCTTTTTCTTTACACTGCTTAAGTGTCCTAAAGTGATTGATCAATTTGAAGAACAAATATATATTTATTCAAAGGAAAAAAAAGTAGTCACCACAACTTTTGACACAACAACAAGGTGGCAGAAGAGTTGCCTGGGGGAGAAGAATGTGCTTAAGCTGCTTAAAAGTTGCCCATAATAGCACTCTCCCAGTCTGTACACTACAAAGGTATGGAAATGCATACATGCACTGGAGTACAAACTGACCTCAATCCCCTTCAGCTGGCCAGTGTCTACTTAAAGTACAGTTTGCTGAAGAGGCTGGTTTGCTTCTCTTGAGCTTTGCCAACTAGTGCCTGTGTGTTACAGAACTCATGATATTTCTTTATTCCTCCCCTCCTCACACACACACACTTTTTAAAAAGAAACCTACATAATTAATGCAACATGGCAGGTGCCGATGAGCTCTCAAAGTGTAAAAGTTAAAGCTGAATGTTCAACCTTATCCCTGTCTTTTTGTACATCTGCATCGTGATGCTGTCTTACCTTGTGGTCATGCTATTTTGCATAATAATAAAATACAGTTTAGATAAACACTTGTATCAGATAACCATATCATATGATTAAAGACCATATCATGTTGCATTGTCAGCCTTGGGGTCCAATCCTGCACATACTACCGTGAAGAATGTTTACCACAATATGTAGTCCTACTTACTTCATCTTTACTTCACTATTCTAGGGGTGAAAACCTAATCCCATTGAAATCAATGGCAAAACTACCATTGATTTGAATGAGGCCTAAATTTCACTCCATGATGCTTATAAGATCAGATCATTACCTCCCACATTTCCTAATATTGAGTCCTTGACGGCACAAGCTACATGTTGCATAAACAGTCCTATTGGTATTAAGTGTTCTAAACAGTTACAAAAGTCACCTTAGAGTTTACTTTTGTTTTCAACAAACAAATAATGACCCATGTAAACCCTAGCTCCATCTTTAGACCTTCCCATTGATATCAATGGTAGAATATAGCCTGTCAATATCTGAACTGATTGTTGAAAGAAGTTCCAGTTGGTGAACACTTTAGGGTCAGCATATAATATAATGCTACTTTAGTATGGTGCTTTTCTATTTGCAGCTCTGCAAGATTTACATATAAAATTAATGAAGCAAAATGGGAAGTATTAAAACCAGGGATAACATGTATGAACACAATTTTCTCGTTAAAATGTCCAGGAGAGAGGTCGGTTAGTGTTCTTACAAGTTTCAATCTTTTTGTGACCTATGCCAGAAGCTGGGAATGGGCGACAGGGGATGGATCACTTGATGATTACCTGTTCTGTTCATTCTCTCTGGGGCACCTTGCATTAACCACTGTCAGAAGAAAAGATACTGGGCTAGATGGACCTTTGATCTGACCCAGTATGGCCGTTCTTATATTATATTCTTATTTAACCATTTAGGTTTCATCTCCTACTTACCTTACTCAAGTTATTAGTCTCATTGACTTCTAGGGGACTATTCTTCTAAGGAAAGCAGGATATGGCCCCCTGCGTCAGTTTTACCAGCTGCACATTGGTGATAATACTGACCCCAAACGCTTGGGGATGAAATGTTTGTAAAGTGCACTGAGGATGAAGAGCTTTGTACAAATGCTAATTAATGTGTACATTTTAAATAGTAAAAATAAAAAAAATCTTACCTTTCTTGCAGATACTATAACAATCTTTTTTGCTAACAAAGTTATTGGCATTTCCACCACAACCTGTATAGCTGAACTCTTCACATGATTGGCTTTTTGAGTTGTAGTAATAACGGGTCACAGAAGATGAACACAATCCTTCATCTTTTGGGCTATAGCATAATAAGGGGCCAGCTTAAAAAAGAGAGGAGAGAGAAAGAAATTACTGTAATATTCAGTAGCTCTGATTTGTTGTATTTCCATCAAAATTTGGGGCAATCTTGCACCAATTGAAATTATTGTGATTACCATTGATTTAGTAGGACAGGCTCCTTACATCCCCATGAGTAAACCATATACACATCTCAGATACCATATAAAGAGCCCTCACACAATCACACTGCATGTGAGATTCAGCAGTTCATTGTAGACAGTGCTGTGTAGCTAATAAATATGAATAATTTGGAGCCACATGCTGCTTTCTTACTTCTTCTGTGAGTAAGGAAGGCATAGCTTTGCCCTTAATCTATTCAATGATTTGAAAAGTACAACTAACTAAATAGCTTGTATTAAAAAAAAAACACCACTGTATTTAAAAGAAACGGGTTAGTTTTTTTCTTATCAGAATTGTCATTTTTACTGTTGCTATTTGCCCATTCTTTAAATGTGCAAAAGAAACGAAACTAGTTACTTTTCACCCATGAAAATGTTGCCAATTCTGCCATAAACCAAAACTAATGAAGATGTCATGATGCATGTTGTGATGGCTGCTTATTCATTTAATGATAGTTGTATGCATCTGGTATATATTTGGAGTTCTTCTACAAAGCTTAGATAGAGTTATCTGGTGACAGTAGCTATCTTTCTCTTTGAAAATGAGGCAACAAAGAGTCACAACTCCATATAAAAGTTCTTTGCCTTCTGAGATCAAATGAGTGCCAAAAGCAAATAACCTGGCAGTCTCTCTCAGGTCTTTAATTTTGAGAAGGCACTCTGTCCCTAAGCTTCAGGCGTCATCCTCCTAAAGCCCAGCAACCACTGTGTTATACTAAACTGCGGCAACATGGGCACACACAACCAAATTTTGCCCTCAATTACACCTCTACAATCCCTCAGAAGTCAAGGGATTGTGTGGGTGTAATTGTTGGGCAGGATTCGGGTTGTAATATAATATTTTTAGATCGGTGGTTTTGTCCTTTACATAACAGGCAGTGGAGGTTGATGATCCCTGAAAGTGTGTAGTCAAAATTGACATGCACATGACATGCTCAAAAACACTTTATAGCAATGAGCAAATATCAGACTTGAAACAGTAGAGGCAAAGCTTACTTTAAGGAGTCTTCAGAGGTAAAAAGAAAAATAACTTTAGTATTGATAAACGCCATCTTTTTTATTGAGAGCACATTTAAAAAGAAGTTATTTTAGTAGAACGTTGGAGTAATCATTACTTTTCTCAGGCAAACAGTAGTCCACACAAGAATCTTCATCTCTGAAGTTGTTATCATTTCCATAGCATCCACCATAGATAAATTTCTCACACTTCATTGAACTCAGGTTGAAGAAATATCTTTTTAGATAACCTCTACAAGGTCCTGGAGCAGCCTCCAACCTGCATATTTTGGGCACATCTAGAATAAAGAGCATTTAAACATCAATGCACAGTTAGGCTAAACTTTATTACGTCTTGTCTGACATGCTTTCCACTGGCAAAGATACTTCTGAACTCATTTAACTTCTGCCGATATGCTTAAGAGATATATGATAATTGATTGTTAAAATACAGCACTAGACTGAGCATTTAGTGAGTTAGATGGAGTTTTCATACATAATGGATTTCTTAAAAACATTAGGGATAGACTATGATGCGCTCCAAAAAGAAGCCAGGCATATACATCCTTCCTCTTAGTCCTTTCCTCAGCGGAGTGATTTTATTGGTTTAGCCAACAAAGCCCTAAGAAGCCTCGATTCAGTGGGAGTTTTATCCTAGCTAGGGTTGCAGGATCAACCCTACTATTACCAGTGCTGCTACTGTTACAGCTGTCACTGGCAAAATGCTAAATCCGGAAGAGAGAAAAAAAACAGTTGGCAAAATCCACTGAGTAAGGAAACCTTCACCTGCTCCCAGAAGCTTCTTGGTGTGGAGATTTGTGACGGCATCTACTGACACCTGAGAGCTACCAGCGAAGGTATCATTTCAGCTCAAGTGATAAGCATACATATGCAAGCTACAACTTTTATTAAGTTATGGAGCTGGAAGGAAATGCTTTTTAAAAATAGAACCTGGGGTCTAGGCCTTCAATTGATGAAGCAGCAAATGTTGATGGAATGCAACCTTCCCTAGAAGTTCAAGGATGCTTTTAGACTGGGTAATGAGTACCCACACCAGGCATGGGGGACGGCAGGGCGTAGTAAAAGTTTTAGTAGGGCAACCCTGCAAAAGAGGCATAGACATATTCGTGAAAAACAACAAGATGGAGCTTTCTGAGCGAATAGGCTCCCACGTCTACTTTTAGAGAAAGCATGCACACCAGAAGGACTAAGTGGCTCTCCTGGTGTGCCGGGGCCTAGAAGAAGCGATCAGTAGTCTGTCTCGCTTAATGCAAACCTGGGCAGCGAACTGTTAACCAACAGCGCAGGATAACCGAGATGTCCCAGGATGCCCAAGCCAATGCTGGGGTGAGGACCCCTGTGTGTAACTAAAGGGGGAGAGAGAGGACTTACTCCGGATCATCCAGCAGCTTTTCTCACAGCGTTCCAAGCTTCTGAAGTTGTTGGCATTGCCCTGGCAGCCCCCGTAACTGAACTCCTGGCATGTCTGAGTGTACCTGTCGTAGTACCATCTGGGGATGAGAGCCCGGCAGGGGCCTTCCTCCGGGGGCAGCAGGCAGACCTCTTGATTTGGGGCTGTACAGAGAGACAAGCGCTTTCGGGGTGAGTCACCGGGGCGAGAGGCGACGGGCCAGGGCAGTTTCCACGTGGCCGGCTTTCAGCCGGAGCAGCGCGAGGAGAGGGAAGGGGAGCGAGGCGCTGGGAGAAGCGGACAGGGCCGGAGGAAGCGCAGGGTGGTCTCAGCCCCCAGCACGCTGCATATAAAACTCTCGGGGGCTTTGCGGCGGGAGAGACAGAGCGTGGAGCCAGCGCTAGAAGCGTCCCCGGACAAAACCGGGATGGAGAGAGCCACCGTCGTTTGCACGAGGACCAAAGGCACCCGGGAAAGCCGCGCTGAGCCCAACCCCCTCCCGCAGCTCGCCGGGCCGGGCTCGGCTGTTACCTGCTCGCGCCTGGCGGGCGCCCGGGCCCTGTCCCAGCAGAAGCAGCAGCGAGCCCAGAGCTAAGCAGCTCCGGAGGCTGGCGGGCGAGCTCATCGCCTGCAGGGACGGGGACGCGGGCCGGGGCCGAGGCGCGCCTGCCGCAGGGCAGCCGATCTGCAGAGCGAGCCGGCGCTTGTCCTCCCCGGCCCCATCTCTCCGGCCCTTATATCCGCCCAGATCCCCTCCCCCGGGGCCGCAGGGCGCGGCGCGCTGCCCGAGTCACGCCGATGGAGCCGGGCGGCGATTCCCACCGCTTGGGAGCGCGTCCTGCGGGCTCCGCAGCCGGGCGCCACTGGGCCATGGGCAGTTCCCAGCGAGTAACTCCGGGAAAGGCCCGTTTGCTCCCCCGGGGGCGGCCTGTCGAGCTGGAGGAGGGAAAGTGCGGGCGGGGAGGGCACAATAGAGCAACGGTAAACTCTGCTCGAGCGAGCCAAGAGTCGCGCATCAGGGAGTCCTGCCTTTACCCTTCCTCCGCGGGGCTGGCAGGCAAGATTGCCCCGTTGGCACCTGTGCGGACCCATCACAAATCGGGTATTAATACCAATAATCTGCCCGGCAAACCCCTGCTGGGGAGAAGGCAGGTTTCCGATTTGCCCTGTCGTGCTGATCACGGTCATATCAAAGGATAAGTGACCCCTCCTTTCTCACCTTGCCTTTTCAGCTGCTGGGTGCATCCTCACGTCATTGTTTCCTTTGATGATGCTAAAGCCACATATCCCATTAAAGTGCTATTTGTGGTGACTGTACTTAGTGTTAGCAATAAGAGTTCACTTTCGTTCAAATGGAAGAGTTTGTGGCAGCCCCGTTTTTTACGAAAGGAAAAGTTGAGTACAAGCTTACAAATAGGGAAATGAGTGGCTGCTGGAAAAGCTGATGCATGGCGACTGTAGGTTATATAAAAAAAAAGTTGGGGGGAAGGAGGGCAGGACTTGAACACAGACTATAAGTACCTAACACAGGGAACAGAACTTTGATAATCGAAGACCCTTCCATGTGGCAGACAAAGATTTAGGAGCCAATGGCTAGAAATTGAAGCTTGACAAATTAAGACTAGAAATAAGGTGCTTAACAAAAACCCAAAACAGTGAGGGCAATTGACCCTTGGAACAATTTAAGGGTCGTGCTGGATTCTCCATCACTGCAATTTTTAAAATGAAGAATGAACATTTTTCTAAAAGTCATGCTTTTGTTCAAACAGGACTCAATATAGGGAAGTCCTATGGCCTGTGTTGTGCAAAGGTCAAATTTGATAAGCACAATGGTCCCTTCTGGCTTTATAATAATCTACGCAAATTACAATGAAGTTGACAATTTAGGGGAACTGTCTAATATTATGGGGCTGTTGCCTCTGTATTTCACTGCAACCTTTCAATGGACTTTGCAAGAAAAAAAAGGTAACCCATTGGAGTCGTACTCGGTGAATAATTTTTAATTTAAAAAGGAGGCAGCCGAGAACTTTTAACCACTTGCACATATACCCAGTTACATCTTTGAATTAAAGTATATTCTCTAACATATAGAAATCTACGTCAAGGGTGTCCATCCTGTCCTGGCAGAGGATTAGCTCAATTGTCTGGCAGAGCTTTTTTATGTTTAAAGTATACCATCACATACAGACCTTTCATTAACTAACATTTTCTCCAGATTGAATACATTAGTTGAGAGAAGAAGAAGAAGAAAATCTTAGATAAAAATAACGCTATCCCCTGATCTTCCTCTGATGTCCTCCCTCCCTCTTATTGTCATCCTGACTAGGCTGTGTCTCCCTTAGATGTCTAGATCCTTGGAGCAACAAGGATTTGCCATTTTTATATATTTGCCAAATGTCATGTACACCTACAGTATGTATAAATAAAAATATACAAATAATTAAAAAGGGGTACCTTTGATGTATTCTAATAATCAACTTTTCTGCAGCGGGGGATACGCAAACTAAAGCTAATACAGGAAATTTTCCAGAAAGGGGGAAAAGCAAAGAAGAAAAGAAAACTCACCTAGTGTTGTTCATATTGACCCACAAAGCACCCAGTTTGTAGAGCTCTCTTTCTCCCTATACTTCTTTCCTGTATTTCTATCATCCATCTGTATTCTTTCTTTAAAATATATCCTTTAGCTTTTATATCTATCTACGCACGCACACATATTTATAATCAGATTGCTAAGGGATAAATGAATGGTTTAGTGACACAGACCAAACTACCTAAATACAACCTGAGATGTTACCACAAGGACACAGCTGTCACGTTTAGTAATCCTGTTATTGTGACAGTTAATAATAGATGTCCTGGGTTTTAGTTAGAGTTATTAGTAGCATCAGATATAATGAAACTTGGTTCCCTGAAGTGCAAACATACCGTTTCCATTTCTTGCAAACTCAAAATGTCATTTTTCTAATATTAACAAAGTCTCAACTGAGTTAAATGTGACTAGACTGATGTTCTTTAGGATGCGTCATATTTGGTTAGAATTGAAAAAAAAATCGAATATTTTAAACAAACAGCAGAATTAATGCACTCACTTCCACCATCACACGCACACATAAACCATTGTTTAATTTAAACCTGTATATCATTTTTACAGTGCGGTGCAATATTTAGTCAACTATGCTTTCAGTTCAACAAGACAATAGATTTAAAATGTAGAGCTGTTCTTAGTAAGAAAGAAGAGACTAATAAAATCACCATACAAATGGGTCTTTGCCTTAGGGTATTATGTGATAACGTGCACAGTTGGGGACACTGAAATCTTGCTTTTTTATGTTATTCCATTGAGTATTAGGAAGTGTTATTTACTCCTCATAACACAAGAACTCGGGGTCACCAAATGAAATTAATAGGCAGCAGGTTTAAAACAAACAAAAGGAAGTATTTCTTCACACAACCCACAGTCAGCCCGTGGAACTCTTTGCCAGATGATATTGTGAAGGCCAAGACTATAAGAGGGTTCAAAAAAGAACTAGATAAATCCATGGAGGCTAGGTCCATCAATGGCTATTAGCCAGGATGGACAGTGATGGTGTCCCTAGCCTCTGTTTGCCAGAAGCTGGGAATGGATCACTTGATGAGTACCTATTCTGTTGGTTCCATCTGGGGCACCTGGCATTGGCCACTGTCAGTAGACAGGATACTGGGCTAGATGGACCTTTGGTCTGACCCAGTACGGCCGTTCTTATGACGTCAATAGAACTAGTCATATGCATAAAGTGAGTAAGATTTGCCTCCATTATTGGAGTCATTTTTAGAGATAGAGTGGCAAGAACCATATCTTTCCTGAATAGGAGTCACCTCTGACATACCCATAAAGAGAAGATGCTACAAAATTGTTCACTAAGTCCTCTACCAACATTACCCTAATGCACACTTGTTTTTTACCTGTGACTCTAAAAGGTAGATACTAAGGTAAGTAAGCAGAAACTTTGCAAGGTACAAAGTGTGGCTGTGCAGATACAAGGAAATAGATGCACTGAGATACAGGCAGCAGAAGTGGTGCTAGACAGTGCTTAGTAGTGAAAACCAGGAGCTTGAAGTTGATTCCAAAAGCAACAGGTAGGTGATGAAAAGAAGGGAATGAACAATGAGAAAGGGGATGTACTTTAGCAGCTCCATTCTGGGGAGACTGATGGTGGGCAAGGTAAAAATCACTAGGCCAGAGAGGGGAAAGTTGCAGTGGTTGAAGCAGGAGAAGACTGAAGCCTTCAAAAAACATTTCAGCAGCAGGACTGAAGAGGAAAAGGTGGATCTTAGGGATTTTTTTTTTTTTAAAAAGCTGAAGGGAGTTGCATAGCTGGTATGGGTGGAGAGAAGGTGAAAGGAAACAAACATGACATCACAGTATTGAGCTCTCCTTGTTCCATGTGGTCACTTATATGGTCAGATGTGTAATCCTAAGGATACAGTAATGCAGCCTTATTCAGTGGAATGAGACATGGTTGTCTGAGTGTATTAATTATTATTATATTACAGTAGTAGCCAGTACAGTATAGTACAGTAGTAGCCAGAGGTCCCTATCAGGATCTAGGATCCATTGTGTTAGACATTAAACAAACACATTGAGACAGTTTATGCCCTAGAAAGCATAGACTCTGAAGAGAAGACATAGGAAGCGAAGGCAAGAAATGGTGAAAGTTAGGAGGGAGGGAAGACAATTTCCCTTCTGCGACAGTCCTCACTCAGGGGTGGGTTGGTAGAGTAGCATTTCCTAGTGGTCAGGGCTTAGGCCCATGCCTTGCAGGGTGCTGTTGGTAAGGGAGCCTCAGCCCTCCCACACCACCAAGCTCTGACGCAGGGCTCTTTGAAGGCTATCAGTGGTCTGACAGCCAGGGAGACTTAAGGCTGTCCTTCCCAGGCCACTTCCTATCACCCCCCTGTGATAGTTCCTGGGTCACCATCTGGGTTTAGGCAGCATGAGGGTTGACCACTCAGTACACAGCATGTTCTGGCAACTGCATATAAGTTCTCTTCCTGGGTGGCAACTGCCTCCTCTTGCAGCATGGCCCACCCTCCTGGGGCAGATCAGATCCCCTGCTGGGGTAGTCCAAACAAAGTAAAGGGGGATTAACAAAACTCAGAGTCCACCTGAGAGGGAAAGAGAAATGCTTCCTTCTCAGGTTATCTCTGTAGCAGCTCTGCCCCTCCCTCATGGAGGGACCCTTTGGCAGTTGTCATGGGGAGAGATTCTGCCTTTCTTTCAGCTCTCTTCAGCTGACACTGAAGGTCACACATCTACTGTCTTCCCTGGTCTGCCCCCTAAGGAGCTGCTCCCCTACTTCTTAACTCCTCCTCCAGTTGGAGCATTTCCTGCAGGTGTGGGGTAGGGGGCTGGCTGAGCCCAGAGACATTCCTTTACTCCTTGTTCCCCAGTGTGGGGTTTGTGGATCCCAGCACATCTCCCTATACTGAATCCAGCCCCTATGGCAACTAGACAGGGCCATGTTGTAGTTTGTGTCACTTATCCGTGTATCTACACATGCCACACTCATATCTCCAGACATGACCCTGATTGGCACTGGGCTGGCTGAGCTACCTTCAAAACTGGAACTCTGATTGGTTTAAGTAGGGCAACACCATGTCCTCAATCAGCAGCTTGTCCCATGGCTGCTCCCAACCTCTTCCACACCTGGCAAAGGAGCTGCATGCATATTAGACAAGGAAGCTGTTTCTGAATGTGGGATGCTTCTCTCCTATGCTTGTTGTGGCTTGCTACAGTGATAAAGTGGTGTTTTTAATGGGACTAGGTGGGTGAGGTAATATCTTTTACTGGGGGAACTTCTGTTGTGAGAGAGACAAGCTCTGCAGCAGAGATCTGCTCTAAAGCTTGTCTCTCTCAGCAGCAAAGGTGGTCCAATAAAATATATCACTAAAAAACCCACCTCCCCACTCTAATATCTTGGGACCACCAGGACTACAACCATATTCCAAACAACATATTTTTAATAGGCAGGCATTGAATCGGGTCCCCCTGCCTTTTGTTTGAGCAATTGTGCTGCTTATGCAAAATGCTTTGCTTGGACAGGGGAGAATGGCAGTACAAAGGAAAGAGAAAAAGGAGGAGTCCTTGTGGCATCTTAGAGACTAACACATTTATTTGGGCATAAGCTTTCCTGGGCTAAAACCCACTTCATCGGATGCATGCAGTGGAAAATACAGTAGGAAGATATATATACACCGCTGCTGATAATAGCCCACCTTAATTGATTAGTTTCGTTACAGTTGGTATGGCAACACCCATTTTTTCATGTTCTCTGTGTATATATATCTTCCTACTGTATTTTCCACTGCATGCATCTGACGAAGTGGGTTTAAACCTAGGAAAGCTTATGCCCAAGTAAATTTGTTAGTCTCTAAGGTGCCACCAGTACTCCTCCTTTTAGTTTTTTTTTGTTTTTGTTTTGGGGGGTTTTGTTCTTGTTGTTGTTTCCTGATACAGACTAACTCTGTAACCACTCTGAAACCTGTCGCTGTACAAGGGAGAAAACAGAGAAAGAGAGCTGGAGAAGGGCGGAGGAGAGGGAGTTGATTGAAAAGCATTGCACTCCATTAACTGGAGTCACATCACACAGCTCTCCCCGCGGACTGGGCCACCCAACCTTTCCCATTCGCCTTTCCAGCAGAGAAAAGAAAGTCAGATGAATCAGGAGTTCCAAATGTTTACGGAGTGTTTTAATTTAACAAAAGGAAGAAACAATTCCAAGGGGAATTTCGTGGTCCTTTTCCAGACTGTGCTCTGCGAACCAGATCACTCTTGCTGCAACACTGTTATATGAGTCTATATGCCTGTCTTAACCGCCACCGCTTTCCTCCCCCAGCCTTGTCGTTCGGTACCACCATGAATTCGACACACGAAAAGGCCGGACATTTCCTTAGCAAATCTGCTTCCTCTCAAAGGATGTGTGTTCTAAATATGTCTGGCTTCTTCCTTGTGGAGAAAGTTTTCAGCACACACATCCTCTTCCCCAGAACAGCCAGCCCTCCTCTCTCCGCGCCTTGTTCTCTGCATTACACCCGTGACACTGCGCCTAAGTCGAACTCCGTGTTAATACCAGATTAAATACACTGGGATTTAAATGGATTAATCAGTGTTACCCGATTTCCCCCCAACCCCCTCCGTTACTGGCCGGCCAAGTTTACATAAAAGAGTTGATACCTATTTGTACAGCAAAGGCGAGAACTGAAGATTTGAATGGAGGAAGGGGAGGGAAAAGTAAATCGTTGTGCGTTGTTGTACCCATGTGTGCAATGCCTAGTGTAAACGTCCTCTCCGTCAGGGTGGGGGTCAAACTGCTGGGTTTGATCCGTTTAGGAAGCTTATGCTGCTGATTTAAAACCCAGGAGTCGCGGGTGTCAGTAGCTGGCTGGACTGGAGCACTCTGGGGAAGGTGCATGAGGGAGTTTATTGGAGAGGAAGTTGTTACTTCAGAGAATCGGGTCAATTTCGCCCGGGACAACAGTAAGTCATGCCCTCGGGGTGGGGAGGGGGCTCTTTCGCGAACCGCTGGGTCCCAGCATCTCCTCCGAGAGGGTAACTCGCTCCCCTTTTTACAACTAGAAAATGCCGGCGATCAATATAGAGGATCTGAGCGAAAAGGATAAACTGAAAATGGAAGTTGAGCAGCTCCGGAAAGAAGTGAAGTTGGAAAGACAACCGGTGAGTTTCCCCAGGCTGCCCCCGCCCCAGCCCCCTGAGAGCCTGCGGCTGAAATAGCCCCATCGCCCCGGGGAGGCAGATTGGAGATGAGGTCAGGCTGGGGCGTGAACAAGATCTTCAGCTCTCGAGTCTCCGGGGTTGGGGGGCGGGGGGGGGGCAGTTTGGAAGTTACTCTGCTTCTTTTCAGCCTTAGGTTCACAACAATGCCTAACATAACCTCTCAATGGTGAGCGCCGCAGTGCATCTCACAGCGCGGGGAAGGGTTTTCACGCCCCACTGAAGCGCTGACCCTCTTTAGGGGAGTGAAATGAGACCTGCAGATAGATGCCTGCGCGGTTAAATGAGCTGCTTAGTTTCGCCTCCTCGCAATGGCTCACTGACGGGAGGAAAGGCGCATAAGCGCGATCTCAGACCGGGGAAAGGATTTCAGCCCCCACGAGCTCTCCCTTCTTGCGAAAGCTGGAGGTGGGCATTGAAGTCTGTCTCAGCAACTGAAGGGATGAAACAGACATTGGGGCCTTGATGTCTTTGTGTCTTTTTAAAATATACTTAACGCGCAGTAACTTTAAGAGATTTTAGAGGAGTTTCTCGCTCCCCACGTAGTGTAGTTTCTGGTGACTGTACCTGCTACCTTCCGTCACAGAAATCGGAGCTAAAAACTTCTGAAAGCTATAGGAAGGAGGATCCAGACTTGTGGAGGTTAAATGTGAGTGACACAGCCTGAGACATGTCTCTATAATTGTAGAAAAAAGGAGGAAAACACATTAACAAGTTAATCATAGGGTGTTAGCGCTAAATTCGGTAGTCGCTGCTGCTAAAACCCAAGGGCTCAGCGAGGGTGTGGTGCAGTTGGCACAGGGCAGCTGAAACTGCTCTCTAAAGAGGAAATAAAGACAAGGGACCATTCAGACTTTTAAACTGTGGATAAAATATCCACTGTGTGCTGAACATTGGAATATGTGAGCTCAACCATGGGATTCCCCCTCGCCCCCACTGAATTTGATCGGAAATAGACATTTTGGAGATGTTCTAGAACACAAAATGATTTTGCTGGCTCCTAGAAACCAAGTCCTATCATTCAGAACAGCCTTGTTAATTAAAACAAAACTGTACAAGCCAGTGGTTCTCAGACTCTGGTCTTCAGAGTTCTTTCTGGTGGTTTGCAGGGCTACCAGGCCAGACCCAGAATGGCCTGGGAGCCTGGGAGGAATTCCCCAAAGTCTCTCCCTATTGTGAAGTGGTCCACAGAAGGACAAGAGAGAACAGTTGTCGGAGAACCCTGGTCCATAAGGGCCGATTCAAAAGTTAAAGGTCTTTTGTTGTTGTTGTTTCTGGTGATTCACCTTGTGAAGTAATATGCAGTCAACAAGGTGGGATGTATTTTACCATGCACGTTTTCTGGAGATGAACATTCTTGATCCCTAGATTTCGGATCTGCTCCTTTTCCTATTGGAGTCATTGACAAAACTCCTGTTCACTTCAGTGGGAGCATGATGGGGCCCTGAATTTAATCCCTGATCCTGCATCTCCTTAAGCAGCTGTATAACTTTATTCACACAATGTCAATGGGACTATCCATCTGAATAAAGTTACAGCCTGCAGGTTCAGGGACTTTGCTCAGAAACAAAATATTGATGTCAGAGGTATATTTTAGCCCATGAAATAGATGTCAGTGATTTTTATTAGAGTGATTATAGTTATTTATATTACAACAGAACCAAGAAGCTCCAATAGGATCCAGAGCCCCTTGCAATGTGTATAAATGCATAAGAATATCTGAGTCTTGCCTCAAAAACATTGAAGTGACTAAAAAACACTCCATAGGATGCACATAATCTAACATATTTAAAAAGAAAGGACATTATTGTCAATAAGCTGAGAGTCTGAGAAATTTAGGAGAAGGCATAGTCGGGAATCTCCATCATGCCAGCAGAGAGAGTGTCCCTCACCTTGATAGATGCTAAGGTTGCATTGTTATACATTCCAGTCTTTTATTTCCTGTCAATTACGTTTCCTATTATCCATATGCATAAATCACCATTTGACATGAGAATTTTGTGTGAGCCACATCCCCTACTCCTCTCATGGGCATAAGCAAATATGCCGATCAAAGTCCCCTTGACTTCAACCGAATGCAAAAATTCAGCATTTTGACATGATGTAGTGAGGAAATTTCCTTTAAAATAATCTCCCTCGGTGAATAAAAATATACAGATTCATACTCAAGAGAAATTTTTCTCATAAGCAAAAGAATCCTCCTCTTCAAGATCCAAACAAACTAAGCCCCCAATCCTGCAAGTGCTTTCACACATGCTTTACCACCATGAATAGTCCCATCTGAAATCAATGGATCTGCTCACAGTAGTAAAGCTAAGTATGTGCATAAGAGTTTGCAGGATGGGATTCAAGTTTTTAACCATTGGCCCTATGTTCCTCCCTGCTGTGACTTAGTCATAGGTTATGGGTAATTAGATCTTATTTGATACACTTAATGGCCAGTGGCAAACTTTGGTTCTTTCTTATGGCCTAAGGCTTAACTTTTCGTAATCCATTGGCAGGGGTGCTGGAACAATTTGTATAGTGGGGGTGCTGAGAATCGTTGAACCAAACTGTAAACCCTGTATATGATGAAAACCACTTCAAGCCAGAGGTGCAGCACCCGCAGCATCCCCCTACTTCCAGCAGCTATGTCCATTAGAATCTCTCTATTGTAAGTAGGCCAGATGTATTGATTCTGTTATCATGACTATTCTACTTCTGTTTCTATTATCTATAAGTTCTTATACCATATTCATCATCATAATAGCTGAACATCTTCCGGTAGTCACTATGCACCTATCATTTGTTGCTTGTTTCCTCATCCTCTTTCCTTTGGTGAGAGAAACGTGTTATGGAGTGTCTTATTTTGGTAGGTTTTGTTTTGTTTGTTTGAGCAAAACACAGTAAATGAGGCAGAGGAAGTGCCCAAATCCATTAAAAATGGGAAGAATAGCCACTGTGTCAAGTTTTCCCCTTCCCAGAAACAATAGAAGCCCCTTCCTGGGGACTCCTCCTAACTGTGACTCTGCAGAGCTCTCTTGGAAATGGGAGGGGGAAGAGCTGGGAAGAAGAAACTCTATTCAGAATGCAGTCCTCAAACATTCCAGATATCTAAGGCATCAGGAACAAGTTGCTGCTTCTGTAGGTGAATCCATGTTGCTCCAGGGAAGAGGCAATCAGGCACAATGAGGGATACATAAACAAAGGGGATCTCCAGAATCTGTGGGACTTGCCATAGGGTCTGGAGACTGAACCCCGGCCTTCTCTGTAGGGTTTCAAATCTCTCTCCCTTGGGAGAGCACAGAACATAGACATTTCTCGAGGACAGGGGTTCTCAACCTTTTTCTTTCTGAGGCCTCTCCTCTCCCCTGCATGCTATAAAAATTCCATGACCCCCTGTGCCACAATAACTGGTTTTCTGCTGCATACAAAAGTCAGAGCCCGCATTAGTGGGTAGCAAGCAGGGCAATTGATTAAGATTAATGATTCGGGGTATGGAACGGCTTCCATATGAGGAGAGATTAATAAGACGGCCACTTTTCAGCTTGGAAAAGAGACAAATAAGGGGGGATATGATTTAGGTGTATAAAATCATGACTGGTATTGAGAAAGTAAATAAGGAAGTGTTACTTACTCCTTCTCATAACACAAGAACTAGGGGGTCATCAAATGAAATTAATAGGCAGCAGGTTTAAAATAAAAGGAAGTCTTTCTTTACACAACACACAGTCAGCCTATGGAACTCTTTGCCAGAGGATGCTGTGAAGGCCAAGGCTACAAAATGGTTCAAAAAAGAATTAGATAAATGAATGGAGGATAGGTCCATCAATGGCTATTAGCCAGGATGGGCAGGGATGGTGTTCCTAGCCTCCGTTTGCCAGAAACTGGAAATGGGCAACAGGGCATGGCTCACTTGAGGATTACCTGATCTGTTCATTCCCTCTGGGGCATCAGGCATTGGCCATTGTCGGAAGACAGAATACTGGGCTAGATGGACCTTTAGTCTAACCCAGTAAGGCCATTCTTATGTTCTTGTGCCACAGGGACCCTGCAAATCTACATCACTCAGGCTTCGGCTTCCTCCCCGGGTGACGGAGCTCAGGGCCCTGGGCTTCAGCCCAGTGCGGTGGGGCTTCAGCTTTCTGCCCTGGGCCCCGGCAAGTCTAATGCTGGCCCTACTTGGCAGACCCCCTGAAGCCTGCCCGCAGCCCCTCCGGGTGACATGGACCACTGCTCTAGGAGTTTCTCCCCTTCTGTGGCTCTCTAAATAGGAAGGGAGACTATAGTCCCATGTTAGCACGTTACTTTGCTCTGAATTTGTCACAAAATATCACATAGCATATTACAGTAGATGCTCATGAGTAGGAGTATATGGTGCTCTTTTGTTATGTTGCTCCTAAGCGGCTGTTGTTGTTATGAGGAGTGTCAACAATTCACAGTCGGGAAAGCATTTCCAGGGGAAATGTTGCTCATAAGGGGAGGTTGCTCTTACAAAGTGTTGCCACAAACAAGTGTCTACTGGAGAACCACTGTATGCTTGAAAGGACAATGTCAATGTGTTTTTCATAATTTTCAGGATGTTATCCGAACTGCTGTTTATAACAAACCTTTGTAACCGACAGGTGAAATGTGCTTCCTTGTTGAATTTGTTGTCTTCCATTCAACATGTTTGTTATTGTAGGACTGCACCTTGGCTGTTGGTTTTTGTTATAATAGAAAAAAGGCTACTGAAGCATTTGTTTGGAAAAATGTGAAATGTTACATTGAGTTTGGGTTCAAATTCTACTGATTCTGCAGCAATTGCATATGAGTACCATTGAAATAATATGAGTTTTTGTGACCCTAATTTAATTAAATTATTAGGTTTTAGTTTTTTATTTTTTAATTAGCGGAGGTTTTTTATGCACAGTATCTGCAGGACTAGGCTGTGTATCATCCCTACGATGATATAGTGTATGTTTTCACACAGAAGCGTATGTGGATGTGTGATGCAACATTAAGCTATTGCTTGCAGATTTTTTTAAAAATACATCTTAGCCAACATTTTCAAAGGTGACTATTGATTTTGGAGTGCAACTTGAGATACTTTTAAAAGCCTGATTTTCAGAAGGAGAACGCTCAGTATTTTCTGAAAAAGAGGCTCCTAAAAGGTATCTCAAGTTGGACACCAAAGTATTGATGCGTCCAGACTTACTAGTCACTTTTGAAAAATATGACCTTTACTTCTTTTGCCAATAAATATGAAACACATGCTTGGGAGGGGAACAAACAGCTCACCAAATAAACCATTTATTGACTGGTTCAGAAGAAAAAAAATACATTTTACAAAACAGTCGTGGGAATAAAAAGAAAAGAAACTTGACCTTTAACATCCCTTCAGTTTTAATAATGTTAGAGATTATTATAAACACAAGTAAATGTTTGTTTTTCTTTTAAATTTAGGGCCAGATTTTGGAAGTGCTCAGTGATCGCATGTGGCGCACTTGCAGCCTCAGGTCCTTTACATATAACGTACATATGAGAAGGAGAAAAAGAATGTTATGAAGTGAACGTTGTCTTTATAGTCTACTGGGAAATGGGATTGCTATGTATAAAGCAGAACCTTACTTCTTCTTTTATTTAAGGTGTCCAAATGTTCTGAAGAGATAAAGAACTACATTGAAGAAAGATCTGCAGAGGATCCTTTGGTCAAGGGTATTCCTGAAGACAGGAATCCCTTTAAAGAGAAAGGAGGCTGCGTCATTGCATGAAAGAAAAGTTTCCTGCAATTGGAACATACATTATTGTACCTTTAGTGTATAACTAGTTTGTCCTCAGTTCCATGGGTCCTTGTTGAAGGAGTACTGTCGATGGATTAAAACCAACCACCTTGAATGAGACTCTTGTTTATCTCTTTATCATTGTGTATGATCTAATTATATCTCACTACTCGATAATATTCTCAATTGTATTCTAAATATTGTTCCCCAGAGGGGACAGATACTTGCTTACTGTACTAATGGGCATTCGCGCGTAGTGTCTGTTTAGCGTGTTCTCTCTTGACTCTTGCGTTTACTAGCTCGCTTTAATAAAAACTCTTGCGTCTACCAACGCTTTGGTGGTCCTTTAGATAAGGATATGCAAAGAACGTGAGCAAACGTTTGCATTTCGTTGCCTGATGCGCGTGGCACCCCCTGAACCACCCAGCCCCTAGAACAAGAACTACTTCGGGGCTACGTGAAGGCGGGACAATCGAGTGGTTTAAAAGTCTCATTGAACTAAACCGAACAAAGGGAAGAGAAAAATCTGTCACCCCTACAGTCAAACGAGCGGAGCAGCAGGCCGAGGCCCCTCGCAGTCAGGCGCACGGGCAGGGGGCTGTCTGCAGCGCCTTTCGCAGCAGCGGAAGCTTCCCGGGAACAGCGTGTGACCCCGCAGCCGCCTGCGCTTGCTCAGGGCTGCAGCCTGCGAGCTACAGGGTCACGCGCCG
This sequence comes from Dermochelys coriacea, assembly GCF_009764565.3. Classification (NCBI taxonomy): domain Eukaryota; kingdom Metazoa; phylum Chordata; order Testudines; family Dermochelyidae; genus Dermochelys; species Dermochelys coriacea. The sequence goes on along the minus strand of NC_050069.1, from coordinate 224,015,795 downwards.
GGCCCGCCAAGGAACGCGCCGAGCAGGTGCAGGGCAGGGGACTCCGGGCTGCGCCCCCGCCTCGCTCCTGGCGGCAGGCGCGGGGCGGGGAGCGGCTGCCGCTGCCGCGCATGTGCGTCGCTCCCTCCAGTCCCGTGCCGCCCCCGCCATGGCTCGGAGCTGGCGCGGCCTCCTGGCGCGCGGGGAGTGGGGCCAGTGGAGGCCTGGGCTGTCCCGCCCCGCTCGGGCCCCGCTGCGCGCGGGCAGCTCGAGCCGCGGCCCCGGAGCCGCCGGGGAAGGAGCCCCCCTGCTGTACTCGCGGGAGCATTACGCCTTGAGGGCGTCTCTGCGGAAGGTACCAGCCTGCCCTGCGGCGCGGCTGGGGGGCGGGTCCCCGCGTCGCTCGGGCCCGAGGGAGCCTGGCACTTCGCAGCCCGAGCTCGCTTTGCTCCTGCGGTGCCCGGGCCCAGGTGCCCTCGGGCTGAGACCCGGGCGAGGCCGCAGTTGCTTTCCCGCTCCCTGTGCCCCGGCTCTGCCCACCCCCGATCCAGCTGTGTCGGTGCGATGCCCCTCGCCGCCCTGCCAGCGTCTCCCAAGCGCGCCAGCGCAGTGTGCTCAGCCGTGACTGCCGCCTGATGGCTCGGGAGCCCTGGCGGTGACCTCGCCCAGGACGGGGAAGGCAGATTCAGCCCATGAAAAGTATGGTTGCAGAGAATACTAGAGTATTCTAGTATTACTACTAGTAATACTACTACTAGAGTACAGAGCTGAGAACCAGGGTTAATGACCTGTGTAGAAGAGTGTATTGCCAAGTCACATGGTCCTGACAGCCTGATATCTATACCCATATCACAAGTAGAAGCTTGAACCACTTTTTCTACACTATGACCTCCAAGGCATAACTGTGATAATCGTTAAGGGTTCATGATGGGAGGAGGCATTATGTAGGGCTGAAACTCAGGCACTGTTCCTTTGCACTGTATAGGTGAAACGGGTCCATCTTATGCTATGATTCCTGCCAGTGGGTGATATTTCACTTCACTTGGGATTTTGTGCATTACTAGATGAGTTTAACCTTTCCAAATTTCTTTTATTTCTTAGTTCAGTGGGGGGAAAGACACTTGATTCACAATGTTTATTTTTCTTTCATTTTAAAATTGCAACTTATGCTTCTCATGCTCAAACAAGATGTACTATTGTCTCATTAGTTTAAAGGATGTTTAATTAATGTGTTGATAAACATGAATAATGTTAGGCCTCTTCCCTCGAGCTTTGTATATATATGTGTTCCTTGTGTATATTCTGCTGTGCCTTGATTTTCTATTCACATAAAGGAAAGATTTCTATGTCTTGATTAGTTTGTTAATCCAAACGTTAATATTATTCACTTAGACTGAACCCCTGGATCCTGCACAAAGCCAGAGTAAATTGTCTGTACCTTGGATGAGGAACCCTCCCCAATCTGTGAAGTGACAGCAGAGTAATTCTGTAGCTGCTCCCGCAGCCTTAGGTTTGCAGAGATCCTGGCTGCAGATGGGGGGGTTTGACCTGTGTACCTGAGAAGTCACAGATTCACTAACTTCCTTGGACAACATACTCCTCTCCACACACACTAGCGCACAGGGAGGCACATGAAGAGCTAGGTTTTGTGGTGTACAGAGGCTACAGAACTATTGCATTTGTCTCTTCATGTGTCGGGGAACTGCACCATTTCCACTTTGTTCTGGGGCTGTAGGAGTGTGTATGTGCTTAGGGACTAGGCTTTGTCTCTTATTTAATAGAAAATATCACCAGCTATTATGCTTGGCAACTCTAAAACTTAAAACAAATTAAATACCTGAATACAGAGAGGAAGCATGGTCTTGTGCCCAAGGCTTCTCCGAACAAATTTTTTGATGGCCTCATAGTGCGGCCACCAACTCTCACTAGTGACTGCATTGACAGTTTTTCCTAAAATACTTAATTAACTTTAGGAAAACAAATTAAAAATGCACAGATTCACATCCAGGTCATTGTAATTTATATTTGTAGGGTTTTTTGGCAGACTCAGTAACAAAAATAATGCTGCCTCCCCCTCACTACCACCCTCCTCCCCCCATGCAGGGCTTAGTGGGTCCTGGGGCTTGCTGTGAAAAGTGATATGTGTATATTTGTTAATATCACAGCATACTTTAGCTACTTGGGAGGCTATGATAACTAATATTAACAAACATACAAGTATCGCTTTTCACAGATAGCTCGAAGTCTGCTGTGAAAAGTGATACTTGCATGTTTGTTAATATCACATTTCTCAGCAAGCCCCAGGACCCATTGAGCCCTGGATGGGGGGGCCGAAAGGGAGGCAGCGGGGGCCAGAGTCAGTGGTGGGATGGAGCGGGCCTGGGGGAGGAAGCAGGGGCCTGGGGAAATGTGGGGGATGGATGCAAGGCCAGGAAGGCAGCGGGTCCAGGGGTGGTGGATACAGGGCTGTGGGAGGTAGCAGCAAGGGCCATGGGCGGTGTGGGTGGGTGATGAGCCCCACTGTCGCGTGGCCAGAGCCAGGGCCTGGTATCTGCTGCCATGCAGCCAGGACTGGGGCTCAGTGCCCACAGCCAGAACCTGGAGACGGGGACAGGAACTGTGTGGCTGGAGCCAGGGATTGGAACCTGCTGCCATGCAGCCGGAGCTGTAGGTCAGTGCCCAAGCCCAGTGCCTGCTGCTGCATGACCAGAGCCTGGAGCTGGGTGCTGGAGCCCAGGGGCACATGGCTGGAGCCAGGAGTCAGTGCCCAGTGGTTGGTGGGCGGAGCCCAGTAACAGAGCTGTGGGTTACTGCCTTCTGCTGTGCAGCTGGGGCAGGAGATCAGCATGAGGGGCTAGGTCCACGTGGCTGGAGCCCGGGGCCAGGCCCTGTCACCGCACGGCCAGAACTGGGGGCCAGAGACCGACTGAAGCTCCATGTCCGAAGTCGGGGGTCAGCACCTGCTGCCCCGCGGCCAGAGCCCCACAGTTAGAGCCTGCTGCCATGCGGCTGGGGGTTGGTGCCTGCATGGCCTGGGACTGGAGTTGGGGGCCAGTGCCTGCTGCCATGCAGCTGGAATCAGGGGCTGAAGGGGCTGAAGCTCTGCAGGTGGAGGTTAGGGTGACGTGGCCAGAGCCGGGGAGGGGGGGGTTCAGTTGGAGCCCGGGGCTGCACGGCCAGGTTCCTGAAGTCCCACCACTGGAGCCTGCTGCCCAAACCCTCTGTCCAATGTGGGTCAAGAACTCCCCTTGTTTCTGCAACGTGTCCCTCTCTCTCCCGAGGCAGTGCAGGGTGCGTATCCAGGAACAACAAGGAGGAAGTTGGAGGGACCGATGCTTTGCTTGTGTCCCCATCACCACCCAGGAGGCTGTTGTGGCTGCACGAAAAGCCCCTAGTGGTTGCATGTGGCCACAGTGGCAGCATTTGAAAAACACTGGTCTAGTGGGCACTAGTTTAGGATTTGGGAGACCTGGGTTCAATTCCCACTACATATCTCCTGTGCAGCATAGCCTCGCTCTACCTCAGTTTTCCCTCTGTAAAATGGGGATAATAGCACTTAACTACTGAATAGGGGAGTTGTGGGGATAAACACAATGATTGTGCTCAGATGCTACAGTACAGGGGTGGCCAACCTGAGCCTGAGAAGGAGCCAGGATTTAACAATGTACATTGCCAAAGGGCCACAGTAATAAGTCAGCAGCCTCGCATCAACTCCCCCACCCTGATCCCAGCATCTCCCACCCACTGGATCCCCGCCAATCAGCGCCTGACAGTCAGCTGTTTCATGGAGTGCAGTAGGCTCTGGGGGGGTCAGGGGGAAAAGCAAAGGCACTGCAGGCTCAGGGGAGGGTGCGGGAAGGGGTGGGGTGGAGTGGGGGCAGGGGTCTGTGGCAGAGCCAGGGGTTGAGCAGTGAGCACCCCCTGGCATATTGGAAAGTTGGCGCCTATAGAAGGAGCCGTATATTAACTTCTGAACAGCATATGTGGCTCAGGTTGGCCACCCCTGCTACAGTAGCTTGGGGCAATATGTGTATTTTTGATAGATGACTGTATTGCACAAGAAATTATATTAAGATAATATTTTATTTTACAGGCCAATTCTATAGCATATACATAACTCCTAGAATGAGGACTTGATTACACATGAAAATGTCATTCATTTAACTTTAATCCATTTTTAAACTGCTGTAGTTAAGCTTGTACAAAACCCCTTGTAAATACTCTTATTATATTTAAAGAATGATTTATTTTGGTTTAGCTTAAACCTGTTCTCAGTTGATTTAAGCTAGACCAAGTCTACACTACAGGGAGTATAGCGGCGTAGCTACTGTGCTCTACCTATGCTGGCATAACCCCATAGCATAGACAGAGCCTACAGCTTCGGAAGGGGCTTTTCAGTCACTGTAGGAACTCCACCTCTGTGACAGATGGAAACATTCTTCCATAGACCTAGTTGTTTCTACTGTGGGGATTAGCTCAGCATAGCTATGTTGCTCAGGAGTATGGATTTTTCACACTCCTAAGCACTGAAGCTATGTCAGCCAAGTTTTAAGTGTAGAGCTGACTCTAACCTGCAATAAGTCACTCTTAAAGTAAAATAAGAGTGGTCACATAATCATTTGCACCTGTTTAAAATTACATTTGTAGTTTAACTGATGTAACTTTCTCCTGGGTAGATATACGCTAACACAAGCACAGGAGAAGTTACAGAAATAATTATTTGGATTCCATTACTCCGAAATCCTTATTTTGTGTTTCCATTCTTTTTTTCTCTGTAATCTGTTGGGTTAAAAATATAACTCTATCTATAATTTTCCAATTGTTTGCGCATGAAGAGGAAGAGACTCATGTAATTCCAGGGAGCTGTTTTCAGCAGGGATATTGAAATTGTCATGTGAGTAGTTTCCTTTACTACTTTTTAGGTCACCACCCTTCCTCTTGGAAATCTCTGAGAAGTAACTTTTTTTCTCTATTGTAAAAGGTTATAGTGCAAGAGTATTCAGCAGCTTGTTGAAATGGAGATTGATTACATTCAAATGTAATGTAGAGGAAACAAATTCTTAATCTGTTGTATATAAACTCTGCATTTTTCTTTTTTTCTTTTGTCTTGGCAATGGGAATGAGGGCTCTCGGACATGAACCTGTGCAATTCTCCATACATGTGTGGCCAGAGCCTCATTCGGTGTAAATCAGCTTCCCATTTATGCCACCTGAGGATCTGGTCCAATTACTCTTATCCCATGCTTGCTGAAATACTATAATGGGGATATTGGAATAAAGAAGACACAAGACCATGTCCTTTGGATGATAGTTGGTCTTGGTTTATATCCCCATAGCAAAGCTACAAATCAATATGGTGACCACTTTTTGTCTAAGATTCTATATTTAGTATAGTTAAGGCCCTGTGTATTCTCCAGCACACTGAACCTACATTTGGCACCCGGAAACCCCCTGATTTTACCACCACCACAACAGCGAAATCTGTAACAAAATGACAAGAAGAAATGGATATAAACTGGCAATGAAAAAGTTTAGTCTTGAAATTAGACGAAGGTTTTTAACTGTCGGAGGAGTGAAATTCTGGAACAGCCTTCCAAGGAGAGCAGTGAGTGCAAAAACCCTAACTGTCTTCAAGACTGAGCTTGATAAGTTCATGGCAGGGATGGTATGATGAGACTGCCTACAATGACACGTATATCTGAGACTGCTAATAGCAGATATCCCCAATGGCTAGTGATGGACACTAGATGGGAAGGACTCTGAATTATGACAGAGAATTCTTTCCCAGGTATCCTCTGAAATGTTCAGGGTCCCGCTGACCGTCATATTTGGAGTTGGGAAGGAATTTTCCCCCATGGCAGATTGGCAGAGACTCTGGAGGTTTTTCACCTTCCTCTGCAGCAAGGGGCATGTGTCACTTGTAAGTTTAAACAAGTGTAAATGGTAAATTCTCTGTAACTTGAAGTCTTTAAATCATAACTTCAGGTCTTTGGTAACTCAGCCAGAGGTTGTGGGTCTATTACAGGAGGGGGTGGGTGTGGTTCTGTGGCCTGCAATGTGCAGGAGGTCAGAAGAGATGATCATGATGGTCCCTTCTGGTTTTCAAGTCTGAGACATTTCCCTCGTGTAAAAATTTAAAGCATATAAGAAAAGTTTTCAGTGCAGTAAATATTAGAGAGCATGATCCTTTGAGAGGATGAACACTTTCTGCAAAATACAGCATGCCCTCAATTCCCAATGAAACCACTTGAATGAAGTTGGTTGATTTATCTTTGTCACATTCCCTACATCCATAGGGCAGCAGCAGAAGAGAAAAGTGTATTGTTCTGATAATTACAAATACTGTATATCATTTCAGAATAAGCTTTTCATAGCTTAGCCACTAGCAAACTGAGGGGGAGGTGACAGGTTACTATCTAGTCCTGGGGATAACAGGTGCTACCCACTGATCATATTATTTAGTGGGAGGATGTTAAATTATTGAAGGAAGGAAAGTGCATCAGCAGGGAAATACATGATTTGGGCTTGAGATTTTTAAAAACGTAGTCTACAACAGGGGTTCCCAAACTTGGTTTGCAGCTTGTTCAGGATAAGCACCTGGTGGGTTGCGAGACGCTTTGTTTACCTGAGCGTCCGCAGGTATGGCCGCTCGCAGCTCCCAGTGGCCCTGGTTCGCCATTCCTGGCCAATGGAGCTGCAGGAAGCGGCGTGGGCCAGGCCACTGCTTCCCGCAGCTCCCATTGGCTGGGAACGACAAACCACAGCCACAGGGAACTTTGAGCAGCTGTACCCGTGGACGCTCAGGTAAACAAAGCATCTCACAGCCCGCCAGTGGCTTACCCTGAACAAGCCGCAAACCAAGTTTGGGAACCCCTGGTCTACAATCATATTTCCTTTCATTAAAACCTGCAGGAGGAAATGGATTCAGAACACTAAGCATGGGGAGCTTCACCCATTGTGCACTGAATGTTCTTCTAAATAGGGGAAGTTCAATCTTGCAGAGAGGTTGGGCACAAACTACATGGAATCCAGCATTCCCAAGGAAAGCATATAATATACCCACAGATCCTGTGCTCCACTTCCTCCTCTTTTCTCTGATTGCAGTATTATGTAAGTATTTTGGGGACAAATCCTCAGTTGATTTAAATCAATATACTAGACAATACTTTGATAGAGAGAAAGCTTTCATGTCAGATCTTGTAGCTGGGAGGGGCAGTAGTGTTACCTATATGTAACAAAAAGTATCATCCAATATAGTGAGTGCCAGAGCAAAGAATTGTTTTAACTTTTAAACTATATTTCAGTGATAAGAGTGAAAAATAAAATAAGTTTCAGCATGATGTGTTAAGGCTTCAAGAAGATTTCTCTGTGTGTGATTATCAGACTGATGTCACCAGTATCATCTGACACTGAAATGATTAACTTGTAGTCAAAATGCAATAATGGCAATTTTGTGAGCAGGATCATGCCTTCTGTTTTGCTCAGGCTCAAAGTATGTTACACAAATCTAAGATGACTTCAGCTCTATATTCAAATACTAGATTAATTATTCCTGTTATTCACAGGAGAATAACTTCCCACTGACTTCAGGGAGCATCCCCCATAAGAGGTTAGGCCCAAAAATTGTATTTGTGCTTCAGAGCTAGCTATTATATCATGCTGCTTGTCTTCAGTAGCACGTCTGACTAAACTGGACTATATACTGGCACACTTTTGACAGCTAAAAGTTGTGTCTGAAAAAGCGGTGTGTGAGTGTCTGTGATTAATTTAGATTCTTGCAAGAGTGTATCAGAAAATATAAGATTGATGCTTGGTTCTGTTTTAAGCATTTTTGTGTGGAAATGTATGATTATTGTTTTTATCAGTATGTGTCTTTCCTCCCATTTCTCCTGTTCCCAAGGCACTCTGTCTCTGAGGTTGGCCTTGCTCTAGATTTTAGGACTTTCTGTGGGTTTTGGTTTCTTTGTTTTTTATGTTTCCCTCTGGCTCATGATTTTTAAAAATGCTTTCAGTGCCTATTGTAGTTGGTCCTCAGGGAGAAATAAATGTTTATGGATTGCATAAAAGTATTTTCATAGAAAGTAGTGCTCACACCTGTTTCATATCATTATGCCTGCCAAACTGGTAGATTTAAAGAACAATTACATATTTATTTCAGAATATAACATAAATTATCTGGACTAATTTTTGGTGACTAACACTGTTAAGTCCAAGTACCACTGTGAGATCTATCTTCAGTAAGGTACATTTGTCAAGGTTCCTTCCCCACTCTGAACTCTAGGGTACAGATGCGGGGACCTGCATGAAAACCCCCTAAGCTTATTTTTACCAGCTTAGGTTAAAACTTCCCCAAGGTACAAACTATTTTACCTTTTGCCCTTGGACTTTATTGCTGCCACCACCAAGCGTCTAACAAATATATAACAGGGAAAGAGCCCTCTTGGAAACATCTTTCCCCCCAAAATCCTCCCCAAACCCTACACCCCCTTTCCTGGGGAAGGCTTGATAAAAATCCTCACCAATTTGCACAGGTGAACACAGACCCAAACCCTTGGATCTTAAAAACAATGAAATAGCAATCAGGTTCTTAAAAGAAGAATCTTAATTGAAGAAAAAGTAAAAGAATCACCTCTGTAAAATCAGGATGGTAAATACCTTACAGGGTAATCAGATTCAAAACATAGAGAATCCCTCTAGGCAAAACCTTAAGTTGCAAAAAGACACAAAAACAGGAATATACATTCCATTCAGCACAACTTATTTTATCAGCCATTTAAACAAAACAGAATCTAACGCATATCTAGCTAGATTACTTACTAAGTTCTAAGACTCCATTCCTTTTCTGTTCCCGCCAAAAGCATCACACAGACAAAGAGACCCTTTGTTTTCCCCCCCTCCAGCTTTGAAAGTCTCCTCATTGGTCATTTTGATCAGGTGCCAGCGAGGTTATCCTAGCTTCTTAACCCTTTACAGGTGAAAGGGTTTTTCCTCTGGCCAGGAGGGATTTTAAAGGTGTTTACCCTTCCCTTTATATTTATGACAACATTCTTTAATAATTGGGGTAGGATCCCAGGCTAAAACAGGAAAAGAACAAGTTAAGAATTACTTACACAAGTTAGATGTCTTCAAGTCAGCAGGGCCTGATGAAGTCCATCCTAAAATGCTTAAAGAACTGGCTGAAGAGATCTCTGAACCATTAGCAATTATCTTTGAGAACTTGTGGAGAACAGGAGAAATACCTGAGGACAGGAAAAGGGCAAATATAGTACCTATCATTAAAAAAGTAAATAAGGACAACCCAGGGAATTATAGACCTGTTAGCTTAACTTCAGTACCTGGAAAGATAATGTAGTGAATAATCAAAGCCATCAATTTGTAAGCACCTATAAGAAAATAAGGTGATGATGAGTAACAGTCAATGTGGATTTGTTGAGAACAAATCATGTGAAACCAAACTAATATCCTTCTTTGACTGGGTAACAAGCCTTGTGGATGTGGGGAAGCAGTAGATGTGATATATCTTGACTTTAGTAAGGCTTTTGTTATCTCACATGACCTTCTCATAAACAAACTAGAGAAATATAGCCTAGACCAGGGGGCGGGCAACCTATGGCACGCGTGCCAAAGATGGCACGCAAGCCAATTTTTAATGGCATGCTGCTGTCTGCCGGGGACCCTGGCAGACAGCAGCGTGCCATTAAATATCCTTCCTGGCCCGGCCCACTCTTCTTAACCCACCGTTCTCTCCTTGCAGGGAAGGCAAGCTTCCCCTTCCCCCCGCCTTTTCCCCCAGCATGCTGGGTTCCTGCCCCTCCTTCTCTCCCTCCCTGCAGCCGATCAGCTGACGGCCCTTGCTATGGAGGGGGAGAAGTAAAAGCGGGGGAGAGGGAAAAGCGGAGCTGCAGCGCGCGCTCTGCTCCGGGGACCTTGGGGAAGGGGTGGAATCAGGGCATATCCCTTCCAGCCCCCTGCTGTGAGCCGCTCAGGGCAGGGGGCTGGGAACACCCCCACGACCCCAGGTCACACCCGCACCCCTCTGCCCTGACCTTGAACCCCTCAGACCCCCAAGTCCACTGTCCTGACCCCTGAACCCTCCTCACACACACCCAGCCCTCTGCCTGCACCCCTCCCACACCCCAGCCCCATGCCCTGACTCCGACACCCCCCACACATACCCAGGCCCCCCAGCCTCCTGCCCTAACTCCTGTACCTCTTCACACATCCCCAGTCGCCTGCCCTGACTCCTGCACCCCCCCACATACCCATCCTCCCCACACCCCATGCCCTGACTCTTGCACCTCCCACATCCCCACCCCCACCCTGAGCACCAAACGGGAGCTCCTGCACCCCCCCACCATTCCCACCTGCACCCCTCGCACTAAATGGGAGCTGTCCAGGTAAGCGCTCCACACCCAAACCTCTTGTCCCTACCCTGAGCCCCCTCCCTCATTCTAGCTCCTGGCCAGACCCTGCACACCAACCCCAGCCCGCTCCTTCACCCCCAGCCTTGTTCTCAGTGCACTCCCATCCTTATCTCACTGCAGAGAGAGGAAGAGAATGGCTAGAATCAGGGAGAAGGTAGGTACCTACTCTATGTGGACAGGGCCTGGACCCCAGACCAGCAGCGGGCTGAGCGGGGCCGGCAGCCGGGACCCTGGCTGGCAGGAGCCGGTGGATGGAACCCCAGACTGGCAGTGGGCTGATCGGCAGCGCGCTGAGCCACTCAGCCCACTGCCGGTCTGGGGTCCCAGCCGCCGGCCCCGCTCAGCCCACTGCCGGTCTGGGGTCCCAGCCGCCGGCCCCGCTCAGCCCACTGCCGGTCTGGGGTCCCAGCCGCCGGCCCCGCTCAGCCCACTGCCGGTCTGGGGTCCCAGCCGCCGGCCCCGCTCAGCCCACTGCCGGTCTGGGGTCCCAGCCGCCGGCCCCGCTCAGCCCACTGCCGGTCTGGGGTCCCAGCCGCCGGCCCCGCTCAGCCCACTGCCGGTCTGGGGTCCCGGCCGCCGGCCCCGCTCAGCCCACTGCCGGTCTGGGGTCCCGGCCGCCGGCCCCGCTCAGCCCACTGCCGGTCTGGAGTCCTGGCCGCCGGCCCCTTGCCAGCCAGGGTCCCGGCCTCAGGCCCCACGCAGTCCGCTGCTGGCTTAGGTGAACGGAACCCCAGGCTGGCAGTGGGCTGAGTGCGCCGGCAGTGTAAGATCAGCGTTTTAATTTAATTTTAAATGAAGCTTCTTAAACATTTTGAAAACCTTGTTTACATACGACAATAGTTTAGTTATATAATATATAGACTTATAGAGAGAGACCTTCTAAAAAACGTTAAAATGTATTATTGGCACGCGAAACCTTAAATTACAGTGCATAAATTAAGACTTGGCACACCACTTATAAAAGGTTGTCAACCCGTGGCATAGATAAACCTATTATAAGGTGGGTGCATAACTGGTTGGAAAACTGCATTCAGAGAGCAGTTATCAATGGTTTACAATCAAGCTGGAAGGGCATGTCGAATAATTCAGCAGGGATCTGTCCTGGCGCCAGTTCTGTTCAATATCTTCATAAATGATTTGGATAATGGCACATAGAGTACACTTACAAAGTTTGTAGATGATACCAAGCTGGGAGGGATTGCAAGCACTTTGGAAGACAGATTAGAATTCAAAATGATCTTGACAAACTGGAGAAATGGTCTGAACTAAATAGGATGAAATTCAATAAGGACAAGTGCAAAGTACTACACTTAGGAAGATTCATAGATTCATAGATACTAAGGTCAGAAGGGACCATTCTGATCATCTAGTCTGACCTCCTGCACAGCGCAGGCCACAGAATCTCACCCACCCACTCCTATGAAAAACCTCACCCATGTCTGAGCTATTGAAGTCCTTAAATCATGGTTCAAAGACTTCAAGGAGCAGAGAAGCCTCCCTCAAGTCAACCATGCCCCATGCTACAGAGGAAGGCGAAAAACCTTCAGGGCCTCTCCAATCTGCCCTGGAGGAAAATTCCTTCCCGACCCCAAATATGGCAATCAGCTAAACCCTGAGCATATGGGCAAGATTCACCAGCCAGATACCCAGGAAAGAATTTTCTATAGTAACTCAGATCCCATCCATCTAATATCCCATCTCAGGGGATTTGGCCTATTTACCCTGAATATTTAAAGATCAATTACTTACCAAAATCCCATTATCCCATCATACCATCTCCTCCATAAACTTATCGAGTAGAATCTTAAAACCAGATAGATCTTTTGCCCCCACTGCTTCCCTTGGAAGGCTATTCCAAAACTTCACTCCTCTGATGGTTAAAAACCTTCGTCTGATTTCAAATCTAAACTTCCTGGTGGCCAGTTTATACCCATTTGTTCTTGTGTCCACATTGGTGCTGAGCTTAAATAATTCCTCTCCCTCTCCTGTATTTATCCCTCTGATATATTTATAGAGAGCAATCATATCTCCCCTCAACCTTCTTTTAGTTAGGCTAAACAAGCCAAGCTCCTTAAGTCTCCTTTCATAAGACAAGTTTTCCATTCCTCGGATCATCCTAGTAGCCCTTCTCTGTACCTGCTCCAGTTTGAATTCATCCTTTTTAAACATGGGAGACCAGAACTGCACACAGTATTCTAGGTGAGGTCTCACCAGTGCCTTGTATAACGGTACTAAAACCTCCTTATCCCTACTGGAAATGCCTCTCCTGATGCATCCCAAAACCGCATTAGCTTTTTTCACAGCCATATCACATTGGCAGCTCATAGTCATCCTATGATCAACCAATACTCCAAGGTCCTTCTCCTCTTCCGTTACTTCTAATTGATGCGTCCCCAACTTATAGCTAAAATTCTTGTTATTATTCCCTAAATGCATAACCTTACACTTCTCACTATTAAATTTCATCCTATTACTATTACTCCAGCTTACAAGGTCATCCAGATCCTCCTGTATAATATCCCGATCCTTCTCCGAATTGGCAATACCTCCCAGCTTTGTATCATCTGCAAACTTTATTAGCACACTCCCACTTTTTGTGCCAAGGTCAGTAATAAAAAGATTAAATAAGATTGGTCCCAAAACCGATCCCTGAGGAACTCCACTGGTAACCTCCCTCCAACCTGACAGTTCGCCTTTCAGTAGGACCCGTTGCAGTCTCCCCTTTAACCAATTCCTTATCCACCTTTTGATGTTCATATTGATCCCCATCTTCTCCAATTTAACTAATAATTCCCCATGTGGCACGGTATCAAACGCCTTACTGAAATCTAGGTAAATTAGAAATAATCATTTGTACAAATATAAAATGGGACTTGACTGCCTGGGAAGGAGTACTGCAGGAAAGGATCTGGGGATTATAGTAGATCACAAAGTAAATATGAGTCAACATTGTTGCAAAAAACCCAAACATCATTCTGTGACGTATTAGCAGAAATGTTGTAAGCACAACATGAGAAGTAATTTTTCTGCTCTATTCAGCACTGATAAGGCCTCAAGGGGAGTATTGTGTCCAGTTCTGGGCAACACACTTTGGGAAAGGTGGACAAATTGAAGAAAGTCCAGAGGAGAGCAACAAAAATGATTAAAAGTCTAGAGAACATGACCTCCAAAGAAAGATTGAAAAAAATTGCTTTGTTTATACTGTAGAAGAGAAAACTGAGGGGGGACGTAACAGTCTTTAGGTACATAAAAGGTTGTTATAAAGAGGAAGGTGATAAATTGTTTTCCGTAACCACTGAAGACAAGCTTAAATTGCATCAAGGGAGATTTAGGTTAGACATTAATGAAAATTTCCTAACTGTAAGGGAAGTTAAGTATTGGAACAAATTACCGTCATTGGAGGATTTTAAGGATAAGTTAGACAAATCCCCGTCAGGGATAGTCTAGATGATAATTAGTCCTGCCTCAGTGCCAGGGATTGGACTGGATGACCTATTTAAGTCCCTTCCAGTCCTACATTTCTATGATTTTGTGACTAGGCTCTAACTCCTTTGAAGAAGAAATGACATTGAGTTTCTTCTCTGGATTTTTAAAAAATAATTTGGGCAAGATAGGTATATGTATACATTAGAAGATGCATATAATTACTCCTTTGACAATATCTAATCTTCATTTAAAAACCTCCACTTTTGGAATTTTGGGCCTAATAAAAATATACTTTTAAATATGTTGTGTTATCAAGTTGATGGTCCACACTGTATCAGTATAGTTCTCATTAGAACTGATTCTGACGGCATCAATGTCTAATTGTCACCATTATGAAAGACTGACCTAAAGTCACAAAGGTTTAACACAGTAGTTAGTACTTTAGCCATATTAGTCCAATTAAGGCTAATCAGCTCTGTAAATGACCTGTTTCTTACTGTATCAATGCACATGCTTTAAATATGCAAAAGAAGGGGACATATATTATCACTGCACATAACAAAAAGGGAATAAGGCAAATATGTATATAATAGACTAAGGGTTTTCAGCCTAAGAGGAGACGCACATATGAACTTTTCACAATATTAAATTTCAGGTATGTTGAGTTTCTGAAAATTGTCTCCTGCAGTTTGTTCAGTACACGTTCTTTCAAAATGAATGTTTGTCCTTTTCCATCTAAATGTGTGGAGAGGTTGTTGAAGTTCTCTTTTAGAATAGTTCCTTCTCATCCACAAAAGAGAGAAGACTTACACTGTCTGTGCAAGTACAGACAGCAAGGTAGCACAGTGGGGTCCATGACTGGGGCTCCTAGGCACTATAGCAATACAAATAAATAACAAGGGCAATCACTCTAGGGCTAACTGAATATCTATCCTAATTCCATTAATGGAACTCCCATTGATGCCAAGGGGAATTTTACTTAAAGATCAAAGGTACAATATAGCCATATAAAAGATGAAATCCTGACGCCATTGATATCAATGGCAAAATTCCCATTGACTTCAGTGGACCCAGAATTTCACCTGAAGTTTTTAATCCTTCACACCTGCCCTATAAGTTTCTTAAAGCATATTTTATTAGTTTTTAGCATTTTTGAGAGGGGCAAAGAGAAATCCCTCACATGTAGGTTAGGGACAGGAAGATGAAAAGCTGCTGTTCTGAACCTTTAATCCAAAAGCAGAAGTGCGGGGAAACTCTTGTCTCCTGCTGTATGTGCCATTGGTTGACTAACTGAAATCCTAGAGAAAAATTACATGAGGAGAGAGAAATAATTCAAGAAAGGTTTACTAATCCAGTGAGCTAGGACCGATGAATAATCATAAAGATTTCTATAAACTCTCCCATACCTACAATTTGCTACTGTAAAAAGGTGTACCAAGTGTTTTTTTGCCCCCTGCTGGAAGCTCTGGGAGCACTCCTTTTGGGGAAGAAGAGCAGGAGCTGCATAGAAAGAGCATCCAGGATCAGCTGCAGGTGGAACCAATGAGAATCAGTCCTACTGTGGCTAGAAGGGCTAGGAGCAGGCAGAAGCTAATCCAGGCCCAGCAAGCAAGGTATAAAGAGCTGTCAGCTTCTTCCAGGGGCCAGGTCTGGTTGAAGCTGGGGCCCAGGAAGCCTGGTGGGATCAGGGCCTAACTGACTGCACCTTTTTGTGTGAGTCAACAAAAGACTTTGTGGACTGTAAGGCCCAGGTAAGACAGCTTGAGTTGAATGTTAATATGACTGCTGTAAATCTAAGCAAGCTCACTTACTGAGTGCTCCATTGGCTCACCTGAGTCTGTGACCATTATCCTGCGTAAAATAATATTAAAAATATGCATAGAGTACAAACTTGTGTTATGACTTACAAATGTAAAGGGAATACATTAATCATGATACGTTACTAGAAGTGTTGAACACCTGAGAAAAAAGATGGATAGAAATCTCAGAAGAGAGATGAAGACAGTGACACTGTTACCTATGGACGGGGGTTGAGACCAAACTTGCCACATGTGGATTTAGCAGCTGCACTCTAGAAAGACAGGGGTGACGTTAGTTAGGTAGTGGGGGAACTTTGAACATAAGAATGACTATACTGGGTCAGACCAAAGGTCCATCTAGCCCAGTATGCTGTCTTCTGACAGTGGCCAATGCCAGGTGCTTCAGAGGAAATGAGCAGAATAGGTAATCATCAAGCGATCCATCCCTTTGAAGAATGGATTGCCTCTGTAACACCCTTATGGTCTGAATGTGTCCACCCTCAGATCATAAAGTTGGCCACAGCCTTGGAGTTCAGCTGTATTTCTTACTGTTTCTGGATACGCAGTAGACCTGGGTACAAAAAGTGGGTTTTACATTTTATTTTGAAAGCAGTGAGATTTGTGGTCTTTCCAACCTATTCTGGAAATTAGCTCCATAGTCCTGGATCAGGTAGTTGGGCTGTCCTATTGAGGGCTTTGAAGATAACTCTAAACTTGAATTTGACACTGTGTTTGACAGCGAGCCAGTGAAGAAAGTGGAGCTATGTGGTGACGTGTTCTTTGCAGTCTGTGCTGTTAGACAGACAGACATTCATTAGGAACCAATGGAGTTCCTATAGGGTTTATGTTTCATTACTAGTCACAGAGAATTACGATTAAGGCCAGAATTTGTGGTCACTGTGGCAAAGTCTGAATCCAGCAGAATGGGGGCACAGTCTCTTGGCCAGTTGTACATGGAAAAGGGAATTTCTGTGACCTGCATTTCCCACAATAACACTGCATGCAAAAAAAATCCTGCTAACTGAAATAGAGACTGCAAAAAAGAGAACTCTGTGTGCTCACATTAATAACTATATGAGGCACTAAGATACCGCAGTGGTTGGGAATAAGCATCTGTATAGATTGGTGTTCCAGTATTTAAGCTGTTCTTCCAAAATCTTTTTAGTTTTCCTCACCGTTCTCTCCCCCCTATTCTTACTTTAAAAAATGTTGACATTCAGCAACACCTGAACAGATTTCTGGCCCTCAGTAGGTGTTGGGGGGAGTATTGCAGCAACACTGGAGTAACTCTAACTCTGCATTTATGTGGAATACACTAAGCTGTCACTTATCACATGCTCTCTCTAGAGACCATCATTAGATCATCTTTCTGTATATAATGTAAAGCTAAAAGTTTGAATACAAATACATTTTCTAAATCCCCAGCAGAGTTTTAGTGATGCAAAAATTTAATCTTAATAATGACCAGATAGTTTTGTCTGTACAGCTGAACTAAGAAGAAAACACTGCCATGTGTGATTTGAAAGCTGCTGAGTTGACTACCACAGTGATATAAAGAGAACTCTAGTCTAGCTGCATGGTATGTGTAACTTTGCCCATTGTGGTCAGATTTCACAACCGTTGTAATAGAATTTTACCATTGCTGAGATAGAGAAATGGCTTTAGTAAAATAGAATACAAGTGTTGTTCAAAAAGGAACGTTAGGAACCTGTGTAGATCATGAGCAAAACATTCATATTTAACCAATTGGCTGCCCTCTGGACATTTTGTAACTGGGTATTCTATGGCAGTGGTTCTCAATCAGAGGTAGGCATACCCCTGGGAGTGAACAGAGGTCTTCTGGTGTGGGGGCGGGTACTCAACTCATCTAGATATTTGCCAAGTTTTACAACAGTCTACATAAAAAGCACTAGCGAAGTCAGTACAAATTAAAATTTCATACGGACAATGTTTTGTTTATACTGCTCTATATACTATACACAGAAATGTAAGTATAATATTTATATTCCAATTAATTTATTTTATAATTATATGGTAAGAATGAGAACATAAGCAATTTTTCAGTAATAGTGTGCTGTGACACTTTTGATTTGTATGTCTGATTTTGTAAGCAAGTAGTTTTTAAGTGAGGTGAAACTTGGGGTAGACAAGACAAATCAGACTCCAGAAAGGAGTACAGTAGTCTGGAAAGGTTGAGAGCCACTGTTCTTTGCTACTTTTTGTTTTGTTTCTTTGGAAGAGCAGCACTGGATTAAAGAGCCAAAACAGCTTTGATATAAATATGGGTTTTTGTATCATCCTTGCATATTTGTTATATTGTCAGGAATTGTAACTGAAAGCTGGAGATTAATAGTGCCTGTGAGGTTGCAATATCTACTCAAATAACCTGATAGAGTGGCTGTGTCTTGCACACAAGGATGTATCTTAGATACTGGAAAATGATTCATAGTAGTAGTAAAATTGAATTGGCATATGCAGTGCCTAAAATCATTAGTGAGTTTTTGGGTTTCACAATCTGGAATTTTTATTTATTTTTTATATATTTTTTTGTAATGAAAACAGGTAGATTGAAGTGTGGGAACAAAAAAGGAGATTTGCAGTATTTTAACCTCTGAATCAGTAATCATAATTATATTTTATGTACAGTATAGTGAAACATGCGGCAGTAAAACGGAGGATACTAAATGGTTTAAACAGAACCCTGTCCAATTATTGCTGTATGAATGGAGAGGAAGAAATTATATGACCCTTATTATAGGATCTGTTGTGTGTGCCTTTCTGCTGAAAATGTGTTTTTATAAATAATGAGGTATATTACATTTAGGGTTTTTCTGTCTTTATTTTTTCTTTTAGGATTAGAAAATACAATTTCATTCACTAACAGTTTGATCCAACATTTGCTGATCATTGCATTTCTAGTGCTGTAGGAGACAGCATTCATCTGTTTACTGCTGGGGCATCAGCATAACCGATGTCCAAATGAATGCCAAGAGTTTTATGGCATGGTATTATTATTCATTAATTATAATTATTTGTAAGGATATAAATGATATAAGATAATCATATATAAATATGGGTTTTTGTATCATCCTTGCATATTTGTTATATTGTCAGGAATTGTAACTGAAAGCTGGAGATTAATAGTGCCTGTGAGGTTGCAATATATATAAAAGATATAAATGATCTTTCCACTCCAGCCCCCATTGTTGTTAGCACAGGTCAGTCTTCAAATCCTACAGTTCCTCTGGAAGCTGAGACTCAGCCACAGCCGTCTCCAATAAAAGCAAGGAAAATTGGAGTGAGCCAGGCCTGTGCACCCTTCTTCTCCTTTCTCACCCATTATGTCAAAGGGATACCTCAGGCCTCAGTAGTAACCCCAGGGCTGTCCCTATTAACCACTTGCACAGTCTTTTCAGAATTGGACCGTAAAAGCATCATGCTTTCATGGAGTAACAGCTTCACAGCCTCTGTATGTTGCCCCACTGGATATGCCTACACGGCAGCTGGGAAGTGCGATTCCCAGTGCAGGCAGACAGACTTATGGTAGTTCTGCTTCAGCTAGCACACTAAAAATAGTTCGGACATGTGGCATGGGCAGCGACTCACCTAGTCTCCCTAGTCCAAGCCTGCCCAACCCCCGAGGCACAAACTTGGGTGCTTAGCAATATCTGCCAGTCTATCTGTGCTGGGAATCACACCTCCCAGCTGCAGTCTAGACATACCGTATAACATCACAGGTTGTACTACTGCAAGCTCAGTACATCACTGGGCACCTCAGGACTTCTTCAGTCAACAACTAAGTGACTTTCCACTGCCACCATTCACTTGCTGCAATGTCACTTGCCTCCCTGATTCTTATCACCTCAGTCTGACATCCCACAAACAGAAAGGTGGGATGGGAATTATCTGAGTCTGAGTAACTTACATATTTTTTGTGTATATCTGTATTTGCATATACATGTCTATGTACACATAGAATAGAACCTTCAGGACATAACAAGCCTAGGTAATTGTATTACATGAAATGTCTTTCATTTTTCTAAAGGTTTTAACCACATTTTTAGGTGCTGAATAAATAATAAAACAATGCAATTAGTGTATACAGCACTGTACAGTGGGTGAAGTGTACTAAACATAAGAAGTCCCTGTCATTAGTAGTTTACCCCATAAGGCCCATATTCAGCAAGGTATTCAGAATCTGCAAGGAAGCATCTGGCTGGGAAAGGAGTCTGAAAGGAGCTAATTGTACCCCCCCCCCCCCAGCTCCACAGATTTTCTGGAAATGGTAGTACGGGCCCATATTGTTTGTTCTTTTTTTTTTTTTTTTTTTTTAAAGAGCTCCTGTATGCCAGAGGACTGTTTTTAAGGGGGGATCCCAGGGGAAGCCATGGCCAGGCAGTGTAGGAGTGTATGATTTGGGGCCCCAAGACTCTCTGTTTCATGTGGAATCCCTTGGCTCTGCAGTTTCTGAAGGTGGAACCCACTGCTTGTTTGGTAGGAATGCAACCCCCTCCCAAAAAGCAATTCAGTTAAACTCCATGAAATAGCAACAACGCTTCCTTAGCTCTCGTGCCGTAACACCCCTACTCTACTTGCGCTACATTGATGACATCTTCATCATCTGGACCCATGGAAAAGAAGCCCTTGAGGAATTCCACCATGATTTCAACAATTTCCATCCCACCATCAACCTCAGCCTAGTCCAATCCACACAAACGGTCCATTTCCTGGACACTACTGTGCTAATAAGCTATGGTGACATAAACACCACCCTATATCGGAAACCTACTGATTGCTATACTTACCTATGTGCCTCCAGCTTCCATCCAGGACATACCACACGATCCATTGTCTACAGCCAAGCTCTAAGATACAACCACATTTGCTCCAATCCCTCAGACAGAGACAAATCTCTATCAAGCATTCTTAAAACTACAATACCCACCTACTGAAGTGAAAAAACAAATTGACAGAGCCAGAAGAGTACCCAGAAGAGTACTACAGGACAGGCCCAACAAAGAAAATAACAGAACGTCACTAGCTGTCACCTTCAGCCCCCAACTAAAACCTCTCTAGCGCATCATCAAAGATTTACAACCTATCCTGAAAAATGATCCCTCACTCTCACAGATCTTGGGAGACAGACCAGTCCTCTCTTACAGACAGCCCCCCAGCCTGAAGCAAATGCTCTCCAGCAACCACACGCCACACAACAAAAACATTAACCCAGGAACCTATCCTTGCAACAAAGCCCGATGCCAACTCTGTCCATCTATTTATTCAAGTAACACCATCATAGGACCTAATCACATTAGCCATGCCATCAGGGGCTCATTCATCTGCACATCTACCAATGTGATATATGCCATCATGTGCCAGTAATGCCCCTCTGCCATGTACCTTGGCCAAACCAGACAGGCTCTATGCAAAAGAATAAATGGATACAAATCTGACATCAGAAATCATAACATTCAAAAAGGAGAATGTAGGAGAACACTTCAACCTCCCTGGACACTCAGTAAAAGATTTAACGGTGGCAATTTTGCAACAGTAAAGCTTCAAAAATAGACTCCAACGAGAAACTGCTGAGCTTGAATTAATATGCAAACTAGATACCATTAACTTGGGTTTCAGTAGAGACTGGGAGTGGCGGGTCATTACACATATTGAATCTATTTTCCCAAGTTAAGTATCCTCACAACTTCTTGTCAACTGTCTAAATGGGCCATCTTGATTATCACTACAAATTTTTTTTTCTCCTGCTGATAATAGCTCATCTTAACTAATTAGCCTCTCACAATTTGTATGGCAACTTCCAACTTCTCTGTGTATATATATCTTCTTACTATATGTTCCATTCTATGCATCCGATGAAGTGGGCTGTAGCCCACAAAAGCTTATGCTCAAATAAATTTCTTAGTTTCTAAGGTGCCACATGTACTCCTGTTTATTCTTCCATGAATGTATGTCAAATATAAGGATGCTCTGGGTTATAGCTTCACTGTTTAGTCCATCACATATTGTTGCAGCCTGGCTTCCAAGTTCAGAAAGTCAGTGATGCTCTGCAGAAGTTTTTATGAACAGTCAGGGTTATCCTGAACATCTGAGCAAGGAAAGTACTATATATGGTATGTAATCAAAACCATAAGAAACACTTATTTGTTGGTGGTTTTAAATGAATTAATAGTATCCTGGTACAATAAAAATGGTGATGGCCATCTAGGAAATTTTGTTGAGCCCTTGATGCTTGCCTGAGTAGTTTTTACTTGAAATACTAGTAGCTGTAGTGTGATTAGAACAATTATAATGCATCAGCCACTATTACAAATATTTATAGGTTTTCTAGGATATGCCGAAATACCCCCCTATATTGTAGATTATTTACTTACTTACTTTTGCTCTAAGGAGAATAATTATTGCTTGTGCCAAATGCTAGAGGTAAAAGGCTCTGTAGCTCACTGCCAATCCCCTGAACTATCCAATTCTCCCAATTCACTTGTTTGATGTTTTTTCTAGTGATCAATAAGTTAGTTTAGTTTAGTTTGTTGCTTTTCTATTCATGCAAATTTTTTCACTAAATTAAGTTACAGAGACTTCTTTAATTATGTTGTCATAATGTTAACTGGAGTGATCTTTTTTTCTAGTCAAGTGAGAGCCTTTGAACTGAAATCTGTTAATATCAGAACTGACATGGTATACTTTATGGCACCACAGAATGCAATTAAATATCCTATTAATTCATACAATATCTCTTACCTTTCAAATTCCCTCTTATTTTAGTTGAATAGGACTTACTGGAAGATTTAATTATATTCCTGAACTTGTGAAAGAGTTATTTTGAATTAAGTATTTTTGTGTGAAATTTCCACTCAGTATAATGTTATCCTGCTAACCATGGACAAAAATACATTGTACAATAATAGTATAAAATGAGATATAAGAACTAGTAAAATAAGGGATAAGAAGTAATAAGTTCAATGCTTGTAAAGGTTAAAAGCTGTGGTTTATATATTGTTTTAGCTTTGAATCTCAAATAGCTACATGGAAGCTGAGCTCACTGGTGACTAACAGGAAAAGATCTTTAGTCACTGAAGGACATTTATTTTTACTTTCAGTGCCAAAATTCATTTGATTACATTTTTTGCTCTTGTAGGAACAATATGCTTGTTACAGAATGCAGTGAGAATTTAACAAAGTTAAATAATTTAACAAAGTTAATAATTTTTCGTAGAAGCAGTATAGAGTTGCATGGCTAACTACAGATTGGTGTGCTGAGTGAAATCCCCGAGATTATTTTTTTCAATTTAAGAAATACATAATTAAAATTTCTGAGTAAAAAAATTTTCATATGAAACTTTTTGGCAGTAATCTATACCACATTTTTTAAAAATGTTGGATTAAGATTCTCCACCCCCACCCCCAGTTATTGGACACATACAAATCTGTTCAGTTTTTGTATTTGGGAAGTAGATATAGAAAGGGAAGAGTTATTCTGTCCAAGCAAACCTGTTTTGTCATGTTCAGAATGTGTTCTGTTGACATTAATTTGCCATAGTAAAATCATGAAGAAATGTGTGTGTTTTTGGCCAAAACAGGAAAGCCTACTGTATGTTGGTAGAATTAAGTTATGCCACATAATATTTTTAATCTTATCAGAAATAGTATTTAGTATTAAGCAAAAATTCACCCCAGCGTAAGGGAAATGTTAGTCTGGACCGTCAAATAGATAGTGCAGTATGCTGTAGTTTCATGTGGCACTACCTGGGGATTTTCTGAAGGTGAATTTCCATGTGTTTATTTTACTTGTATGCTGGAATAATATATAACAACAACAACAAACCCCAAACCAAAAAAGCAGCAATGCTGCCTCTTTCCTCCCATTTCTCTTTTCCTGAACACTGAGCTACAGATGCTGTTTTTGATACAGTTTAGTACAGATTACTTTATAAAAAAGTTTGTTGTTAACGTCATCTAACATTATATGAGTTTGTTGGCTTGATCAGTTTCCTATTGGGCACCTATCCATGTTTTTTAAAAGAATAACAGTTGATATTAACTATGGTATCACTCTTGCAGGCAGTCTCCACAGAGGGACAGGAGCTTGCATTGGTATGCAAACTGACCCTCTTCTTCTTTACAGAGATCATGCCTCTGGATTTGAATTGTGACACTCTGGTGGTGCAGTATGAGGAAAATGTGTACACTGTACTTGAGAGAAATTCTTATGCTGTCATCCTAAATAAATATTGTCATTCTTCATAGGCTTTTGTTGGTACTTTCTCAGCATGTTGAAAATGGAAGTCTGCTTCCCGTTTCGATTCAGCATAGATACTGAATTCCCTTGCGGTTTGCCTAGTTAAGTGGCTGTCAGTCTTTCCAGACTACTGTACCCCTTTCAGGAGTCTGATTTGTCTTGTGTACCCCAAGTTTCACCTGACTTAAAAGCTACTTGCTTATAAAATCAGACATAAAAATACAAAAGTGTCACAGCACACTGTTACTGACAAATTGCTTACTTTCTCATTTTTACCAAATAATTATCAAATAAATCGAGTGGAAGATAAATATTGTACTTACATTTCATTATATAGCAGACAGAGCAGTATAAACAAGTCATTGTATGAAATTTTAGTTTGTACTGTCTTTGCTAGTGCTTTTTATGTAGCCTGTTGTAAAACTAGGCAAATATCTAGATGAGTTGATGTACCTCCTGGAAGACTTCTGTGTACCCCCAGGAGTACATGTACTCCTGGTTGAGAACCACTGGCCTACTTGGTCAGGCTAAGAGGTTTGGCCTCTGTAACTGGGAATTTCTCTAGAAATGCAAGCCCTCACATCAACATGCAGCCTTAGAGATTACTTTGAACCTTGCTGAAGGTATTGATGTTAGTCTTATATACAGTAAATGTCGCACTGATGTAAACGAATCTACAGATTGCCACTCATTATCTTCTGCACTTTTTATGATGAAGCGTATAATCGGCAGCAGGTTACCTGATTATCTATGATTGTGGAGGAATATTTCCTTTGTGAACTTGTTGAATACTTATTCCTATGCACTTTATGGGTTAGATTTTAGAATGGGTATTTTCTCTTTAGCATGCACAACTTATACTTGCAATTTAAGCACCTGCTTTTAACAAGTGCAACTGAAGCATCCAAAATTCAATTGTGGGCACAAATCTGAGTACTTGCACCTAAGTATTAGATTCTAGGTGCAAATCAGGTAGATATGCAAGTATTTAAACTTGCAACCACATCTCACTTACATAAGTGTGTAAAAATATAAGTACACATTTTGTGAGCCAAATTGTTCATGAAAATAGGGTAACAGAACTTTGGCCCTTTGAAAATGTATCCCTATATTCCAGTTAGTCTCTTGGATATTTGTTATTTGGAATACTTATCTAGGATAGAAGACAACAAGTATAACTTTTTTATTTATAATCATATAACATCATAAATGAGCACAACAGTTTACAAAACATAGAGTAAGACCTGTTTCCTGCTCTGAAGAGCATACATTCTAAAACAGGCAACACAAATGACAAGAAGTCATGTCTTGGGACAGTACAGTGAAAACACATTATCATAAATACAGACATTCGTAATGGGGTATGGCAAATGGTGGAAAAGAGATGCTACTAGCATCTGGAAAGTGAATCTTATTTATCCCAGGTGCTAGTAGAATACATTATTTTTTATTTGTGCAGTTATGTTGTTTACAGCTCCAAAATGGTGTCAGGTATGAGCAATCTGTGATTATTGGTGAAACTGTATCACACTGTTTTCAGACATCAATTTACTTTGGTCCTGTTTCATACATGTAGCTATAACTGAAGGTCAAAACAAGCAGGACAGGACAAACAGTTAAACTCTGCAAAACTGGTGGAAAATGTAAATGAGTTTAATGCTGCAATCATTCCACTGACTTCATTTACTTCTAATACATGCAGATGGCTGCAGCGCTGGACTCGGTCCCAATGGCTATAGTACAGGGGCAACAATTCTAGTACATCCACTTCCTACTTTTGCTGAGCTCCATCAAAACATTAGGGTAGATTTCTGTTCATAGTTAGTAATTGCTTCTAGTCATTTTCCTGGACTCTATCAAGTGAAGTCTCACAAACAAAGAACACTATTAATAAAAAATCATACTTTTCTACAGCAAACTCAACATTAAGGGTCTATATCTTGAGTATTTAAGTATCTGGAATGAAAATTTATAAACATAGTGGAAGTCTGTCCTAGATACAACATGGGAAGAGGGAAGTGCAGTTTATTTTTTGTTGTTGCTAATCATGTGATCGACAATGTTCATATGAGAGAGATTATAAATAATTTAATAAATTAAACATCCAGTGTAATTGTTTCTCAGAATATGGTGTTAGGAGTGAAATAATAGTTTTTGCTGCCTGATGTGAGGTATCCAGTGTTCCTTGGCCAGCTGTAGAGCAGGAAGCCGGTGTGGATGGGCTGAAATTCTCTTAAATCTGTACAAAAACTAAATCTCTCAAAATGAAACTCCACAGGGTCCCTTCCTTCTCAGCCTAGTGATTTGGGAAGCAGTAAGTATTTATTTCCAGATTAAGTAGTAGTTATCACCACAGGACTTATTTATTTGGTATGGACAAAAGACTCGGAAAGGTAAACACTTGGAATAATAAATGAAGTGTATATTGTAATACATCATTATCTTGGAGAGGAGTAAAATCTCCTTCGCGGATTAAAAATCTGTCTTTATCCTTGTACTATTTTTAATAACTTTTTTATTCCAAAGTGTGTGTGTGTGTGTGTGTGTGTGTGTGTGTGTGTGTGTGTGTTTTAATTTGGACCTCTTATTTGTAGGGCTCTACAAAATTCACACTCACATTTTATGTTTTCAGATATTTACATCTGAAATTTCATGGTGTTGTAACTGTGGGGGTCCCAGCCCAAAAGGAAGTTGTGGGGTGGTAACAAAGCTGCTGTAGAGGGGTTGTGGGAGTGCTGCCCTCACTTCTACACTGCCTTCAGATCTGGGCTCTGAAAAAGCTGCAGCCCGGAGCTTCCTGCAGCTACAGGAGATTCCCAGAGGTGGAGGTGGGTCTGATCTCCACCATGCTGCTTGGAGTGCCCCAGCCACGGGCTCCTAGCTGCTAGTCCCGGCCGGACTGGGGAGGGACAGGATTTGCTCTTCCCCTGCATGGTCGCTCTCTGAGGGAAAGCAGACTCACTTTCGGGTACCTCATGCAGCTGCAGGGTGCTCTCAGCAGCATGGGGGAGATCAGACCCACCTCCACCTCCAGTAACCTCCTGCAGCTGCAGGAAGCTGCAGGGTAGGCACCTGGGGGTGGGTCTGATCTCTCCCTGAGAGCAGTTGTTCAGGGGAAGAGTAAGTCCTGCCCCTCCCCAGCTTGGAGGGGACTAGCAGCTGTAGCCTGGGCACAGTAGGAGCCCCCCAAGCTGGGGCGCCCGCAGCCCTGCCCTGCCCCTCCCCTCCCTTCCCA
This sequence comes from Dermochelys coriacea, assembly GCF_009764565.3. Taxonomy (NCBI): domain Eukaryota; kingdom Metazoa; phylum Chordata; order Testudines; family Dermochelyidae; genus Dermochelys; species Dermochelys coriacea. The sequence continues at coordinate 223,988,678 of NC_050069.1, read as the reverse complement.
TCCAATAGCTAGATTTCATGGGGCAGGTCTGATTTCACGGTCTGTGATACATTTTTCACAGCTGTGATTTTTGATAAGGCCCTACCTATGTGTGTTATTTAATGTGTTCAATCTTCATGTGCACTGAAGAATTGGTGTAGGAGCAAATGTGGCTTATGCCCCATCCTCAATTACCCCTGCATAATTTAGAGCAGTTTGAAGGCTGCTTCAAATTATGCTGGCTAGTCAGAGTCCACTCTGGGCCATTGTTTACACTGGGCATGGGCAGGCATTGCTGAAGTATTCTGCACTCTGGTCACAACCCAACCACGCATGCTACAATAGGAGTGGGAAGTGTGGAGCTAGCTATGTTGGCTCTATGCCAGTCGAGGATTTCCCAATGCTAGGAGAGTCCTCAGCTGCCCATTTAGGCTCCATGACACAAATAGGCCTGAGCATGAACTAGGAGCTGGCCCAATGTATTTCCATCTCCTTCACCCCAATCCCATTTTTGCATGTGTATCCCTTTGACTGGTTTTATTTAAGAGCTAATAGCACTAAGTTTATATCTGGGATGGTAGAGGGTGTGGGCATCCCATACTGGTATCTCATTAGCAGATGCCAGTCTGAATGTCCTTCTGTACATGGGATGTATACCATGGAACAGGAACAAGAGCCAGAATGCTGCAGATTAAAAGGGACCGTGGGTCTATGTCAAGTTAGGCAAGGAATTCCTTTGTGACTGGTTGGTTAGTTTAGCCCGGGGTTCTCAAACTGGGGGTCGGGACCCCTCAGAAGATTGCAAGGTTATTACATGGGGGGGGGGTCATGAGCTGTCACCCTCCACCCCAAACCCTGCTTTGTCTCCAGCATTTATAATGATGTTAAATATACTAAAAAGTGTTTTTTTAATTTACAAAGGGGGTTGCACTCAGAGGCTTGTTATGTGAAAGGGGTCACCAGTACAGAAGTTTGAGAACCACCGGTTTAGCAATTTTGACCCCTCTCTGTGGCTGTCTTCATTTTTGGCTTGGCCTTTGTCACCGCTTTATTATTTGTAGTGTATGAAATCATTGAAACTAATTTGGATGTAGTAAAAATAGGGATGGTTTCCATTTCTCATGGGTTCTAGCGTTTTTCTTTTCGTAACAACTCCTCATGCAGTCAACATTTATACTTTCTAAAAGAATGGATTTACATTTGTATCATGCCCTTATTTGCAATTTTAATGGACACCAACTTTAAGCCTTAGAGATTAATGTATACAGCAGAAAGCAAACACATGGGTTTTCAAAATGTTACTAGTGCAATTCTGTGTTAAACGTACTTTTTAATTTGTTTTCCAAATGCAGATCATTGACAAGGAGATTAACCCATTTGTGGACAAATGGGAAGAAGAAGGACAATTTCCAGCACACAAAGTATTTAAAACTCTAGGACAAGCTGGATTCCTTGGAGTTAACAAACCAACAGGTAAGACAATCTTTACATTCATTTTAATAGATATTGACCAAAACCAGAACCTGCATCTGAAATCTTGGGTAAAATTTTCAAAAGCATCTTATATGTTGTTTTCAGACATGTTTTAGGCACTTGGGAAAGTAGAGCTGGGTGAATATTTTGGTTGAAACTTTTTTCACTGCAAGAATGCAGTTTGAGGTTGACAGACATTTTGCAAATGTGTGTCAAATTCACCAACTTGTTTTCATTTAAAAAAAAAAAACCCGTTCAAAATGAAACAATGAAATTTTTCAAATTGAAATGAGTTTCCATTTAGAAAGTTACTTTAATTTGAGTAATTTTTAAAAAGTTTTAAAACAAATAAAAAAATAAACAAACATTTCTTTTGACCCTAAACTAATTTTTTTTTCCAATTTTTCAGTTTGCTGAACATTTGGAAACATTTCATTTCAAGTTGACCCAAAATTTTTTTTTCCCCAATTTTGTTCAGAATGCCCAGTAAATCGAAAAATCAGTTATTCACACGGTTCTACTTGGGAAACTAAGTCCCATTGATTTTTTTTCCTTTTGAAAATAGGACTCAGACTCTTAAATCACTTAGTTCTAATATCTGTCTGTTATAGACTGAATCTGAACACCTGGACTTTGGGAAAGTTCAGATTCAGATGTGGCTTTTGTATCTATGGCCTGTCCCTACTCCCTTCACTCTCCCCAAGTTGAGGTGCATTCAAATCCGGGGATTTAGTTTTGCCTGCTATAGAGATACTAAATTGGGATTTGGTTGTGATTTGTAGTGGGATTTGTGATTTGTAGTGTTGTAATATAGAGTAGAAACCCTTAATTAATTCCAGTATTAAAGATGTTACTCATTCTAGTGATATTCTACATACTTAAAATTGGAAATACCACTGGAACTGGTAACAGAAATTAATTTTTTAAATGCACCTCACTGCACGTGCTGAATGAGTAGGATATGCTAGGAAACATACGTGTCTATATTTAGTCTAACAAACTCACTATGGATTGCTAGAAAGAACTGGCTCAAAGACAGAAACTTTGAGTATTCACATTTAAAAATGTTGGTCTTTGTGTGCAGTAAATGTTTTTCCTCGTTTAGTTAGAGTAAAATGAAACAAAAACTTAGTATTTTGTATAATACATGGGGTTTATTTTCCTGTAGTTCTCTTCTACGTGTCCCAGCTTTTAGCATAATTTAAATGATAGATGCATAATGCATCTTATATTTAAAATATGCAAAATTGAGATTCAGTCATTCTGCTTCTGAAGTCACATTCAAGTGATATAAGGAACAGCATGGATCCAGGAAAGAGGCATATGTTGCTAAATACACTCTGTGAACACTCTTAAAAGGGTACATACAATACTCCTCCAAGGAGTTCAGTCACAAATTTAATTAATGCATTATTTTTTTAATGAGCGTCATCAGCATGGAAGTATGTCCTCTGGAACGGTGGCCGAAGCATGATGGAATATACAAATGTTTAGCATATCTAGCACGTAAATACCTTGAAATGGCGGCTACAAAAGTGCCATGTGAATGCCTGTTCTCACTTTCTGGTGACACTGTAAATAAGAAGTGGGCAGCATTATCTCCTGTAAACGTAAACAAACTTGTTTATCTTAGCGATTGGCTGAATAAGAAGTAGGACTGAGTGGACTTGTAGGCTCTGAAGTTTTACTTTTTTTTGGTTTTTGAGTGCAGTTATGTAACAAAAAAAAATCTACATTTTGGAAAGTTGGACTTTCATGACAAAGAGATTGCACTACGGTACTTGTACGAGGTGATTTGAAAAACACTTTCTTTTGTTCATCATTTTTACAGTGCAAATATTTGTAATAAAAATTATATACACTGATTTCAATTATAACACAGAATACAATATATATGATGATGTTGAAAACCAGAAAATAATTAATACATTTAAATTGGTATTCTATTGTTTAACAGTGCGATTAAAATTGTGATAAATTGCAGTTATTTTTTTGAGTTAATTGCATGAGTTAACTGTGATTAATCGACAGCCCTAAGTATTATTTGTATTACAGTAGTGTCTCAACCTAGATTGGTGCCCCATTGTGCTAGACGCTGTATAAACACATATGCAGATACAGTCCTGTCCCAAAGAGCTTACAATCTAACTAGTCAAGACAGACAACTGGGTGGGGAAACAATGGCTGAAAGAGGTGCAGAGACTTAACCAATGTCACACAGATGTTTAGAGTGAGAGACAGAAATAGATTCCATGTCTCCTGACTTCCAGGCCAGTCCTGTATCCATTGTATTACAGGTTCTACTTTTTCTACATGTAGAAATATTTCAAGGTGCAAGACATGAGGTCAGCTTTGGTAATAGAACAGGGACTACAGCAGCTGGAAAAACTGAGACTGGAGAAGTTAACTATTCAAATCTGTGGAGACAAAAAGAGATAGTAATGAAGGAAACACTCAAGGCATGCAGTATTACCTTTGTGATATGTTACTTAGAGATGGGCCCAATTCAAAAGCCTTAGATGTGAACTCCTCTGAAGTTTGGGGAGTTTAGTACCTGGATGAAATGTGGCTTACATATCTGACTTTGTGTAATGTATGATTTTTTTTCTGCACCTACCAACACCTTTCAAGTAAATAATAGATTATAAAAATAAAAGTTTGGTTTGAGTTTGATTCAGGTTTGGGGTAAAGGCTTAGAGGCCAGCCTGACTAAAAATCAGATATCCATTGAAGAAAATGAATGAGTACATCTGTGTAGGATGTCCTCAGAACGTTAAGGGGTGGAGGTTAGAAACAAAACAAACAAAGTTTCTCCCCGCCCCCCATCAAACTGAACAGCTGAAATGATAACAAAATAAATATATTTTTCCAGGATTATGTAAAGCTTGAGAATTGACATTATCAATAATGACAGATTGTTGAAAGAACGGAATTTTTTTAATGTTCATCTATACACTAAAGTCCATGTACACTGCTGCTGGGAGCGAACTTCCTAGCTCAGGTATCAGAGTAGCAGCCGTGTTAGTCTGTATTCACAAAAAGAAAAGGAGTACTTGTGGCACCTTAGAGACTAACAAATTTATTTGAGCATAAGCTTTCGTGAGCTACAGCTCACTTCATCGGATGCATTTGGTGGAAAATACAGAGGGGAGATTGATATACACAAACAGAGAGAACATGAAACAATGGGTTTTATCATACACACTGTAAGAAGAGTGATCACTTAAGATAAGCCATCACCAGCAGTGGGGGTGGGGGAAGGAGGAAAACCTTTCATGGTGACAAGCAAGGTAGGCTATTTCCAGCAGTTAACAAGAATATCAGAGGAACAGTGGGGGGTGGGGTGGGGTGGGATGGGGGGGAGAAATAACATGGGGAAATAGTTTTACTTTGTGTAATGACTCATCCATTCCCAGTCTCTATTCAAACCTAAATTAATTGTATCCAGTTTGCAAATTAATTCCAATTCAGCAGTCTCTCGCTGGAGTCTGTTTTTGAAGCTTTTTGTTGAAGGATAGCCACTCTTAGGTCTGTAATCGAGTGACCAGAGAGACTGAAGTGTTCTCCGACTCATTTTGAATGTTATAATTCTTGACGTCTGATTTGTGTCCATTTATTCTTTTACGTAGAGACTGTCCAGTTTGACCAATGTACATGGCAGAGGGGCATTGCTGGCACATGATGGCATATATCCCATTGGTAGATGTGCAGGTGAATGAGCCTCTGATAGTGTGGCTGATGTGATTAGGTCCTATGATGGTGTCCCCTGAATAGATATGTGGACAGAGTTGGCAACGGGCTTTGTTGCAAGGATAGGTTCCTGGGTTAGTGGTTCTGTTGTGTGGTGTGTGGTTGCTGGTGAGTGAGCTCAGGTAGACAGACATGCATTAGCTCTGCTTGAACTAGCATGCTAAAAATAGCAGTGTGACGGGGGTAGCACTGATGACAGCTTGGACCAACCCCTAAGCACAGTTCCAGGAGGTCTGGGTGGGTGTGTACTCGGGCGACTAGCCCAAGCTACCATCCCTGCCATGCTACCCCCAGTCACACTGCTATTTTTAATACACTAGCTTGAACAGAGTTTCTGTTTACCTGAGCTGAGAAGCTCTCTCCCAGCTGCAGTGTAGGCGTACCCTAAATGGCAGAGCTGTCACTTGGACAGTCGGTCAGTTTCAGGTATTGCATCCCTTTAATTCAGGCATCGCTAGTTTCCTTCAATCTCAGGGCTTGTCTACACTTAAAACACTACAGCGGCATAGCTGTGTTGTTGCAGTACTTCAGTACAGATGTTACCTATGCCGACAGGAGGGATTCTCCCATTGACATAGGTAATCCACCTCCCGGAGAAGCAGTAGTTAGGTTGATGGAAGAATTCTTCCATCAACGTAGCGCTGTCTACATGGGGACGTAGGTTAGCTTAACTATGCCGTTCAGGGGTATAAATTTTTTATATCCCTTACTGATGTAATTAAACCAAACTATTTTTCTGGGGTAGACCAGGCCTTAGTTAGAAGACTAAGACACTCAGATTCTTCCTGGAGAATGAAAAGGACAAAAATAATCTTTGAAAAACATTTCAGGAAAAATATAAAATTACCATTCCAAGAAGAAGGAGAATTTGAGATCTCTTGAAGGCTTAGTTACTTCCAGTTTAAGATAAAATTTTGTCCCTGTTGAAGTCAATAAGGGTTTTGTCCTGGAGTTCAGTGCAGCCAGGACTTTACCCTTAATGTTTGACTATTAAAATAGGAGCTTAAATTGTTGACGTGTTTTGATATACATACACACAAACAAATAACTGCATACATAATAAGGAGTGTTAGGTACAACATTAGTATTTGCACATGAAAAATAGGTAATTCACAATTGCTCATTTTATGTTCACAATCACATATTTAAGTTAGGTGTGCTGTTTTTTTAATACGTTTGACTTAGAGGGATAGATTTTCAAAATGGCTTCAACCTACTGTCTGTATTTGTATCTGCATGTTTTTTGCATCCACACACAGAAACTAGGCCAGATTCTCTGTTCTAAGTCTGCTTTTTCCTGCATAAGGACTTAAAGCAGCTGGAAATGGCCCATGGAGGAGAATTCCTGTGAGAATTTGTCTATAGCTATTTATTGGGTTGAGGTAGAGGGAATGGGAGGGATGTCAGGGACATGTTAGAAGTAGGGTTGGCAACTTTCTAATCGCACATAATTGAACACCCTTGCCCCATCCCTGCCCTGAGGTTCTGCCCCGACTCAGAGGCCCCGTCTCTGCTCACTCCATCTCCCCTCCCTCCATCCCTCACTTTCCCACATCCTCACTCACTTTCTGTGGGCTGTGGCATGGGGTTGGGGTGTGGGAGGGGTGAGTTCTAATTGCGGGTGCAGGGTCTAAGATGGGGTCAGAAATGAGGGGTTCAGGGTGTGGGAGGGTGCTTCGAGCTGGGGCAGGGAGTGGGGGTGCAGGAGGAGATGTGGGATTCCAGCCAATTGGAGCTGCAGAGCCAGTGCTCGGGGCGGGGCAGCACATGGAGCCTCCACTGCATCTAATAGTCCAGTGGTGTTAAAGCTGCCCCTTTGCAACTGTAACTTGTGCTGGAGTTGGACAACTGAAATTCAGGATAGACATGGAGAGAACGAGACCCTTTTGGGCATGCTCCATGCTACCTTTTTAATTGTTCATTACTTACAGTAGATACCAGTGATAGGGCCTTCGAATAACCTTAGACTCAAAGATATTAAGGTCAGAAGGGACCATTATGATCATCTAGTCTGACCTCCTGCACAATGCAGGCCACTGAATCTCACCCACCCAGTCTTGCAATAAACCTTTCACCTATGTCTGAGCTATTGAAGTCTGCAAATCATGGTTTAAAGACTTTAGGGTGCAGAGAATCCTCCAGCAAGTGACCCATGCCCCATGCTAAAGAGGAAGGCGAAAAGCCACCAGGGCCTCTTCCAATCTGCCCTGGAGGAAAATTCCTTCCCGACCCCAAATATGGCGATCAGCTGAACCCTGATCATGTGGCAAGATTCACCAGCCAGATACCTAGGAAAGAATTCTCTGTAGTAACTCAGATCCCACCCCATCTGACATCCCATCACAGGCCATTGGGCCTATTTACCATGAATAGTTAAAGATCAATTAATTGCCAAAATCATGTTCTCATCATACCATCTCCTCCATAAACTTATCGAGTTTAATCTTAAAGCCAGATAGGTCTTTTGCCCCCACTGCTTCCCTTGGAAGGCTATTCCAGAACTTCACTCCTCTGATGGTTAGAAACCTTCGTCTAATTTCAAGTCTAAACTTCCTGATGGCCAGTTTATATCCATTTGTTCTTGTGTCCACATTGGTACTGATCTTAAATAATTCCTCCCCTCTCTGGTATTTATCCCTCTGATATATTTATAGAGAGCAATCATATCTCCCCTCAACCTTCTTTTGGTTAGGCTAAACTAGCCAAGCTCCTTGCGTCTCCTTTCATAAGACAGGTTTTCCATTCCTCGCATCATCCTAGTAGCCCTTCTCTGTACCTGTTCCAGTTTGAATTCATCCTTTTTAAACATGGGAGACCAGAACTGCACACAGTATTCCAGATGAGGTCTCACCAGTGCCTTGTATAATGATACTAACACCTCCTTATCTTTACTGGAAATACCTCTCCTGATGCATCCCAAGACTGCATTAGCTTTTTTCACGGCCATATCATATTGGCGGCTCATAGTCATCCTGTGGTCAACCAACACTCCAAGGTCCTTCTCCTCCTCTGTTGCTTCTAATTGATGCGTCTCCAGCTTATAACTAAAATTCTTGTTTTTAATCCTTAAATGCATGACCTTATACTTCTCACTATTAAATTTCATCCTATTACTATTACTCCAGTTTACAAGGTCATCCAGATCCTTCTGTATGATATCCCGGTCCTTCTCTAAATTGGCAATACCTCCCAGCTTTGTATCATCTGCAAACTTTATTAGCACATTCCCACTTTTTGTACCGAGGTCAGTAATAATAAGATTGGTCCCAAAACCAATCCCTGAGGAACTCCACTGGTAATCTCCCTCAAGTCTGACAGTTCACCTTTCAGTATGATCCGCTGTAGTCTCCCTTTTAACCAATTCCTTATTCACCTTTCACTTTTCATATTAGATGGTAATATGTTTTGTTAAGTGACATGGGACTCAGCCCCTCATTTATATTACATTTGAGGTCTGCTTTGATTGCATTGTTTGGTTTATGCTGACATATTGATAGCCACATTAGAGGTGATAACATACTTCATAGTAAGTGAAGTGGGAAATGAAAAGCTGTAGTTTATGCTGAGATGTTTTTGAAGTCTATTAGACTAGACTGAATAATAGAAATACTTGGTGATCGGTGTTAACTTAAGTTTTTTAGTCCTTCACAGTTCTCATGTTGAAAGTGCTTTATAAATTTTTGCCTAATTAATCCACTGAGGTTTGAGAATGCTGCATAATTCCTGAAGGGAAAGCAGAAGACTACAGTATCAATTGAATGGTCTGGCAATATGTCCTCTCTAGGATTATTGCAATATTTCTTCTTCACAGTCAGTCAATAAATGATGAATAAGTGTGAGGATTCCCCCCCCCGCCTTTTTTGATGTGAAGAAAGACTTGATTGTGATTCGAAGGAAATGAATGTGATATATTGAAGATAAATATTAGTGTTTATTACTTTGTATATAGGTTTGTATTAAGTCTTTTATTAATTGTATAATTCTTGCTCAGCTACAATAAATATTAGAGATATGAGTCATATTTTAAATTAAATACTGTAAAAGTTCAAAAATTACTAAGTTGCTGCTCTTTGACCATCAGTGGAATTTGTTTCAGAGTAGCAGCTGTGTTAGTCTTTATCTGCAAAAAGGAAAGGAGGACTTGTGACTCCTTAGAGACTAACAAATTTATTAGAGCATAAGCTTTCGTGAGCTACAGCTCACTTCATCGGATGCATTTCTTTGTGTAATTACACATCCACTCCCAGTCTTTATTCAAGCCTAATTCAATAGTGTCCAGTTTGCAAATTAATTCCAATTCAGCAGTCTCTTGTTGGAGTCTGTTTTTGAAATTTTTTTGTTGTAATATTGCTACCTATAAGTCTGTAATCGAGTGACCAGAGAAACTGAAGTGTTCTCCGACTGGTTTTTGAATGTTATAATTCTTGACGTCTGATTTGTGTCCATTTATTCTTTTATGTAGAGACTGTCCGTAGTAGCCAATGTACATGGCAGAGGGGCATTGCTGGCACATGATGGCATATATCGCATTGATAGATGTGCAGGTGAACGAGCCTCTGATAGTGTGGCTGATTTGATTGTGTACACTTACTCTCCATACACAACATGTGTAATGATTTTCCCTACTATTTGCAAGCCTGATTCCTGTATTCAAGCAGCAATACGAATGTTATATTGTTTTGCTCTGTGAAATTCACAGGAAGCAACTGCTTCGTGTGTCATTTTTTTTTCCTGTGTGTCAATCCCATGCTTTGATTTTTCCATAACAGCATCCAGAGTTGGGAATGTAATTCTGTAGATGCACTTCTGCTTATGTACAGAAACCTCATCTTGTTAACACTGCTCCTGCTCCTGAGATGTACTGAGCATTTTCAGTCTTCATTAAAATGAATGCAATTTGAGGGTGCTCTATACCTCACCAAGTTTGGACCCATTATGCCTACCTGTACGTATTCCTAGAGTGCGGTGATCAGACAGTAAGTGTGAAAAATCGGGACAGGGATGGGGGGGGGTAATAGGTGCCTATATAAAACAAAGTCCCAAATATCGGGACTGTCCCTATAAAATCAGGACATCTGGTCACCCTGTACAGCATTCACACTTATTTTACCTTCACCATTTAGTGGAAAAGATAGGCATTAACAACTGTGTGTTTAAAATGCACTATTCTAAAGCTCCCAGCGCACAGAAGCCAATACAGCAGCCAATGCAGAGTAAGCACCTGGTGATATACAGTACAGATACAGAGAAAATTCCAGTATTATGCTTGCTAATACTAATAATTTTAAAAGATTGTAATAAGGCTTTAAATAGCTTACAGGAATAGGAAATGCTGCATTCTGTTTGTTTAAAAAATGATATTTTACTGGTACTGGGATTTTATACATTCCTCTGGCCCAGATTCTCTTCTCTGCCCTTTTTTTCCTGGGTGCAGTAAAGGCCAATGTGTTTGTGGGGCCAGGGGAAGAGAGAGAAGGTGGCCCCTCTCACTGAGTTGAGACTGAAGCCCTGGTGGAGTTCCGAGCACCTGCCTGATGGGTAACAACTCCTAAGGAAGTATCTGCTAAGGATAGCCAAATATAGCTTGCCCTGGTACCTGATACCAGCCCTACCCCAATGGGTTTCCCCTCTTGGGAGCTTGAAGAGAGGTGGCATAGGGATAGCTATTGCACCTCTAGACTAGCCAGTGACTCCCCTCAGACTGAGGAAATCCATGGCAGTAAAGGTGTGGGTAGTTTCTATTGCTTCTGCACATCAGAGCAACACACAGGGAGCGGAGTGGGATTAGAGAATCTGATCCTGTATCTTAAAAATAGGGTGACCACATTTTCCAAAGGGAAAATGGGATATGGCTTGGGGCTCATCTGAAACCCCTCCCCGAGCCTCCTCTCGCACACGGGGATGTCCCGAACCACATGGCATCACTGCTCACCTGATATCCACCACGTGGGGCTGGTGTTGCCACTTGTTCCTCCCCCCGAACATTCTGCACCCCCACTAGGGGGCACCCCCCACTTTTTTGGGGCAAAACTGGGCATTTGTCCCGTTTTGCCCCAAAAAGTCTGGACGCCAGGGACAGAGCTTAAAAAGGAGACTGGCCCAGCCAAAACGGGATGCATGGTCACCCTATTAAAAATGTAATTTATGTAACAAGAAGTGCAGAAAACTGACTTAATTAACAAAGCACAAGACTGGGAGACGTGAGATCTAGGTTCTGTTCCTATCTCTGCTTTAGCCTGCCTGTGTATTCTAGGAAAACTTCCTTAGTCTTTCAGTGCCTCTGTTCTCCCTGGTATTCTGGGGATAATAATTGCCTGTTTTAATACTGGTGTTGTGAGGCTTTAATTTAAAATCTTCATGCAGAAGGCACTACAGAAATGGAAACTATAATTAATTAAATAGCCTTGTTCTATGATTGTGTATTGGCCCCCTTTCATTAAATTATATTTTTACATTTTTGTCACAACAGTTACAACTAAGAGTTCTCATAATCTGTCTTTTCTGTTAAAGTTCCTATAAGAACAACAGACATTGAGCCCTATGTCTTTGTCAAGTCAATGAAGAGTGAAGAATGTATTTTTCAAGGCTAGGGCAAATTGAGTAGGAGCGAAAATAGGTGAATTTTAATTTGTCATTTGCACGGATTTTACACATTACCTTTCAATTTAGCTGCACACATCACTTCATTATATTGCTAAGAATTTGGGTTTGAATTATGGAACAAATTATGTATTCTCACAAACGACTTTAAGAGGAAGAATTTTTCATGGAAATAACATCTGCATTCTTATATATTTTAACCAAAAGGTTTTTCTGTAGCTATTCATGGTGGCTACAGTTCACAAAACTGTTAAGCTATGGTTGTTTGACAAATCCAATTAGTTCTGAGCTGCCACTTCTTTATAAAATGCTGACAGTGTGAAAAGAACACTTAAGATTAACACTGAAGAACAAATAGGATTATTCGGTGAAAGAAAAATACAGAGCATAAAATCCCTCCCTGTAAATGACTTTGATGGGAAATTTTGAAATATGCCCTAAAGCAATCTCTGAATAAGTCATTTCCTTCACATTTCTAATATTAATATTGCCCCTTTGTAGTGATTATAGATTTCATTGCAATCAAATTATACAATCTTATTATTTGTATTAAAATAGTGTAGAGGCCCCAATCAGGGTCCCATTGTGTTGGCTACTGTAGAAGCATAAAATAAGACAGCCACTGTCCTAAGCATTTTACAAATTAAATAGGAACAAGACAGGACAGTTTGGTTTAGAACACAGTGGAGGGGGAGAGGTAAGGAGGGGAAGGCAGGAACAAAAGGTTATGTATGTTATCTATGTTTACAAGTGGGAGGCTTTTAAAGTAATGTAGTAAATACATATTAATAGATCAACTACTTTTTCACCTACCTGGCTATTCTCATTAGTCAGTTACCATGGGCATTGGAGAAGAGATGGATCTTAAGAAGGGATTTGAGCCAGGCAGAGAAGTGAATTTACACCTTGATTTGAGGAGGGTGTCCCCTGCATACGGGCAACATGGAAGAATGCACGAAGGTGTTTATGGGAGAGGCAGAGAAATGGGTGATGGAGGCTGCTGCCATTAGTGGAGTGAAACAAGTGAGTCATGAAGTGATATATACATTTATCATATCATTTTTAAACATTTCTCTTTCCCAATATTACTTTTTTAGGAAGCCCTCTTACTAGAATTGAAAACTGTACTTCCAGACAGGGAAGTCCAAAGAGAAAATGTTTTAATTGTTAAGGTGTACCAAAGACACTCTGTCAGTGTGGGTGATATTTATGCCACCTGGGTATACAGACTTTCTGTAGGGAAACTAAAGCAGAAGCTGGGATAGGAGATTGACTACAACCTCATGGGGCCTTCTGTATCTTCCACTTCAGATTGTGGACTGATATAGCAGCTGTTCTTCCAGGCCATGTAGACAGGCATGCCTGGTCAATTAATCCGTGTAATCATAGATCCAATGGCCCCTTCTCTAGCCCTGCCTCAGGACTCCCCTCTGTGCCATTCAGAGCTTCTCCTTACCAGCACTCAGGAAGTGCAGATGCCCCCTACTCCCTATATGACTTCTCTGTGTTTGCCCTTCTGCCCATGTGGAAATCCAACAGGGTTTCTGTAGCACAAAGAACTCTTCCAAACGATACATTTCACCTTAAGCCACACAAATCTTAGTGACAAAGTATTCCCTTGGAAATAACCTTCCAAGAACAAATCCAAGGAGTGTCTTGTGAAATATGCTCTTGTCACTTGAATTAAGAATTCTCCTGGTGCCTTGGGCCTAAAGACTTGGAAAAATATAAATTTCATTATAAATGAGACATAAGTACTAATGCAGAGAGTCTCACATTCACCCAGTAGCACTGAAATCTTGAGTGAACCTTTTGGAAAAACAACTAGGGCAAGATCCTCACCTCTGCACCAACCCCTTTGTGCCAGGTAAAAGAGCTTACCTAAGTGGCATAAAAAACTCTAAAAGCCCCAGATCTGCCTGCTAGAGGGTTCCTCCAGTGCAAGCACTGTAAAAACACTCATAAGGCTGTCCTCCAAGGACTGCCTTGCAAGGCTCTGTGTCAGGGGGGCGGGGAGGGTGTTGGGAGCTGTGTTGTGTCAGAAGCAGGGCTGCTGTGCATTGTGCTGTTGGAATTCTGGGTAGCACTGGAGCCCTACAGGTATGGTTACACTGCAAATAAAAACTGGCCTGTGCCATCTGACTTGGGCTCGGGCTAAGGGGCTGTTTAATTGTGGTGTAGATGTTTGGGCTGTGCTCTGAGACCCTCCCACCTCGCAGGGTTCTGGAGCCAAAGCTTCAGCCCAATCTCTGTATGGCCATTAGCCCGAGACCCATGAGCCAGTCAGCTGGCACAGGCCAGCCGCCAGGTTTTATTTGCAGAGTAGCCATACCCTTTGGGGGGCAGCACTCCAATTCCGCTACTTTATAATGCCCTAGGATATAGCAAGCTGGTATATGTGTGTGTGTTTATATATATATAAAACTGAAGCAATTGTAAAATAATATCATTTACAGTTCTTAGAGTTCCATTGTGGCCCTGATCCGTGCTTGTTGAAATAGGTGGAAAAAAGAGAACTTGAACAGAGGATTTTAATTTCAAGTGGATACAGACATCCTGCATCCTTAATGTTTCTTTGTCATTAGCCACATACCTTATTTTCTTCTTTCCAGCATGAACCAGAAGTGTAATTTTCATGCTACATCCCTCCTAATCTAGACTTAAGCTTTCATTTAGACAGCACGTAGCATGAAGTTAAGAGCTGCATCTATCAAATACATTTGTTTTAGTAACAGCTGCAGTTTCAGAACAAAGAGGCTGTCCTCAGTTTAGTTCATTTTTTTTCAGTTATTTTGTTGAATAACATTTATTTTTCAACAGACCTAACTTTCAAGCATTTTTTGGTGGGGCAAAAAAAGTGGTTCATGTATCAGGCATGTACTTGTTTTGCTTAGATAGTAGGAAACAGCTGTTAGACTACAGATATTTATTGAAACTGGGCTTTATTTCCTTTATAAACACTGTTCCATTTGTGAACAATGAACTGTTTAATGGGAGCAGCATTTTACAATGCACGTGTCCTACAAGTGTACAGCAATTGTTAGCACTGGAAATAACTTTCTGTGTATGGAGAGTTGATTGAGGTAGCATTTGTATTGCAAAGGGATCATCAATTTTCACCATGTGGAATTATGATTTATTAACTTCTAAATATCTTTTTTCAGTACATTTGTTTTGTTCATATATGTATTTGTAATTCTAAATTCTGGTTCTGTTATGAGAGCCCAAGAGGTTAGTGAAAGGGTCATGTAATCACCATAGGCAAAAAGAAACCATAGATAACTGCAAAAAGAAAAGGAGTACTTGTGGCACCTTAGAGACTAACAAATTTATTTGAGCATAAGCACTTCTGGATGAAGTGAGCTATAGCTCACAAAAGCTTATGCTCAAATAAATTTGTTAGTCTCTAAGGTGCCACAAGTACTCCTTTTCTTTTTGCGAATACAGACTAACATGGCTGCTACTCTGAAACCATAGATAACTGGAGAATTCTAGAAAGTAGCAATGGAAATAACATATTTTATTTACCCCTTTGCCAGTGAAGGATTTTTTCCCGTGTCATGTTTTTTGCTGTGTTCGGTTTTACCTGATTCAAGCAATGGGGCTTTGGCCATATCCATTGAGAAAAGATTATACATTTTACTGCAGCACTTTAAGAAATTCTTTCTGATACACAATACATAGTACATTTGTGAGGATATTATTTAATCAAAATAAATTTAATTTTCCTCTTATATTAATTCTTTAAGCAAAATCTATTTCTGAGTTTCACTCAGTTCTGTCTTAAACAGAATAAGAGCAGTAACAACTTAATGTTATTTATTGCATTGCTGTTCTTTTCATTTCAGTTTACTGTGGGACTCTCAAAAAAACTGCAGTGATTAGACTAATGTGATATTAAAACTCTCCCTGAAACTAAATCTGATATTCCCAAAAGTAAGGACAGAAAATATTAGGTTAGACCTCAGGAAATATTTTTAACCATCCGGGGAACTGGTCACTGGAGTTGGTCACCAAGGAAAGGAGTCAAGGCACATTCTTTGGAGGTTTTCATGTTCAGATTAGAAATTAGAGTGAAGGCTGAAAAGATGCAAGAAGAAAGATCCTTGTGATTCTTTTTGTCCATATGGTTTATGAACCCAGGCTTAAATGGTGGCTAGATTTTCAAGAAGTTTGGCTGAAGAGAGATGCCTAAAATTAACGGTCGTGTGCCTGACTGTGCATGTCACATTCACGCACTCCAGATCCACTTGTTGGAAATGGTGAAAAGAACAAACATTGCTACATTCCTCAATGAAGGCAAAGAAAGAAGTGGGTAGGCTGAGGACATGGACAACTACTGAAGCTCGCAAAGGAGAAAGGCACCTCTGAGCAGAGGGACAGCAGACTGTACACCAAGTAAATCTCACTTCAGCAATATTTTGGGGGCTTAAATGGAGCATAGACTTCCTGCCTGGATGAATTTCTCTTGCAAGTGTATAATTAGTAAATTTAATTAGAAACATAAATGGGTGCCTCCATTTAGGTGATGTATTTTCCTGTGCAAATAATTGACATGTAAGAGTTTGTGTTGCTTTGTTGTTCATTTCATACAAAATATTTCCTTTAGTTATTGGATGATTTCAAGAACCCATCTTGAAATATTGTCCTTTATTTTATTTTCAGTAAGATTTTATACAGTTTGAGAATCCTAATACAATTTATATCTGACAAAATACAGAAAAATTAGACCCATGGCTACGTCCTTCCCTTACTTCTAGGAGATTCAGTGTGTGTTGGGCAAGTGTAGACTGTTTAAGCTGTGCATTCATTACTTGAGTCCCACTCTGTCTCTGGATACCCTTGGCTTGGGCCTGATAAACACCTGACACAAAAGCAGACTCAGTATTCAAATTACAGTTTGCAATGCTAGGAAATTTGAAAACTGTGCCAAATCTTTCCTCTTTAATGCCAGATTCATCGTGCGTGCGTGCGCGTGTGTGTGCGTGCGCGTGCGTGTGTGTGTGTAATATGAAATTGTGAGAGGAGGGAGAGGTCCATTTATCTCCTAATGCCAATTTTGTTAGTCCTCTCTCACACATTTTCAGAAGAGCAGATATTTCAGATGTAGAGGTTTGACACTCTCACACCTGTGAGGAATTAAAAGTGGATTTAGAGGGAAGCTGTATTTAAGGTAGTTAATATGGAGCTGGTTGAAGTTAACATTTTAACCCTAGCATAAATATGAACAGGTTTTCATCTGCTCTTATTTATTCCCCCCCACCCCCACCCCGGTGGAGGTGGTTCCTAAGGATGTTATGTATTTGAATGGAAGTGGGTGCGGCTGGCAGTTCTGAGTGGAATTCAGTGCATACAATAGATATTTGGGGAAATAACTAGGATTTGGTAGTTGGTAAGTGACTTGGGAAGAGGCTTTTTGTGGTACTATACCTTGTTATAGGGGGTGAGAGGTCCAGGGAACTCGGAGAGCAATGGGGGTCTATCATTTGGGCAGGATTTGGTAGTAGAGGCGGGAAGGAGCCCCCAGGCTTGTCACTGGGAAGATAATGAATTGGGAACTTGTGCATTGCAGGTTCATCTGTTAGGGGAGAGTGCAAAAACTAAAAAGTTGGTACCGGCCACATTTCACAGCTGGAGGCTTTGCTAGGCTAAAAGCATAGCCCCTGACTAAACCACTCCTGTAATCTGGGAATGGTCACACAATGTTTGTTTGATTTGGGAGGTTGAAACATGGCCAGCTGACCTGTTTGCTCATCCCCAATATGTTGTGTATAAGGGTAGATAGGCTGTTTTCATGTTCTCTGGAACTGGACAGCCAGAGTTCAGTTTGGTAATATGGGTACATGGCATCAAATCTGTAAAAAAGCTACTCTTGAACTTTCACTTGTCATGGCAGTGCCACAGAATACCAGAGGCCCGGCAGATCTGCTACAGAGAGCCACAGTTAGAATTTGAATATTTGGTACATGCTAAAAGCTTAACATGAGATGGGCCATTATGCTACTTGTAAGCATTCCAACAAACCAGCAAACCAGCTCTCTTAAATATTTACTAATGTCTTGCACCTGTTGTGAGACAAACTACAATCAACAAATGAGCCTAGTGAGCCACTGAATAACAATTTAACACCATGATTCACTACTTTGTAGATGTAATTCTCTGAGAAAACTAGTGAGGAATGAACCTGGTTCAGAGATTTAGTTCAGATAATTATTCAAAAGTTTAGGTGTTTGTCTGAACCCCTTAAATCTGGGAAGAAAAAAAAAAGGACCGGATATCTTAGGAAAATAGGGCTTTCTTATTAATTTTCTGCTATTTCCTGTTTCTGAATGAGCTGGAAATACAAAGAGAACAGTGCTATTTTGGCATTGCCACTTCCACTCTTCCCTGAAATTTGGCAGTGTAGAGGCATATGCTAATGAAAATAATAGGGGAGAAAATATTTTGCATTTGCTGCACTTTTTGAACCTCAAAATGTTTTAATTATTATTTGTAGTAAGAATAAAATGATTCAGTATTTCATCTCTCTTTGATGCCACTGGTTCCATAGGATGCTTAACCCAAGCGAGTGCTGGGGAGTCTTATGAATGGGTTAGGACCGAGACACATCTACACCTTGTGGGACAGTCCAGTTCAATTCTAAACATCACATTTGAAAAAGATCCATCAGAGAGCAAACAGTCTTATTCCAAGGTGGAGGGATGTACAAGATTTTGGATGTGAGGTAACCATGATTATAAATAAACAAAGTTACTGATAAAAGGATCACACTAGTTCCTAAAGGTCTGCTTTTCTGCTGGAGACCAGAGGAGAAAGCCTTTACATATATTATTTTGATTATTATTAGGGCTGTCAAGCGATTAAAAAAATTAATCACAATTAGTCACACTGTTAAACAATAATAGAATACCATTTATTTAAATATTTGTGGATGTTTTCTACATTTTCAAATGTATTGATTTAAGTTACAACACAGAATACAAAGGTTACTGTGCTTGCTTTATATTTTTGATTACAAGTATTTGCACTGTAAAAAAAACAAAATAGTATTTTTCAATTCACCTAATACAAGTACTGTAGTGAAATCCTTTTATCATAAAGTCAACTTATAAATGTAGAATTATGTACCAAAAAAACTGCATTCAAAAATAAAACAATGTCAAACTTCAGAGCCACAAGTCTACTCAGTCCTACTTCTTGTTCAGCCAATTGCTCAAACAAACAAATTTGTTTATATTTGCAGGAGATAATGCTGCCCACTTCTTGTTTCCAATGTCACCTTAAAGTGATTACAGGCATTCTCATGGCACTATTGTAGCCGGCATCACAAGATATTTACGTGCCAGATACGCTGAAGATTCATGTGTTCCTTCATGCTTCAATCACCATTCCAGGGGACATGCGTCCATGCTGATGACGGGTTCGGCTTCATCACAATCCAAAGCAGTTTGGACCAACGCTTGTTCATTTTCATTATCTGAGTCAGGTGCCACTAGCAGAGGTTGATTTTTTTTTTTTTTTTTGGTGGTTCGGGTTCAGTAGTTTCTGCATCTGAGTATTGTTCATTTAAGACTTCTGAAAGCATGCTCCACATCCCGTCCCTCTTAGATTTTGGAAGGCACTTCAGATTCTTAAAACTTGGGTCGACTGTTGTAGCTTTGGAAACACTTTGGAAATCTCACATTGGTACCTTCTTTGCATTTTATGAAATCTGCAGTGAAAGTGTTCTTAAAATGAACAACATGTGCTGGGTCATCATCCGAGACTGCTATAACATGAAATATATAACAGAATGTGGGTAAAACAGAGCAGTGAACAAACAAGTTTCCCCCAAGGAGTTCAGTTACAAATTTAATTAATGCATTATTTTTTAACAAGTGTCATCAGCATGGAAGTATGTCCTCTGGAACAGTGGCCGAAGCATGATGGGATATACAAATGTTTAGCATATCTGGCACATAAATACCTTGCAATGCCGGCTACAAAAGTGCCATGTGAATGCCTGTTCTCACTTTCTGGTGACATTGTAAATAAGAAGTGGGCAGCATTATCTCCTGTAAATGTAAACAAACTTGTTTATCTTAGCGATTGGCTGAATAAGAAGTAGGACTGAGTGGACTTGTAGGCTCCAAAGTTTTACATTTTTTTGGTTATTGAGTACAGTTATGAAACAAAAAAAAATCTACATTTTGGAAAGTTGGACTTTCATGATAAAGACTGCACTAAGTACTTGTACAAGGTGATTTGAAAAACACTATTTCTTTTGTTTATCATTTTTACAGTGCAAATATTTGTAATAAAAAATTACATACACTGATTTCAATTATAACACAGAATACAATATATATGATGATGTTGAAAACCAGAAAATAATAAATTTAAATTGGTATTCTATTGTATAACAGTGCAATTAAAACTGTGATAAATTGCAGTTATTTTTTGAGTTAATTGCATGAGTTAACTGTGATTAATCGACAGCCCTAAGTATTATTTGTATTACAGTAGTGTCTCAACCTAGATTGGTGCCCCATTGTGCTAGACGCTGTATAAACACACATGCAGATACAGTCCTGTCCCAAAGAGCTTACAATCTAACTAGTCAAGACAGACAACTGGGTAGGGAAACAGTGGCTGAAAGAGGTGCAGTGACTTGCCCAGTGTCACACAGATGTTTAGAGTGAGAGACAGAAATAGATCCCATGTCTCCTGACTTCCAGGCCAGTCCTGTATCCATTGTATTACAGGTTCTACTTTTTCTACATGTAGAAATATTTCAAGGTGCAAGACATGAGGTCAGCTTTGGTAATAGAACAGGGACCACAGCAGCTGGAAAAACTGTGGGACTGGAGAAGTTAACTATTCAAATCAGTGGAGACAAAAAGAGATAGTAATGAAGGAAACACTCAAGGCATGCAGTATTACCTTTGTGATATGTTACTTAGAGATGGGCCCAATTCAAAAGCCTTAGATGTGAACTCATCTGAAGTTTGGGGAGTTAAAAATAAAAGTTTGGTTTGAGTTTGATTCAGGTTTGGGGTAAAGGCTTAGAGGCCAGCCTGACTAAAAATCAGATATCCATTCAAGAAAATGAATGAGTACATCTATGTAGGATGTCCTCAGAACATTAAGGGGTGGAGGTTAGGAACAAAACATACAAACAAAAAAGTCTCTCCCCCCTCATCAAACTGAACAGCTGAAATGATAACAAAATAAATATATTTTTCCAGGATTATGTAAAGCTTGAGAATTGACATTATCAATAATGACAGATTGTTGAAAGAACGGAACTTTTTTAATGTTCATCTATACACTAAAGTCCATGTACACTGCTGCTTAGAGCGAACTTCCTAGCTCAGGTAGACAGACGTGCATTAGCTCTGCTTGAACTAGCATGCTAAAAATAGCAGTGTGACGGGTGTAGCACTGATGACCGCTTGGACCAACCCCCAAGCACAGTTCCAGGAGGTCTGGGTGGGTGTGTATTCGGGCGACTAGCCCAAACTGCCACCCCTGCCATGCTACCCCCAGTTACACTGCTATTTTTAATACACTAATTTGAACAGAGCTAGTGCGTTTCTGTTTACCTGAGCTGAGAAGCTCTCTCCCAGCTGCAGTGTAGGCGTACCCTAAATGGCAGAGCTGTCACTTGGACAGTCGGTCAGTTTCAGGTATTGCATCTCTTTAATTCAGGCATCGCTAGTTTCCTTCAATCTCAGGGCTTGTCTACACTTAAAACACTACAGCGGCATAGCTGTGTTGCTGCAGTACTTCAGTACAGACGCTACCTATGCCGACAGGAGGGATTCTCCCATTGACATAGGTAATCCACCTCCCGGAGAAGCAGTAGTTAGGTTGATGGAAGAATTCTTCCGTCAACGTAGCGCTGTCTACATGGGGACGTAGGTTAGCTTAACTATGCCATTCAGGGGTATAAATTTTTCATACCACTTACTGATGTAATTAAACCAAACTATTTTTCTGGGGTAGACCAGGCCTCAGTTAGAAGACTAAGACACTCAGATTCTTCCTGGAGAATGAAAAGGACAAAAATTAATCTTTGAAAAACATTTCAGGAAAAAATAAAATTACCATTCCAAGAAGAAGGAGAATTTGAGATCTCTTGAAGGCTTAGTTACTTCCAGTTTAAGATAAAATTTTGTCCCTGTTGAAGTCAATAAGGGTTTTGTCCTGGAGTTCAGTGCAGCTTCACCCTTAATGTTTAAAGAAAAGGAGTACTTGTGGCACCTTAGAGACTAACAAATTTATTAGAGCATAAGCTTTCGTGAGCTACAGCTCACTTCATCGGATGCATTTGGTGGAAAAAACAGAGGAGAGATTTATATACACACACACAGAGAACATGAAACAAGGGGTTTATCATACACACTGTAAGGAGAGTGATCACTTAAGATAAGCCATCACCAGCAGCAGGGGGGGGGGAAGGAGGAAAACCTTTCATGGTGACAAGCAAGGTAGACTAATTCCAGCAGTTAACAAGAATATCAGAGGAACAGTGCGGGGTGGGGTGGGAGGGAGAAATACCATGGGGAAATAGTTTTACTTTGTGTAATGACTCATCCATTCCCAGTCTCTATTCAAGCCTAAGTTAATTGTATCCAGTTTGCAAATTAATTCCAATTCAGCAGTCTCTCGTTGGAGTCTGTTTTTGAAGCTTTTTTGTTGAAGTATAGCCACTCTTAGGTCTGTGATCGAGTGACCAGAGAGATTGAAGTGTTCTCCAACTGGTTTTTGAATGTTATAATTCTTGACATCTGATTTGTGTCCGTTCATTCTTTTACGTAGAGACTGTCCAGTTTGGCCAATGTACATGGCAGAGGGGCATTGCTGGCACATGATGGCATATATCACATTGGTAGATGCGCAGGTGAACGAGCCTCTGATAGTGTGGCTTCAAATCAGCGGCACTGCGATGGGTACTCGCATGGCCCCACAGTATGCCAACATTTTTATGGCTGACTTAGAACAACGCTTCCTCAGCTCTCGTCCCCTAATGCCCCTACTCTACTTGCGCTACATTGATGACATCTTCATCATCTGGACCCATGGAAAAGAAGCTCTTGAGGAATTCCACCATGATTTCAACAATTTCCATCCCACCATCAACCTCAGCCTGGACCAGTCCACACAAGAGATCCACTTCCTGGACACTACGGTGCTAATAAGCGATGGTCACATAAACACCACCCTATATCGGAAACCTACTGACCGCTATTCCTACCTACATGCCTCTAGCTTTCATCCAGATCATACCACTCGATCGATAGTCTACAGCCAAGCTCTACGATATAACCGCATTTGCTCCAACCCCTCAGACAGAGACAAACACCTACAAGATCTCTATCATGCATTCCTACAACTACACTACCCACCTGCTGAAGTGAAGAAACAGATTTGACAGAGCCAGAAGAGTACCCAGAAGTCACCTACTACAGGACAGGTCCAACAAAGAAAACAGAACGCCACTAGCCATCACCTTCAGCCCCCAACTAAAACCTCTCCAACGCATCATCAAGGATCTACAACCTATCCTGAAGGACGACCCATCACTCTCACAGATCTTGGGAGACAGACCAGTCCTTGCTTACAGACAGCCCCCCAATCTGAAGCAAATACTCACCAGCAACCACACACCACACAACAGAACCACTAACCCAGGAACCTCTCCTTGCAACAAAGCCCGTTGCCAACTCTGTCCACATATCTATTCAGGGGATACCATCATAGAGCCTAATCACATCAGCCACACTATCAGAGGCTCGTTCACCTGCGCATCTACCAATGTGATATATGCCATCATGTGCCAGCAATGCCCCTCTGCCATGTACATTGGCCAAACTGGACAGTCTCTACGTAAAAGAATGAATGGACACAAATCAGATGTCAAGAATTATAACATTCTAAAACCAGTTGGAGAACACTTCAATCTCTCTGGTCACTCGATCACAGACCTAAGAGTGGCTATCCTTCAACAAAAAAGCTTCAAAAACAGACTCCAACAAGAGACTGCTGAATTGGAATTAATTTGCAAACTGGATACAATTAACTTAGGCTTGAATAGAGACTGGGAATGGATGAGTCATTACACAAAGCAAAACTATTTCCCCATGGTATTTCTCCCTCCCACCCCACCCCCCACTGTTCCTCTGATATTCTTGTTAACTGCTGGAATTAGCCTACCTTGCTTGTCACCATGAAAGGTTTTCCTCCTTTCCCCCCCCTGCTGCTGGTGATGGCTTATCTTAAGTGATCACTCTCCTTACAGTGTGTATGATAAACCCATTGTTTCATGTTCTCTGTGTGTGTGTGTATATAAATCTCTCCTCTGTTTTTTCCACCAAATGCATCCGATGAAGTGAGCTGTAGCTCACGAAAGCTTATGCTCTAATAAATTTGTTAGTCTCTAAGGTGCCACAAGTACTCCTTTTCTTTTTGCGAATACAGACTAACACGGCTGCTACTCTGAAACCTTAATGTTTAAGACTATTGAAATAGGAGCTTAAATTGTTAATGTGTTTCACATGCATACACACAAATAACTCTGCATACGGTGACAGGTTAAGGCTAGATGGCTATAGGAGAGTAATAGAAGGCAGATATATTAGCCTTCTGAACTCCTGGTCAGACACAGGAGTCGTCGACCTGGACTGTGGGTTCAGACAAATGGCCAAGCTGAGGGCTGCCGTGAAGCTCCAAGTTGAGCAAATCTGCCAATAAGCGCAAGACCCACCAAAGTAGAGCAGGAACTTTGTCAGAACTGGTGTCAGCAGTGGGATGCGAACCCATGTCTCCAGGGCAGTGGGGACACATAGCTGCACAGTGTCCCAATGCCGAGGAGCCTATGCAGTGTAACCTGGGGAACTGGGCAGACCCATGCTCCTAATCCACCTTATGGGGGTCTCACTAACCCCACATATGTACACAAGACCAGTGAAGGTAAATGGGGTAGAGACCACAGCACTGGTTGATTCGGGGAGTGCTATCACACTTGTCTCGGGGAAGCTCGTGAAGTGTAGTCAGCTGCTGTGGGCTAAGTGTACGGGGATAACATGCGTCCATGGGACAGTTGGTTATTACCCCACCATCCCAGTAAAAATCGAGATTCAGAGGAACACTACTGAGGCAGCAGCTGGTGTAGTCTCTAAACTCCCATACCCAGTGCTCATAGGGAGGGACTTCCCAGAGTGTAGAGACTTACTCCCAGAAGGAGAATTGGAGAAGGGGGGAAGCCCTGAAAGTAGTGAGGCATCCACAGTAGACTGTCAATCCCCAACCTTCTCTGTAATATCCCCAGATTTGTTCTCCACTCCCAGACAGCGTAGAAAGATGAAAAGGGAAAGAAGGGCAGCTAAGGCCTTGGGAACCCGAATACTGGCCCAAAGCCGGAGGGTCGCTCTCGTAGGTAGGCGGACCCGAGCAGTTGAAAAGGAGGCCACCCAGGAGGGAGAAGCACCCAAGTCTGACCCATACCCTAATGCCTCTGAACCAGTAGAGGCAACAAAGACTGGCCCCCTAGATCTTGGGCAGATAAGCCTCGGGAGAGGAAATTTTGGACGGGACCGGGCTGAAGACCCAAGGTACAACAACATTAGGAAGGAGGTGACCGAAATAGATGGGGTCCCCGTGGAAGGGAAAACCCAGGGACCAGGACCCTACTTCATAATGAAGAAGAATCTCTTATACCTGGTTGCACCAATACAGGGGCAGAAGGTACAGCAGATCCTAGTACCTTAAAAATACCAGAATGCTGTATTAAGTCTGGCCCATAGTCATCTTTTTGGGGGGCATTTGGAGGTAGAGAAGACCCTGGCACGTGTCCTGCGACGATTCTTCTGGCTCAGAGTACATGAACAAGTGTGGAGGTACCGTGCGTCCTGCCCGGAGTGTCAGCTTGAGGGTACCTTTAGTACCCCTTCCCATCATAGAGGTCCCCTTCAAGCGAATAGCCATGGATCTAATGGGACTCCTGGAAAAGACAGCCTGGGGTCACCAGTATATACTTGTCATTCTGGATTATGCTACTCGCTACCCAGAAGCCATCCCCCTGTGGAACACAGCCTCTAAAACGATAGCTAAAGAGTTGGTGGGGATCTTTGCCCGAGTGGGGTTACCAAAGGAGATATTAACAGACCAAGGTACCTCATTTATGTCGAAGCTAATGAAGAACCTCTGTACACTGCTCCGTATACATACCCTGAGAACTTCAGTCTGTCCTCCGTAGACCGATGGGCTAATAGAAAGGTTTAACTGAACCCTCAAGGCAATGATAAGGAAAGTGGTAAGTCGAGACGGGAAGCATTGGGACACCCTACTACCCTACCTTATGTTTGCAATCCAGGAGGTACCTCAGGCCTCAACTGGGTTTCCCTCTTTGAATTATTATACGGACGCCACCCCTATGGCATACTAGATACTGCAAAAGAAATCTGGGAAGAAGAACCCAATGATGGGAGAAATATAATTGACCATGTGTTGCAGATGTGAGAACGGATAGCCCTATTGTACGGGAACGTTTGGAAAAGGCGCAGGAGGCCCAGCGAACCCATTACAATCGCCTGGCAAAAGTCCGACAGTTCCAACCAGGGGATCGGGTGATGGTGTTGGTACCCATGGCAGAAAGCAAGCTTTTGGCCCAATGGCAGGGGCCCTATGAGGTGGTTGAGCCCGTGGGGGAAGTAACCTAGAAGGTGCAGCAGCCAGGACGCCAGAAACAAGAACAAATGGATCACATTAACCTCGTAAAGCCTTGGCACCAACGAGAGGCGTGTGTAGTGGCCCAAGAGACCCCGATCCGGGGAAATAATATGCAGGAGCAGATCAGGATATCCCCTGATCTGACACCAAACAAAGAAGAAGGAGGTAACTGAGATGATCAACCGATACCAGGCCATGTTTTCAACCAAACCAGGCCGGACCACCAAAGCATATCACCACATTATCACAGACCCTGGGGCAAAGATAACTTTAAGGCCCTATCGGGTCCCAGCAGCAAAAAGGGAGGAGATCAAGGCAGAGGTAAAAAAGATGTTGGAGCTGGGAGTCATCAAAGAGTCCCACAGTCAGTGGTCAAGCCTGATTGTGTTGATGCCCAAACTCGATGGCACCACTAGGTTTTGTAATGGCTTTTGCCGGCTGAATGAGATATCCAAATTTGATGCATACCCCATACCCCGTATCGATGAGTTAGTTGACCGCCTGGGCAATGTCCGATTTTTGACCACCCTTGATTTAACAAAGGGATACGGCAGATTCCCCTTGCCAAAGATGCGAAAGTAAACACGGCATTCTCTATACCAGAGGGTCTGTTTCAATATACTGTTCTTCCTTTTGGACTGCATGGGGTACCTGCCACCTTCCAGCGTCTTATAGACAAGCTCCTACGGCCCCATACCAGTTATGCAGCGGCATACCTGGATGATGTGATTATTCACAGCCCCGACTGGGAAACCCACTTAGGAAAGGTGGAAGCAGTTCTGGACACGCTAAGACAAGCTGGCCTCACAGCCAACCCAACCAAGTGTGCTATAGGGCTAGCCAAGGCTAAATACCTTGGCTACATTGTAGGACGGGGCGTGGTCAAGCCCCAACTACACAAACTAGAGGCTATCCAAAATTGGCCCTGGCCGAATCGGAAAAAGCAAGTCCGGGCATTCCTAGGTGTGGTGGGGTACTACCGACGATTTATTCCCCAATTTGCTACCAGAGCGAGTCCCCTGACAGACCTGATAAAAGCCCAGGGTCCAGACATGGTGAAGTGGACGGATACCTCAGAGAAAGCATTCATGGATCTACAGACAGCCCTCTGCAGTAACCCCGTGCTTATAGCCCCAGACTTCAACAAAGAATTCATTTTAC
This sequence comes from Dermochelys coriacea, assembly GCF_009764565.3. Classification (NCBI taxonomy): domain Eukaryota; kingdom Metazoa; phylum Chordata; order Testudines; family Dermochelyidae; genus Dermochelys; species Dermochelys coriacea. The sequence continues at coordinate 223,961,003 of NC_050069.1, read as the reverse complement.
AAACAGATGCATCTGAAGTAGGATTGGGAGCTGTCCTATCGCAGATGGTCGGAGACGAAGAACACCCAATCCTCTACCTCAGCAGGAAGCTCCTCCCAAGAGACCAGAAGAATGCTGTGGTTGAAAGAGAGTGCCTAGCTGTGAAATGGGCCATGGAAACATTGCATATTTACCTTCTGGGACGACCGTTTACCCTTGTGACCGACCATGCACCCTTCCGGTGGATGCAGCGAAATAAAGAGAAGAACGCAAGGGTAACCAGATGGTTCCTGTCCCTACAACCTTTCCAATTCACTATACAACACCGGGCTGGAAGCCACCATGGCAATGCAGATGGCTTGTCACGAGTACGCTGCCTGACATCCTAAGTTGCCCAACCCCCACAGAGGGGAAAGGTATACGTGACAGGGTCGGGCCAGATGGCTATAGGAGAGTAATAGAAGGCAGATATATTAGCCCCAGGCTAAATAGGGTCCCTTTTCCCTGGGTAAGGTAACAGGGAAGGTTCCAGAACAACCAGGAACCTCCTGGAGACAATTAAGACAGGCTGATTAAAACACCTGAAGCCAATCAAGAAGCTGCTAGAATCAATTAAGGCAGGCTAATCAGGGCACCTGGGTTTTAAAAAGGAGCTCACTTCAGTTTGTGGTGTGTGTGTGTGTGTGAGGAGCTGGGAGCAAGAGGCACTAGGAGCTGAGATTGAGAACGTGGACTGTTGGAGGACTGAGGTGTACAAGCATTATAAGACACCAGGAGGAAGGTCCTGTGGTGAGCATAAAGAAGGTGCTGGGAGAAGGCCATGGGGAAGTAGCCCAGGGAATTGTAGCTATCGCACAGCTGTTCCAGGAGGCACTCTAGACAGCTGCATTCCACAGGGCCCTGAGTTGGAACCCGGAGTAGAGGGCGGGCCTGGGTTCCCCCCAAATCCTCCCAACTCCTGGTCAGACACCAGAGGAGTCGACCTGGACTGTGAATTCAGAAAAACAGCCAAGGTAGAACAGGAACTTTGTCACAATACATAATGAGTGTCATGTACAACATTAATATTTGCACATGAAAAATAGGTAATTCACAATTACTCATTTTATGTACACAATTACATATTTAAGTTAGGTGTGCTGTTTTTTAATACATTTGACTTTGAGGGACTTCAACCTACTGTCTGTATTTGTATCTGCATGTTTTTTGCATCCACACACAGAAACTAGGCCTGATTCTCTGTTGTAAATCTACTTTTCCCTACATAAGGACATAAAGCAGCTGGAAATGGCCCATGGAGGAGAATTCCTGTGAGAATTTGTCTATATTATTTATTGGGCTGAGGTAGAGGGAGTGGGAGGGATGTCAGGGACATGTTAGAAGTAGGGTTGGCAACTTTCTAATCGCACAAAACTGATCACCCTTGCCCCGCCCCTGCCCTGAGTTCTGCCCCTTCTCAGAGACCCCGTCTCCGCTCACTCCACCCCCTGAGCCTCACTCACTTTCAGTGGGCTGGGGTTTGGGGTTGGGGTGTGGGAGGGATGAGAGTTCTGTCTGGAGGTGCGGGCTCCAGGATGGGGCCAGAAATGAGGGGTTCACGGTGCTCTGGGCTGGGGCAAGGGATTGGGATGCAGGAGGTGATGTGGGGTTCCTGGCCAATGGGAGCTGCAGAGCCAGTGCTCGGGGCGGAGGCAGCGCGCGGCTCCTCCGCTGCATCTAATAGTCCAGTGGTGTTAAAGCTGCCCCCTTACCACTCTAACTTGTGCTGGAGTTGTACAACTGAAATTTGGGGTAGAAATGGAGAGAACGGAGACCCTTTTGGGCATGCTTCATGCTACCTTTTTAATTGTTCATTACTTACAGTAGATACCAGTGATAGGTGCCTTAGAATAACGTTAGATGGTAATATGTTTTGTTAAGTGACATGGGACTTGGCATCTCATTTATATTACATTTGAGCTCTTCTTTTATTTCATTGTTTGGTTCATGCTGACATATTGACAGCCACATTAGAGGGGATAACATACTTCATACTAAGTGAAGTGGGAAATGAAAAATTGTAGTTTATGCTGAGATGTTTTTGAAGTCTATTAGACTAGACTGAATAATAGAAATACTTGTTGTTCGGTGTTAACTTAAGTTTGTTAGTCCTTCACGGTTCTCATGTTGAAAGTGCTTTATAAATTTTTGCCTAATTAATCCACTGAGGTTTGAGAATGCTGCATAATTCCTGAAGGGAAAGCAGAAGACTACAGTATCAATTGAATGGTCTGGCAATATGTCCTCTTTAGGATTGTTGCAATATTTTTTCTTCACAGTCGGTCAGTAAATGATGAATAAGAGTGTGAGGATTCCCCCCCCCCTTTTTTTGATGTGAAGAAAAACTTGATTGTGATTCGAAGGAAATGAATGTGATATATTGAAGATAAATATTATTGTTTATTACTTTGTATATAGGTTTGTATTAAGTCTTTTATTAATTGTATAATTCTTGCTCAGCTACAATAAATATTAGAGATACGAGTCATATTTTGTATTAAACACTATAAAAGTTCAAAGCAAAATTGATGCTTCCTGTTCATTTTTTATATTATAGTATTAAATTCAGCTGCAATATTGTACAAATTATATTGTTTCTATCAAAATGGTCAGGGCAGTTTCACTAGTAGTCTTCTAATCATTACGCTTAGTATGATACTTCCATGCCTATAGGAAAGTTTATGATTCAGAGGACTCTGCTAGGTAAGTTCAGAGTTTAAGGTTATTTTAATTTTTCATTGTTTTGGAAAACTCTAAGATACTGGAAAACCAGGTTCCTTTCCTTACTGATTTTTGACCTTTCCCATTCATCAGATAATTTTTCTCTCTTTTTTTTTAAAGCATAAAGTTGGAATTATTGGGGCTGTTAATGTTAAGCAAAAAATGACATATTTAGTGTGTAAATCATCTTATTACGTTAAAGCATGTTTGTTTTCTGGCCCTCTATCTTTGATTGTATTAAACATAGTTGAAGATAGTTATGCTAGTTAGCTGTTGCCGACAGAAGATGCATAACAGCCTCATTTGATCAGTACAACACGTTTGAACTGGTTTATTTGTGGGATAACAAATTCTTCCCTCTTTTACACCTCTGCAACTCCACTGGTCCCATTCTAGTTATAGCTGACTTTCTGTAAGAGATCTATAGATTTACAATAGGAATATGGTAATTGACCCAGGCTTGGACTTGAGGAAGGGCTCAAGCCTCCAAGAGTAAGTTTGGATTGCTGCCCTGGGCAGCTGGTTCCCCGAACACTATATCTCTACTGTAAAGTTGGGGAAATGTTGTTATAGCTCAGATACCACTGTGTGGTAAATCTGGGGGAAATTTTTAAATGGTAACTACTCTGTAGCTAAAAGAAGAAGTTGTTTTATATCCATGTCCAGTTGTTTCATTTTAAGTACTATCCAAGTTCCTATCCCCATTTTTCTGTTGATTATTTCACGATCTGCACAGGTAGTTGGATTTCTCATTTTAAGGACCTTTTGTGAGACTACTAGACCTCTGAGTCCTTTATTGAGATATAACGGTCATTGGGTGCGGGAAAGCTGTTTCAGAGTTTTGAGTCTGCTGTTGCAAAGGCTCTTTCTGCTGTTCCATTGTGACTTCAGTATCTAGCAGTGTGTAGTGCTGAATGATTGAAATTGCTGTGGTGGATTTCTGCTTTAAGGAGATGCATGCTTTAAGTGACATGGATATATATTCCTCTGGTTGTTTTGTGTATCAGAGCTCAGGACCTGGAATTGGAATCAGTAGCACTAGGAGATCTAGTGTAGGTTGGGGAACACTGGTACAATATCCTCTCTTCAGCTTGTTCCCTTTGGCAGATGGGTACCAACCCCTCTGTGGCTTCTGTGTGAATTTCTTGTCCAAACTTGGAGAGCACTACAGTAGTTTAGCCTGAAGGTAGTGAATACATGTACTACTCTGGTCAGCCCTCCTCTCAGAGGAGGGGACAGAGTCTTTACTTTGGTCAAAGATGGAAGAAGGTGTGCCCTTTGTGAACTGTTGTTCTTTGATTCTCCATGGTCAGCAGAGTTTCCAGCATGACTCTGAGATTGCATAAAATCTTAACTGCTGGAGCACATTTGGCTTCAGTTGATGGTGCTTACTGGTTTTGACTATCGTGACCTCATTTTCTCTGGATTTAGTTTAAGCCATCTGGGCTTCATGTAGATTGTATTTCCTCCAAGACATTGTTATTTGTGGGACAGTTTGCCTTCCCTGAATGAAAAGAATGTGTAGATCTGTGTTACAAGCACACTGTTCCTAACGTTTACATGTAGGCTTTACACAAAAGTAGTTATGGATTCCATATGTCAGTGTTCTCAGGAATAAGAAGATCTGCCCATCATGATTCTGAGATCTGTTGGGAAGGAATGACAGAAGGCAGGTTAATGAAATTCCACTGACTTTTGCCTAGATACATAGATGAGTCAACAGTACTTCGTGATCAAAAGCAGCTGGTAGGTTGAGTAGTATCAGTGTCATTGTCTTACTCTCTCTCTTGCTGTGAGGCAGTTGTCCATCAGTATGACCAAGAAGTTTTCTGTTCCATGTCCTGGCCAAATCTTGCTGTGTTATATGTGCCACTTGAAGTTAATATGGAGCCTAGTAGCCATTATTCAGTTGAATAGTCTTATTGACTGCTTACATGAGTAAGAATTACTCATGCAAAAAAGAATTTACAGAACAGGTCTCTGTTGCATTGGTTTATTGGGATATTGTGGCATGAATTAATTACCATTTGATGCTAGTTAGGTACACTTTTAGGAGCTGCTTTTCCAATTATCACTAATAACCTGCTGCAAAAACAGAAATAGCAATGTTATTTCCTGCAAATAAGAATCCAGTACAAAACAGTACAAGGATAGGATACAGTGAAGCTGGTTGTTGTTTTTCACAGCATTTTAGATAAAGGCAACAGGAAGTATTTTGTGCAGAATGTGTGTTCCAATATTGTTTTTCAGAATTGTGGTGATCTGCTGCTGAGCTACTGGATGCTTTTCAGCTGAGTCTGTTTAAAAGATACTCTATCCAAAGAATATTCATCATCATGCCAAGAATTTAATTTTGGGGGCCTTGAATTTTTTTCTCTTGTATATTTTAAAAGAATTATGCAAATCTGTTCTTTATAGAGAGATGCATGATATGAAATTTTAAGGTAAATTAAATCATGTACCAGTATAATTCCAGAGAAAAGTAGGATACCAGTAGGATACAAAAACTATGTTTGGAACATGAAATAGTACCAAGGCAGTAAGAAAAAACACAAGCCTTTCTAACAGGGAGTAGCATTGAGCTGGGCCTCCAGGTTCAGTGGGCTGGTTAGGGCTCAGTTTGCTGTAGTGTCAACATACATCAGGGAATATGAGCTGAGTTCTCTGAGGTCTGATTAGCTACTCAGGCTCTTCCGGAGCTACTGCTGCTTGTAGTGGACTTGGAAGAAGGAGTGTCTTGGTTTTCTTGGGGCAACAAGGAGAGGGAAAAGGAAGAAATAAGTGCAATTGGTCCCAAGAGGAGGCAGTGGGAGGAAGCAGTAATTTGCTTTATATTGCTTTCCTGGTTTGTTCATTTTTCTTCTGCCTCCTTTCTTGGCCCAGTAGGCAGACAAGGTCTGCCTGAAGATTAGGGCTTGCCCTACTTTCTGATATTCACATGGATGCAGCAGTCGTTGATTGCCAGTAACAGGAATATATAAATATAATGAAAAGAGAGGTCTAAGATAAAACTTGAGCTATTAAGTAACAATAATAATATGTATAGTCGTTCTTTGCAATTACTGCATATATTTTCCACCCCACATTTTTTCAACATATATTTCTTTACTACTTTGTTTAAATTAATTTTTATAATACGCTGGGAGCAGTTGCTAGAACTATACATGCAGCATTCTCAAGGGATGGCTGTAGCATAGAAATATTAGACTTGTTGTCCAAGTGCTTGGGATCGTGTGGTAAAGGAAAACAAAACTATTGTACTCTGAAATTTAGTGCCTGTATTTTGTTCTTTCCAAATCTACTTTGTGATCAAATCTACACTGTCAGCTTTAATTTAATTTCATTTTATTGAAAAACAAAAGTTGGTGTACATTCGGGTCGCCCTCAGTCTTCCTTCATCCGCTGTCCTTTCCCTTGTGTGTTCACGTAGTCTCCTTCCTTTGTGTAATTCTTAATCAAACGAGTAGTGCATCCAAGTAAAATAGTAAAATCACAAAAGCTCATAATCCTGGCCAGATAAAATAAAAATTTTATTCCTGGAATTCTGCTTTTCCCTGAGAGCTGGTGTTCTGAAAAAGCTGTTATTTTGCTATTTTTTTCTGCTTTCCTTGGCAGTTTCTTTAACTCTGTAGTTGAGACATTTGCAGGTAAGAAGCTGGAGAGAAGAAAAGTACTAGCTCTGCCAGTGGGTTAGCTTTTCAGGAAAAATCTAGTCATTCGTTATCTGCTAATTTTTGTCATTTGTTTTAATTTTCAAGTACTGCTCCTTATTTGTCTCTAACATGCCAGCTAACATACGTCTAAGGAACCCAAACCTCACTTACCTCTTGTACTAAAAAAGTTCCCATTATACTATCTCATAAATACTTTATATTCTGGTCATTGCTACAAATGAAACCAACCCACAAACATACATGTACTCCAAAAGAAAGAGGAGAGTGAGTCATTGGTATAGGACATTTCCTTTTCTGGAGAATAGAATATGTTTTGGGCAATATATAGCAGATTTTCTATAACTGTAATGTTACGGAAAAACCTCTTTGTGGAGGCAATTTAGCTAATGGCAGCTTGATACTCCACTGATTTTGCAACTTAAAACTTTGTCACCAAAAGTCACTGATGTGACCTGTGATGAGGTTTTCTTAGTCCTGTCTGTGCCAGAATGCCTATACCATGCATTTTTGTTTTGTTTTGTTAAGATCTGCGTTTTTCTGTCTCTGGCAAGTATATATATATACATATACATATATATATGTATGTGCTTGGGTTTAAGGAAGAGAGGGACTAGTCTTGTTACTAAAACATAGGACTGAATGTTGAAAGATCTTGATTCTGCTCCCTGCTCTTTCACTGATTTCCCATGGGCAAGTCACTTAATCTTTCCATGGCCTTGTCCTCACTGGAAATGTGCCCCAGTTGTAGCTATCAGTGGCCAGCTACTGATGTAACCTGAGTGGTGCAAAACCCAGATGTAATCAAGAAAGTTGTGATTTGGACCAATAGAGCTAAGCCCTGCTTGAAACCAGAGTAAGTGCCACAGGTACAAATCATGGCTTTGTTTCTCTACTTTGAGTTAATTGGGTGAAGTGCATTGTAAAATGAAATTATGAATAAAATGTGCATATTTCAGGAAATGAAGTGGTGGGGAGAAGCCATAGATCTTCAGGTGCTCTTTAATGACCTAGAAATCAAAAAGGAATCCTACACAAAATCCAAAAGAGGAAACATGGACATATTGCTAAGGATGAGTACAAAAGAATAGCACAAGAATGTAGGGACAAATTCAGAAAGGCCAAGACACAAAATAAGTTATGTCTAGAAAGGGATATAAAAGGCAAAAGAAGAGGTTTCATCAATACAATATGAGCAAGAGAAAGATGAAGAAAAGGGTAGGCCCCCTATTTAGTGGGTGAAGGAAAGCTAATAAGAGATGACATCAAGAAGGCTGAGGTACTCCAACCCTATTCTGCTTCAGTCTTTGCTAAAAAGGTTAATGGTGACCAGAAACTTAATACAATTAATATTAACAACAAGGGGAATGATACAAGCCAGAATAAGGAAAGAACAGGTTAATGAATAATTAGATAAATTAGATGTATTGAAGCCATGAGAGTGCTTAAGTAATCTTGGAATCATTAGTGATTATCTTGGAGAATCCATGAAGGATGGGTGAGGTCCTGGAGGACTGGATAAGCATAAACATACTATCTATCTTTTTAAAGAGGAACAAAAAAGGACTTCAGAAATTTAGATCAGTAAGCCAAACTTAAATATCTGGAAAGATACTGAAACAAATTATTAAACAATCAGTTTGTAAGCACCTAAAAGATAATAGGGTAATAAGTAATAGCTAATATGGATTTGTCAAGAACAAATCATGCCAAATATAATTTCCTTCTTTGACAGAGTTACTGGCCTAAGGAGTGGGCAGTGATGCCGGTAGATATATTATAACTTGATTTTAGTAAGGCATTTAACATAATCCCACATGATGTTCTTATAAGCAAAATAAGGAAATATGGTCTTGATTGCTCAAAGAGCAGTTATCAGTGACTTGCTGTCAAACTTGGCGGACATATCTAAAGAGTTCCTTCAGGAATCAGTCCTGGGTCCAGTACTATTAAATGCAGAAAACATCCAAAATATTTAAATAAATGTTATTCTATTATTGTTTAATAGTGAGGCTAAAACTGTAATTAATTGCATTTTTTTAAATCTCATGATAAATCATGATTTTTTTTTAGTAACTTGAAAGCCCTATTTTTAATGCCACAGAGATTAACCTGTGGAACTCACTGCCATAACACATCACTGAGGCCAAGAATTAGTAAGGTTCCCCAAAGGATTAGATGTTTATATATAAGTAAGAGGAACATCCACAGTTACATTAGAGCAGTTATATATGATATAATTCTTCACATGTCAGGTCATAAACTGAGAGTTAGGAACATACTTACACTATGAGAAGGTCTGTAATTGTTCATTATGGGGTTTCTTGCACCTTCCTCTTCAGTATCTGCATTGGCCATGTCAGAGTCAGGGTACTGGATTCAGATGTACCACTGGCCAGATCCAGTAAGGTAATTCCTTAACTTTTGATACTCTCATTATTTGTGTAGAAGAGATTTCATTTCATCTCCCCTTCTTCCTGGCTTATTGTGAAAGCACAACCTACCTTCTGTATAACTTCTTCTAGGAGAGGAGGGTTTGCAGGGTGTCCTGATTCAGTAGGGACAAAGGTTCAAAGTTCAAGTGTTCCCAAAATATCTCCGATGTCTTCAATATTTCAGTCTCTTCCTCCACCCCCCCATACACAACCTCTGAGAGGAAGCTTTTGAAGTATATCTCTGACTTTGCACTCAAGCTACAGGAAAACCCTCCTTCTTGATGATATATTTAAATAATTATTTATTATTGAACCACTTTTAACAGACTTCCAATGTCAGCATAGGTTGGCCTCTCCTTCCTAATATTACTAACATTCTTCAGACATAGCTTTCTAGTATAATTTTCCAGCTGAGTCTCTACACTGTTTTATTACCCAATTCTGTTTTTTGGCATTGGTGTTGTCCACTTGTTGTTCCTCTGACAATGGAGGAATATTTCTACTTGTTTTTAAAATATATCTCTTTGAAGTCAAAATTATTTATGTATTACCAATAAAATTACAGTTCACAAAGCACACACCCAGGGAAGTACACTCTCCCTGTATTTTGTTTCTTGTGACTGGTATTCTGTGGAAAAATGTAGAGGAAATTTGGACTCTTCATTTTAGAAACCAAAAACAAAACAAAACCAGAACTGGCAATTTTCATAGTAATATATATCTGGCATGCCTGAAACCTAATGCTTTTGAAACATGTTCCCCTTTCTCACTACCTACTTGCTATAAAATCATTGTTATTCAAAGAGAAATTTTCAATGATTTGAGACAGATATAGACAGAAGGACTTACTTCCCTTCTCTTTATGGGAAAAGCTTATTAAAATTTAAATTGGATATACACATGATGACTTCCTTATTTGTTCTTTCTTTGTTTTGGAGTCTTTCCATAATCTAATCAGGGATTTTCTGTTTTGGAAGGTAGATAAAGCAATTCCCCCCCTTAGAATGCTAATAGGGGGATTCTGCTTCCTCTGTTTCTGTCATAATAGCTCTGAGAAGTTAGGGTCAAATCCTGGGGTCAGAGGAGTGAATGCTGACATTCTTTTTGATTTTAATAGGACTTGGATTTTGGATTTTTTTTAACTATTCTACCTGAGAAATTGACATTTTAAAAAAATTTTTAGTAGAAAAATTAATCGAAAATAGACCCAAGAGGAGGAATACTGTAACTTTTCTTAGGGCTTGTCTACACTTAAAAGGCTGTAGCTTCACTGCTATGCCACTGTAGCGCTTCAGTGAAGATGCTACCTATGCCTACGGTAGCTATGTTGATGAGAGGAGCCCTCCTATTGATATACTGGGAGTTAGGTCAGCATAACTAGATTGCTACTGTAGACCAAGTCCTAGTCTACTTTTATTTTTCAATATATATTTCTTGTAAATAGTCTCAATAGGGAGAGAAGCACTATGTAAACTGGCACAAAGAAGCTGTTAGCCAAAGTTTTTCTTTCCCTGTTTCTTGAGGCAAATCTTGGAGTTCTTTCTAGCACAACCAAAGGTTTCCTGTGGACAACTCTGATAAAACATTTGGCTAATAATTTAAACGTGGCTCTTTCTCTAAAGCTCCTCAACTCATTCTGCGTCCCCTTTGTCTTGTGCTTAGCCATGGTCTCTTCAGATCTATGTAGGTAGAATAACCTCTGCAGTAAGCCAGTGTCATTATGCCTAGGGCTGCTTTGCAGCACAAAAGGGAATCGTTTAAAAATAACATCTCATTTATCTATTCAGTGCTTCTCTGAAGTTTCTAATAGATAGTTAAAAGTCACCCATTTACAGATGACCTTCCTCACAAGAAGAATAGTACTTCCCATATTTCTCACATTCCAGGTGTTTACACCCGACTTAACCTTAAAAATCAAGGTTCTGGCTATTCAGAATTGCATTTCCTTGCATTGCTGACGCCCCCTTCCCCCCACAAAGGTGGGAGAAAGATTTTGATACTGTTGCATTCTGTGGGTGATTGGAGCTGTCCATCTGGGGGGAGAGAATTAATTTCCACTAAGAAAGTACATCCTCTGCTGTCCTGCTTATGCTCCCTTCCAGCCAATGCCACTCACGTTATGGGCTATGGTGTCCCCTCTAGGGGTCCCCTGGTGGAGGGGAAGTTCCAGCATTGCTGAAGGTTGCTCTGCATTTTGGTTTATGTTTGTAGAATTAATTTTAAATTGAACAATGTATCTTTTTGAGGGTGCCAGACTGGCACCATATTTTCTTATTTCTAGACAATCAATTGCGTATAAATTTGAAATATAAATCTAAACCATCATAAACCAGCCAGCTTCCACAAAAACTGCAGGGTTCCTTTAAATAACTGTTGGACCTATATTTGTGATAGTGATACGTTGTTAGCTTTGGAGTGGAACTCTCCTTAACTCCAAATCATTGGGCTGATGGAATGTAACTCTCTGTGATGGGGTGGACTAGGCCCTGAGGCCCCTGCTGGAGGCCTTGTGGCCCTGCCACACCCTGCCCCAGGAAAGCGCAGTAGAAGGGTCCTCCAAGCTGCATAGAACGGCTGTGTGGGAAGCAACCAATCAGGTCTCAGCCTGCTAATATAGGAAGAGCTGCCGGGCAAGACTGAAAGCAGTTCCTTGCTAGAGCTGGAGGAGAGTGGATGGTGCTCTGGGCTGGCTGCTGGGACTCCATTAAGACAAGGCCCTGAGGTAAGGGTGAAGATGGCCTGGAGCCATGGGGAAGTGGCCCAGGAAATTAGAGAAGCAGTATGACGTAGTTAAAGGGACAGAGCAGATGGCTGCTATCTATGATATCCCTGGGCTGGGACCCGGACTAGTGCGTTACCACTGGCCTGGACATGGAGGCATCCCCAGAGTGGGGAACTGAACTGCAGCGGCCCAGCTGGAGAGTTGTGGCCAGAAAGGCCCTTAAGAGGGCGAAGACTTTGTCACCAGGGAGGAAGCTCTGGGCACCGCTCTGTCCTGGAGCGGAGACAACTTGTGGGAGACAATACAGGGGGCACTGAGAGAGATCCCTTTGGACTTGTATCCCAGAAGGGGTTTTGCTTTGTTTTCATCGCACAGACAGACTGTGCGTGACTCGGCCAGAGAGCTGAGTCACCAAAGACACACCACAGCGTGAGAGAGTGGGCACACGCACTCGGCCAGGGAGCACTTGCGAGAGGTGAGTGCAACCCTGTTATATTCTCTAATAAATCAGTCCAATAAGGGAAGCTTTCTTCCCTCCCCCCCACCCGCCTATTCTCCACTTGTGCAAAACTGCATGACCAATCACAATATAGCATAATCCTTCTGCCAGTGGAGTCGGCAGCAACAAGGACTGGGTTCAGTATCTAGGGTTTCCTCATAACAATACAAAACAGAATCGGCTGGAGGCCCTACCCAGTAATCTGGGAAAATTTACCACCACCACCTGGGCACCTCTAAGAGGAAATACTTTCCCTCTGACCAGCACTATGTCTGTGTGTAGCAAAGAAAATTTTTAATTAAAAGGGAAGAGGAATCCAGCATTAATTTGGGAAAACACCACAACCACAATTTGAGAGCGTATGACCAGGAGCAAACACACATGCCAGAGTATGCTGGGTGGTGTCCTTTGCCTCAATTTCTGACCTTGCAGTGTGAAAGTTCAACAAACAAATGTTCCTTTAACATTCCACTGCCCTTTCCTTCCACTGCATCCCACTCACAGTTGCTGTCCTTGGTCAGTGAAGACCGAGAGTTGTGTTCACAAGTTTGCCTTCCACCTTGGGGGAAGGAAAGCATAGAGCAATGCTTCAACAGCTGCAGCAACTCTGTAACTGGCTTACAGTTGCTGTCATTCACTCTGCCCTCGGCCACCACCGTTTACTCTGTTGCTTTTGGCTGCTGCTCTGTCCTTCCTTCTGCTACCATTGGCTGCTGCTGCCTCTGCTACCACTTTCTCTCTGCTACAATGTCATGTTCTGAGATTCCACCACTTACCTCAGCTGTCACCGATTTCAGCAGGTAGCAGGAAACCTCACTGCTAGTGCAGGCTCCTTCTCTGCAACGCTGTCCCACACCAGGTCTAAGGTTCAATACGTGGTTATCACTGATTTCAGCTCTAGTAATGACTGAGTGAAACAAGGCCTTTCAGTTGATTCTTAGCAGCTCTGTCTTTAAACAGTGGAGAAGGGAAGGCCAAACGGTGTCTAGGAATCCCTAGGAAGAGCCCACCCATTCGGGTAGGAACACCTATCACCACCCTCTCTCCTTACACTGGGGTTTGGTATCCCCTATCCCCTACTTAGTGAATTAAGTTCTGTTTAGGGTGACCCTTCTCAATCAGGGAAGGTTATGTACAGTTCTTCTGCCCTTTTCTCATACAATAAGGATAACATTTCATAACCCCTGCACTCCAACACCAGCCAAAATTGATCATTTGGGCAAAGCAGTTCCATCATGTGGCTCACGTAGGCAGAGTGGGTGTGTCTATGCAAACAAGAGTTGCTCCTGAAGTCCTCTTCCCCAGCTCATCATGAGATGTCAGGGGGAGCTCATTCAGATCCTGCTTACATCAGGAATCAGTTAAAACCCTTGTACCTGTCCCTCTCTCTTTCCTTTTGTGATGAAATTAGGGTGGAAGTTGTAGAACTTCCATGTTTGTCACAGAGCAGGATGTGGTTTCTTAGTGAGGATGAGATAAATTTCTGGAATACCTTTCTTGTGTAAAGAAGGAATTATTTCCACCGGAAATAATCTGCTTTTTTTTCCATCAAGTTTACATCATAAATATTCAAGCTCCTAATTTTCTTTTCCAAATTAACATTAAATTAAACTTTTATTTACTGATGAAGACAATCCAATTTCTTCTCTCCTGGTGTCTAAGTTAAGAAAGACAGGTTTAATTTTTGGCTATCTGAACTTTTTCTATGCCATTATAATAATTCATCGTTTTGTGCTGGGGGTTAAGTCACCATCAGGCCACCAAAATATTTAAAAGATATTGTGGATTCTGCAGGATATTTTAATCTTTTTTTTAACTCTCTCTGTGTGTGCGTACACACAAAGGCTGAAGACTATGTGCCAAATTCTGATTTTATTCCCACCAGTGTAAATCCATTGAAATCAGTGGAGTTGCTCTGGAGTTACATCTGCATAACTAAGATCAGAATCTGGATCTTTGTACATTTTTGTATAGTACAGTACCATTCTCTCATTTAGTAAGTTGAGGAAAATATTTCGTCAGTCTGCTGTTTATGGGAAAGATATGGCACGGAATGGAACAGCATGAATCAGATTTTCTCAGTGGATATTTTTCAAGCAGTTAAGTAGGCTTCCGAAATACACGGTAAATAAAAGTACAGAGTTTCAACATCTTTTCAAGTCTTTGATCCTGTTAAAGCTTTAACAGTTTTTCATTCGTCCTGGCCTAAGGAAAGAGATTAAGATAAAATCCTCAAAATGAAAAATAACCAGGACTAGGAGGACCAATGAGAGCCTCGTGGATATCAGCAGATCATTTGTTTCAAGGGTCACTTCTCCTCCTATTTCAATGAGGGGTAAGGACAAGCTCCCCTCCAATGGAATATATAGAAAACTTTGTGAATGAAAATTTGCAGACTTCTACAGGGAGTAGCTGAACAATAGGGAACAATAGGGCCCTTCATCCTGTCCTAATAGTAACTTAAAAGTCTTTTGAATGAAAAAGCAAATAGCATTTAAGGAAAAAATCCTATACTAAATTTAAAATAATTTTCACTCATTTTTAATGTTCTATTAAAATACCACGATGAATAGTAGAGGTCCATGTTCTGAAAATGTCTCCACACTCTATAACCTCATGCTTTATGTGGGAGGGTAGAATATATTTTGGAACACAAAGGATTTCATGTGAAGATGGCAATAATTATACAATATTACCTTCCAAAGGCAGATTATTCCATAGGATGTTATTTTTGACACTGTGATGCTGCTTTTAATTTAATATTGAGTCTAATCAGTGACTTATTTTTTAAAAAATAACTACAAAACTCTATGGTTTAATTACTAGAAATGAACATATTAATTACTAAATTATTCAAACATATTAATAGTTACAGAGAGGAAACAAAAGTTAAAGTTCAAGCTCAATCAAATAATAAAAATAAAGATTTCATTTGAATCACTGTGTTTTAGTCACCACAGGGCATTCTAGACGGTCAAATTCCACAAATACAATTCACAACCCCAAACTCTGCCCACAATCCCAAATAGCTGCATTTCTCTGCTAAAACAATCAACAGTGACATAGTTAACATAACTTGACATTTAAACTGTCTCTGTTTACAGAAAGTGGTTTGAAATTTAGTTTGATGATGCCCTTACAATGTACTTTTAAAAGGAGGTAAACAAACAATTTCACATAGAAAACATAATATGAAATCAAAATTTAAATTTGGGTACCAGGGAAATGACTAGTTAGTTTCCTAATTATGTAGAGAGAGTTATTATGACTTGTCTTCAAGTAGTATCTAAAAATAGGATTGTGTTGTGCTAGGCACTGTACATGCAAATAACAAGATACAGCCTCTGGCCTGAAGAGTTTACAGTCTGAACAGACATGATAACAAAGGTTGTGGAAAGGAAATATCGTTCCCCTTTTGCAAATGAGGAACTGAGGCACAGAAATTAAGTGACTTGCTGAAGGTTACACAGGCAGTTTGGCAGAGCAACAAACTGAACCCAGATTTTTGAGTCCCAATCCAGTCCTCATGTTTACCTTATGCTCCATAACCATAACTCATGATTATGAGGATTGTCCATTTGTGCTCTGTGATCCACATAGCCTTTGGAGCTGCTTTTTCCCAATGCTGAAATGACTCCCATGGTTGGTTTAGAGAGAGAGAGAGAGAGAGAGAGAGAGAGATGAATAGGCTTGGAACCCCAAGAACACATTTTAAAAAATAAACATTTTTCTTCTTTTTCTTGCTTGTGACCTTTTCCAGTCAAAGAACTTTGTCAATTTCAGAAATGTGGGATCATCTTAGTGTAACAAACATTAAACTGCATTTTTATTGCTTCACAGTACAGCACCTGGAATCATTCTTCAACAGGAATTTTATTCATTTTCCCATTGCTGGAATATTGAGGCTAAGCATAAAGTATTTTTAATGGTCAAATGAGCAAAATGGCATTTGGAACAAATTAGCAGAATCCAGACATCATCGTTTGCAAAAAAGGCACAGGCCAGCTGTTTTAAGATGTAATTAAAAAGGTTACACCTTCATAGTTTCCCCTCTCAATTCAACATTCATTTTGAACAGGATTTGAATTAATGTTCCCTAATACTGAGTATACTGCTCATGTTTAGTAAACTAAGCAGTTTATTAACCTTCTCTGGAGAAGATATTGGAAGCACAAGAGATTTTTGTACAGTTTGTTCTCCAGATGATGATTTGCACAGATCACAGGCAAGCATCTATAATTTATATTATAAGCAGTGCCTCAAATACTCAGTTAGATATATTATTATTACATATAATTAATAATATAATATCTATGTACATATATAAACATCACCTTTGTTTGAATGATATCCATGTAGGGGAAATTTTCAAAGGCACAAGAGCACTGGACTAGGATTCAGGAGACCTGGGTTCAATTCCCAGTGTGGCCAGTGGCCTGCTGTGTGATTTGGGGCAAGTCGCTTTACATTCATGCACCTCAGTTTCTCCATATGCAAAATATAATAATAATACTAACTTGCAGTGTAAAGCACTTTGAGATCTACTGATGACAAGTCCTATGTAATAGTTAGGAATTATTATTACTATCAAATGGCACTTAGGTTCCTAACTTATGGGAGTTAGCCATCTAATTTGTCATTTTTTTGGCTTTTGAAAATCTACTCGATAACATTGAGTCTTGTGATTAAAAAGAAGCACCATATGATAAACTGCATTTATTGTCCACCTTTTGCCAGTTCCTCGGCACTCCATTCCTTAACTCATTTTCAGCTTTTATTCCAAAATTCCAAACCTCTGAGCAGCTTTGAGCAGTTGCCTTTTTAAAAAACTCAGTCTGTCAGAAAACTTTTTTATTTCTATCCTTCAGATGTGGAACTAGTCTAGCTCCCAGTACAATTACACTGACTCGAGGCAAAGAGTAGGCAGTGTTGTAGCCTGCATTAGTGACAGGTGTAGGATCCAGTGTCCCACAGTCCTGCCGAGCCTGGGAGACAGATGACAAAATCCTGCTCTTGTTGAATTGTGTAGCAGAATTCCCACTGCCATAAATGGAACTAAGATGTTCCCCTTAAAGATTAGGAAAGAGTGTCTCATTCTGCATTTCCTCCTCACCCCCTGCAACCTTCGATCACTGACAATTTTTTAAAATCAAGATTGAATGTTTTTCTAAAAGAGATGTTCTAGGAATTATTATAGGAAAGCTCTATGGCCTGGCCATCCAGGTCAGACTAGGTGATCACAATGCTCCCTTCTGGCCTTAGGATCTATGTAACTTCTCCTGAGGCAGCTCATGGAACATATGGTTGGCTGCCACCATTCCACTCTCTACACTGCATAGCTCCCACAAATAAGGCAGAATTTTAACCATAGTGAAGATTGCAATTTCAGGTGTGCAGTAAAAACTATTGCCACTCAAGTTGAATAAATGGCTTGGGGGGGCAGTGGTACCCATAACTATGGAGCCATGACATTGTATATGTACTGTTCATCGCCTATTCCACTGTTCAGTGTTCTGTCACATACTCTCTCTCTTTCTCTCACATATATGAACATGGGCTGGTGGTATAACCCTGATTGTCCCAGGCAAGGACATTTATAGGGATCACAAGGAGCCCCTCTCTCGCTGTGCACCTGTCATAATGTTCTGGGATGCTGTTCAGACCAGTGGGGGGTTGTCACTTCTGACCCCATAACCCTGAATACCTTACAATGCTTTGCTACTGTAGCTCTCTGCCTGGAATGCTCACAGTCAGCAGCCAGCATGCAGGTCACACACCCTGAGTGCCTCCCTGTTATGCAGCAAGCCCTTGTTCAGCAACTCTGACCCAGCAGCTGTCTACAGCCCCACTTTGTTTTCCATCACTCCTAGCAGATTCTCCTTGGATGCTATTTGCAGAGTGACCCCCAACACACTCCCTGTCCTGAATTTTCCTAAAACCGTGTGCCCTAAAGTGTCCAGTGGATCATTCTGAGAAAAGTAAGGTTCATTGCTCCTTTAAAGAGCCAAAAGCACATTACAGCTTATTGGCTTAACTGGGGTAAATACATTCTTCCTTTCAAACACAGCACTGAATTGGTTTGCAGTAAAAATAAAACAAATGTATTAACAAGAGGATGTGGGTTAAGTGATGCCAAATAAAAGGAATAAAGTTAGAAAGGGTTACAAGCAAATAAAAGTGAAAACGTACATATAAAAGTCTAAACATTAACTTAGCAAGGTATGGGCTTTGTTTCAGATGGTTTCTCTCACGAGTCTTCCTTCTTCCTGGCCATGGCTGACTTTCACTCAGTCAAGACCTTTCACAGATTACAAGATGCTGGCTTCCTTTGTCTTCCTATTGAAAGATCTTTTGCCTAAGCAGGTTTCTCACCTATATTCTGTTCCCAGAGACTTCAACTCCCCTTTGGTTGAAGGCCCATCTTTCACAGCTTGTAAGCGCTCCATTCCCTTGTCTGTCTGTCTAGTGATGGGTATAAAATATAGCTTCTTAGAGAGACAAGGTGGGTGAGGAAATATCTTTTATTGGACCAACTTCTGTTGGTGAGAGAGACAAGCTTTCAAGCTTTCACAGGGCTCTTCTTCAGGTCAGGAAGAAAAGCTCTGTAGAAGCTCGAAATGCATCCGATGAAGTGAGCTGTAGCTCACGAAAGCTTATGCTCAAATAAATTTGTTAATCTCTAAGGTGCCACAAGTACTCCTTTTCTTTTTGCGAATACAGACTAACACGGCTGCTACTCTGAAACCTCTCCCACCTTGTCTCTCTAAAATCCTGGGACCAACATGACTACAACACTGCATACAAAGATGGTTCTGTCCTTGTTTATATCTTCCACAGTTCAATGACCTTGTTTCAAGAGGCAGGATGACCTCATGCTGTTTTTCCCTTCCTGTGGGCTTCCCATCCCTCTGTATGTAAATAGGATTTCCAGTGTTTTGATTTTACCCTGCTTAATTTACATATTGGACAGTAAATAGCTGTGATGTTCCCTTCTGTCTGTGAGAGACCTGTTTCTCTCTTTGCTTGGACACAGACTGTTCAGCCTAATATCAACAAATATCCATAATTCCTTATTAATTGTTAATACATACATTTTAGTATGATATTAATCACCACTGTGTCATAGGACTTTAGAAAATACCTTATTGGATACACTTTTATCATACAGTAATATTGTATATAATCAGCTAGTTCAATTGCTTATTACTTGAGGTTCAGACCCCCTGTCTTTTTAGCTCAGATAAAGTGTGTCTCTCCTGCTGGGTGTGGATGCCATGCTGTCTCCTCCCCTACTTGTTAGCTTGATAGCTTTAGTGTTTAGTGTTCCTAATATGTAAATGGACCTTCATTGTCTCTGCTTGACCACTGGCCTGGACAGAGAAGCAAATATATTCCTTTTTCTAGGTCAGTTGTGTTTACCAACTCCTCCAGATATGCCTGACTTTAAACCCATTTTAGCCATCATTCCAGCATATATCCATAGCTCTTTATATGCATCTCATACACACATCACACAAGAATATTAATGCTCAGTGAGTTATTACTGTTCCAGTGACAAATTACATGACACCTCTTAGGTACAGATTATAAGCACGGTGAGTTGGGCTACACTGAATTGGTCAGGCCAGCTGTAACTTGTGGTACTTGATACCAGTGACCGCCTTGCCCTCTGGCACTGGGATGCCATTAGTGCACACCTCCTCCCTCACAAAGATGCAGGAGAGGTAGCCAGTGGCTGACCCGGAGTCAGGTGGTCAGAGCTCTTTCCTGCACAGGATGTCTGCCACCATATTATCTATCCTCTTTACACAGAAGAAACCTGTTTTGTCATCTTTGTCTGTTTACAGTCTCCAGAACATATCAGAGAGTATCCATAATTTTACCTACAGAGTTGTTACAAACATTTCACAGTGATATTCATTACTATATTTCATCAGATTTCAAATGATATTTTACATGTCACCTTTTAAATAAATATCGTGACAAACAGTGTGTGAGGTATGGGGAGTATGTCAGGCCTGACAAAAGGTGCTGACAAGGAGCAAAAAGAAAAGGAGTACTTGTGGTACCTTAGAGACTAACAAATTTCATAGAATCATAGAATCATAGAATATCAGGGTTGGAAGGGACCCCAGAAGGTCATCTAGTCCAACCCCCTGCTCAAAGCAGGACCAAGTCCCAGTTAAATCATCCTAGCCAGGGCTTTGTCAAGCCTGACCTTAAAAACCTCTAAGGAAGGAGATTCTACCACCTCCCTAGGTAACGCATTCCAGTGTTTCACCACCCTCTTAGTGAAAAAGTTTTTCCTAATATCCAATCTAAACCTCCCCCATTGCAACTTGAGACCATTACTCCTCGTTCTGTCATCTGCTACCATTGAGAACAGTCTAGAGCCATCCTCTTTGAAACCCCCTTTCAGGTAGTTGAAAGCAGCTATCAAATCCCCCCTCATTCTTCTCTTCTGCAGACTAAACAATCCCAGCTCCCTCAGCCTCTCCTCATAAGTCATGTGCTCTAGACCCCTAATCATTTTTGTTGCCCTTCGCTGTACTCTTTCCAATTTATCCACATCCTTCTTGTAGTGTGGGGCCCAAAACTGGACACAGTACTCCAGATGAGGCCTCACCAGTGTCGAATAGAGGGGAACGATCACGTCCCTCGATCTGCTCGCTATGCCCCTACTTATACATCCCAAAATGCCATTGGCCTTCTTGGCAACAAGGGCACACTGCTGACTCATATCCAGCTTCTCGTCCACTGTCACCCTAGGTCCTTTTCCGCAGAACTGCTGCCGAGCCATTCGGTCCCTAGTCTGTAGCGGTGCATTGGATTCTTCCATCCTAAGTGCAGGACCCTGCACTTATCCTTATTGAACCTCATTAGATTTCTTTTGGCCCAATCTTCCAATTTGTCTAGGTCCTTCTGTATCCTATCCCTCCCCTCCAGCGTATCTACCACTCCTCCCAGTTTAGTATCATCCGCAAATTTGCTGAGAGTGCAATCCACACCATCCTCCAGATCATTTATGAAGATATTGAACAAAACGGGCCCCAGGACCGACCCCTGGGGCACTCCACTTGACACCGGCTGCCAACTAGACATGGAGCCATTGATCACTACCCGTTGAGCCCGACAATCTAGCCAGCTTTCTACCCACCTTATAGTGCATTCATCCAGCCCATACTTCCTTAACTTGCTGACAAGAATGCTGTGGGAGACCGTGTCAAAAGCTTTGCTAAAGTCAAGAAACAATACATCCACTGCTTTCCCTTCATCCACAGAACCAGTAATCTCATCATAAAAGGCGATTAGATTAGTCAGGCATGACCTTCCCTTGGTGAATCCATGCTGACTGTTCCTGATCACTTTCCTCTCCTCTAAGTGTTTCAGGATTGATTCTTTGAGGACCTGCTCCATGATTTTTCCAGGGACTGAGGTGAGGCTGACCGGCCTGTAGTTCCCAGGATCCTCCTTCTTCCCTTTTTTAAAGATGGGCACTACATTAGCCTTTTTCCAGTCATCCGGGACTTCCCCCGTTCGCCACGAGTTTTCAAAGATTTATTAGAGCATAAGCTTTCGTGAGCTACAGCTCACTTCATCGGATGCATAAGTGAGCTGTAGCTCACAAAAGCTTATGCTCTAATAAATTTGTTAGTCTCTAAGGTGCCACAAGTACTCCTTTTCTTTTTGCGAATACAGACTAACACGGCTGCTACTCTGAAACCTGACAAGGAGCAGTGACCCACAAATGGACTTCTGTGTCACAGCATCCCATTTTGTATTCCCTCTGAGAGAATGTGGCTCCTCACTATAGCCCATTCAGGGCTATGTAGATGCCCCAATATACCTGTTTTCCCCTTGCTGCGCCACAAGTCAGAGACGGAGTTAGGGTTGCCAACTTTATAATCGCAGAAAATGGAGGCCTCGCCCCCGCCCCACCCCTTGACCGAGGCCCCACCCACACTCACTCCATCCTTCCTCCTTCCCCGTCGCTCACTCTCCCCCACCCTCGCTCACTCACTCATTTTCACCTGGCTGGGGCAGGGATTTGGGGTGTGGGAGGGGGAGGGCTCCGGCTGGGGGTGCAGGCTCTGGGGTGGGGCCAGAAATGAGGGGTTCCGGGTATGGGAGGGGGCTTTGGGCTGGGGCAGGGGATTGTGGTGGGGTGTGGGAGGGTGAGAGCTCTGGCTGAGGGTGCAGGCTCCGGGGTGGGGCTGGGGAATTTGGGGTGCAGGAGGGGGCTCCAGGCTGGGGCTCAGGGGTTCAGAGTGCAGGGGGGTGAGGGCTCCGACTTGGCAGTGGGTTCTGGGGTGGGGCTGGAGATGAGTGGTTTGGGATGTTGGAGGGGGCTCCGGGCTGGGGCAGGGGGTTGAGGTGCAGGAGGGGGTGTGGGGTGTAGGCTCTGGGCAGCGCTGACCTCAGGCGACTCTTGGGAAGTGGCCGGCATATCTCTCCAGCTCCTCGGCGGAAGTGGGGCCAGGGGCCTACAGGTGCCGTCCCCACCCACAGGTGCCGTCCCATTGATCATGATTCCCAGCCAACGGGAACTGCGGAGCCGGAGCTCTGGGTGGGGGCAGCACATGAAGCCCCCGTGGCCGTCCCTGTACTTCGGAGCCAGAGGGAGAAACCAGCAGCTTCCCAGGAGCTGTACGGAGCCAGGTAGCTAGCTTGCCTGCGTCACCAACTGGACTTTTAACAGCCCAGTCAGCGGTGCTGACCGGAACCGCCAAGGTCTCTTTTTGACTGGGTGTTCTGGACACCTGGCAACCCTAGTCAGAGTAAGGACCATCATTCTTGAGAAGAAAAGCCAAACATGCTTTATTTATATTCTGCCTACTGAACCAATGACTGCTGTCACCCATTTGTATATTCTTCATAGTATATGTTATTTTGTAGTGTTTACTTTTGTGATATTGTAAGCATTCACATTATTGCAAGATGTGGAAATTCTTTGGAAAAGGTTTTACTGAGTGGGGGGTTTTTTTTAGAAGAATTTTGAGAAATTATTTCCTGCAACTCTTCTATAGATATGAATGCATGTATACATATTTAACACAGCTTATGTTGTTACAAACTCACAAAAGCAATTAATCAGAGTTAATGCAAGCAACTTTAAATCCCCTGGGCTTTGACAGTGGCACACAGAAAGAAGACCTCAGTGGATGCTTATTCTCACTTGTGACTTTAATATTCAATGAAATGGTTTATTTGCTCAGCTCCTCAGTCAGTTTTAAAATGATTTAATTTGAAAATAATTGAAATAATGCACTTTCTATTAATTATCTATGCCTACTTAGAGAAGCAAAGACACACTAACTGCACAAACATTCTCTGGGTGAACATGAAGACATTGGACATGGTCCCATGGCAAGACCCCAGAACTGGGAAGTTAAGATCCAGATCCACAAAGGGACTTAGGCACCTAAAACCCAGATTTATGTACCTAATTGTACATAATGTACGGTTTTAGGCACCTCGGCGATCCACAAAATTCCTGCTTCCCTGCCACTTAGCACTGTAGATGTCAGGCTATTTTTCTTTGTTAATGGAGCTAGAAGTGAAGAGGGGTCTCCTTAATCAGCCATTGTGATTTTGGTGAGATCACACTGATGAGGAGGATCATGTTTCAGACTAAGGGACTGAGGCTCAGCTGGTGTAAATTGTCATTGCATTGAAGTCAATAGTCCTACGACAATTTTGACCAGCTGCAGATCTGGCCCAATATTTATATTGAAATTAGAAAAGCTGGCATTTTGATTAACATGAAAATAAGAAATGTGCTAGTATTTTGTACTTTGTTTAAGCATTCCTTAAACAGTTCTGTGTCACAAATTCTCATTAAGAGTACAGTACCTGAATCTCCCACCCATCTATATGGCAAAGGTAAGATACCAAAGTTAAATTGAGACCTCACTTTTAAAAGTAAGTTTTGTTAGCTTTCTCTATAACTGTTTACGTGTTTACTTCAGGTTTGCCCTGCTGTCACTTTGGATCTTGCCTTGTGGCATTCTTCCAAAGCTGCTTCCTCCTGCTATGTAAAGTGCTTTGTAAAGTGTTCAGAAACTATTTATTGGAGCTAGACTGGTAGACCCTGGCAGTGGTGCTGCTGTATGCTGTGTAAATCTAGCAGGCAAGGCATCGATCTTGCTTACCTGCAGCAGTGGTAATACTGCTGTAGGTAAGAAGCACAATGGTAATCCGCAGCCAGTCAGCATACTAATTTTGAAAATTTCCTGCACCTTTTTCATATTTCATTTAGTTCTGATATTAGTTCCAATACCAGGCTTTTGACTGATTATAATAGGGATTGGGATTTTTTGTGAGGAGAATACCTTGGCAGTGGGTGACATATAAACTTCCAGTTAAATTAGTATTGTTTGCAGTGTTGTTGTAGCTGAGTTGGAGCCAGGATATTACAGAGACAAGGTGGGTGAAGTATTCTCTTCTCTTGAACAACTTCTGTTGGTGAAAGAGATAATCTTTTGCGCCTACACTGAGCTTTTTTTTTAAGATCTGGGGAAGGTACTCAAGGTACACAAGGTAGAACAGATTGTTAAGCATATGGAATTAACTTGTGTTGCAAGAGACCATTCAAAGTGAAGTGGGCAGTCAGTACCTCTGCAGTCGTAGAACAAAGAAGGGTCAGTTGTTGTCATGAGCCATAAATCCAGTGTCTGTACTGAATCCATGATTTTAAGTGTTTAGCAAAATTAATAATTTGAGCTCCCAACTCATCATTTGAAGGTGTTGTGGAGGTTTCCTTTGAGGATGAGGAAAAGAGGAATAATATAGAGCAATTGCTTTGTGAAATATGTTTACCCATGGGTGATATGGTGTTTTTGTCTTTTATCATTTTTCTATGAGAGTTTATTCAGAAGCATAGTGATTGAGTTGTTTCACCCACATAGATGTTGTTAGCGTGTTCAGTGCAGTGGATGAAGTGTATCACATTTGTCCTATGACTGCAGAGATGTTAACTGCCTGCTTCACCTTGAATGGTCATTCACAACATGTGTTAACTCTTTATGATTATCAATTTGTTCACTTTGTATTTAGCTATGACACTCTGAATACCTTTCCCAGACCTAAAGAAGAGTTCTGTGTAAGCTCTAAAGCTTCTCTCTTTCACCAACAGAAAATAATATAATAAAAGACATTACCGCACCCGACTTGTCTATCTATTAAATTAATAGTAAGGGTAATGTAGACTTCTAGGTCAGATCCTCAGTTGGTACAAACCAGAGTAGCTCAGTTTAAGGACCTGCCTGCTCCCTATGGTTAGTATTATAAGCTTCTATATACCACCATTCTATGACAGCTGTCAGTGTAATTCACAGGTAGCTGAAGGGAAGAAAATGAGCAGAGATGGCTGGCCAAATGTGTAAAATGTTATTTGTGGTAGCCTGCGAGTCTACATGCTTCCTTGACACTCAGTACTGGAGGGATGTCAGCAGGATTCTGCAGCAGGAACTGAAACTCCAGGGTGATTGCAGCACCCCTGACTGATCGGCTTTCACACTGAGAAATTGGATCAGTGACATTATTTTCCTATAGGAAAATATGATAAATATGATAATTTCATCAGTCACACTAGGTCCTACGACCTACTGAGTGAAGTCCTTTATAGGTGAGGTATCTATTTGCTAATTAGCTGTAAATTATATGATATGGAACAGCCACATAGAAAGATTTCACAGTGCTACATGTGCCTCAGTTTGGTTCTGAGCACTTATGAATCTGAAACAAACAAACAAAAATGCATTCTGGCATGTCTCAAGTCTAATCACTATTAAAAGAACCTTAGATCTGATTTAAAATGCCTTCTAGTTTCTGTGTGTCAGGTTATTGTGCTTGATTTTTTTCAAAATAAAATACAAAGAACATTTCAAGGTGCACTCATGGGTAGGGTAGGCCAAAATGTAACATAACCTAATATTGTTATAATCTCTGAGACTGTCATCTTGATTTTAAATTGCTTTTACAAATCACCATTCTGTCAGCAAGAAATACATTTTCAAAAGTTGTTCACATATGAGTGACCCTTGCAATATTTTTGTTCTGTTGCTACAGAGGATAGCCATTCTGCTGGTAGAAGAAATATAAATCTGTAACAAACACTGAACCATATTCTGCTCTCATTTACAGTTTTGCAGTTCCATTGCCTATGTGTCTGTGAGAGCAGAATTCTGTCTATCATTTATTACTGTTTGATTTATGTTCCTTGTATTGGCTGGATGGCTGCCCTCTGCAGCAGCCCAGCACAGATATTACAAGAGTAATAATAATTAATAATTAATAATGATATCAGAATTGGAAATTGATCTCTCCTAGACATCCAAATCCAAAAGATTGCTATGGATCTGGCATTCAGAATATAAACATCTCCAAAGTTGACAAGCATTTGAAATTGGAGTTCTTGTTTGGGGCTACCTCCGCTTGAAAGATGTAGGCAAATTGATGGGAGTTCAGAAAAGGACAAAATAAAAATAATTGAAGGGATTGATTTCTGAGAAAAGATTAAAGAGCTAAATAATGTTTAGCTTAGTTAAATGGTGATTAAAGGAGACATGGTACAATAAAACTCTCTCTCTTTCTTCTTCTGAATTCCTTATCTTAATATATATATTTTCAAATGAAATTAAGGAAATACTTTAGTCTTCTTTCTGATTCACCTTGAATAACAATGGCATAAGTAATTTCAAATGTAGTTTTCATATTAAAAGGCACAGTGGTCACTATAAGTCAAGTTAAAAACAAAGAGAGACTCTTCAGTAAATATCACTTATTTTTCATGTTAAATAATAACCTATTTAGGGCTGAATTTGCCTTAATTAATACAAATTAAAATATATATGTGAATCCTAGGCTTTGTTTTCCAAGTC
Source organism: Dermochelys coriacea (assembly GCF_009764565.3). Lineage (NCBI taxonomy): Eukaryota > Metazoa > Chordata > Testudines > Dermochelyidae > Dermochelys > Dermochelys coriacea. The sequence goes on along the minus strand of NC_050069.1, from coordinate 223,934,055 downwards.
CTTGAACCTTCATTGTCTGCCCAGCAGTAAGATAGTCTGCAGTATTTTAACTTCAATGGTTTTTAAAGCAACAAATAAAGTCCTCAAATATACCTGTGAAATCATATTCAAAATAGCATTTTTCCTTATGCTGTAGTGCAGTCATGAGATGCCAGAAGCCAGGGTAGAACTGGATTAATATTGCAAAAATCAAAAGTGCATGCAAATAAAACCAATGAACTCAATTCACGGCTATCCATAACCCCCTTTTATGCATTGTTCACAAAGTTTGGATGGGTTTTATTCTTAGGAATTTTAGGGAGAAGTTCAAATTTTCGTGTATACACTTATTTGTTTCAGAAATATAAAGCTTCTGATCATCCAATCAAGGAATGGAAACAATCCCATGTTTCTTCAGTGAACAATTTCACAATTCAAATAACAAAAAGAAAATGCCGAACTAATACTGACCGTGAAAAATTTGTGTGGATTCTAAAAGCTGAAATTTGTTTATAGGAAGTCTTCATAAAACAATTGCAAATAGTGAACAAATTCATAAAAATCATTACCTAGTGTAAGACGATGCAAAAAAACAGGGTTAATTTGTCAAATTATTTGCCATGAATAGTTCAGCCAGATATAAATCCAGGTATATATGATCAGTAATGGCTTCCTATTCTCTTGTGAATTTCGCTGTTTTTTTTACTTTGTTTTGTTTTCTGTAGTGGAACAGCAACCAACATTGCTAGCTCAGTTCAAATCATCAGTAGAAATATTAAAGAATATAAAGTCATTTACCAGTGAAACTGATGTAAAAATTATCTCATTCAACTGTAGAACATCAACCTTTAGTTACGTTGTTATTTTCTCTGGAAGACTTGTATTGTAAAATACACATTACAGACAAATGGACTGAAAATATTTTTTTAAAATGAAACTTTATGTATCAGAAGACCACAAATGCATTCAAAAATCTAGACAACAATTGTCATTTCTTATCTGTCTTGCAATTTAAATGGCCAAGTTGACCTTTTTTAAAAGCACAGTTCGTGTGTGTTGGGATATGGTGCAGAATGCTGTGTGTGAATTCAGAGCAGATTTTTGTCACACATACAGTTTGGTCCTGCAGTCCTTTGGCTATAGTTAATGAGACTGCCTTAGCACTTCCTAGTGTTTTTCTCAGAAACACCTGAAAACAGATATATGATAGAAGCATACACGCTCACCACAGGTTTCAGAGTAGCAGCCGTGTTAGTCTGTATTCGCAAAAAGAAAAGGAGTACTTGTGGCACCTTAGAAACTAACAAATTTATTAGAGCATAAGCTTTTGTGAAGTGAGCTGTAGCTCACGAAAGCTTATGCTCTAATAAATTTGTTAGTCTCTAAGGTGCCACAAGTACTCCTTTTCTTTTTACGCTCACCACAGAAATTCTTGTGAACCCTACTGCAATATTGTAAATGATACTGTCTGTACAGTTTGGCTTTTGGGGTATTTTTTTCATATAAGAATTAAAAATAGGGGACCCACTCAGATATGCAAAAGAGAGAGTGACAGCTGAAACATGATTAGCACAATTTAAATGTAGTAATTTGTCTTGAAGAAGGAGGTCTGCTTTTGGCTCACCTGATACCACTGCTACAATAGTCTTTCCTAATCCATTCAGAGGAATATTGTGTCCAGCTCTCTATGGGTATACAAAGAGAGAGAGGAAAGGATGCCAAGGAGGATTTCTCTTGTGTGGGGGTCAGGTGCAATTGCAATCTAAATTTTCCTGGGTGCAGGGACTGCTACCCTCTCCAAAGGGCTCAGGGCCATGGCTCCACACCTCTTCTGCATCTGGTGTACCTGGCTTTGTTTGCATGGGAACACACGCTGCTCCTTGTCAGAGAGTGGCACAGCAGCCATAAGGAAATGTGAGAGGAAGGAACCATTCCTCTGCATCACTTATTAGTGAAGATATAAATAATTTTCAGTGTTGTAATGCGGGTAAAAGATTATTGTTGTTGTTCCCAAGCCCTCAGCTGCTCACTCTGGGTGAGTGAAAAATTAAGTCAGGTGAGCCTGGTTAGCAAGGTGCAGCTGACTGCCTATATTCTAAAGGCCTGAGGGGTAAAAGTGTTGCTGCTTTGTTCTTTTTCTGGTGTATGATTGTCTCAATAGGAAGGACATAGGTGGTGGAAGTCAGGAGCCTTTAGCTCAAAAGTACAAATGAGATCTGACCAGCAAGGGACCCAACCAGCAGAACATCAGGCAGGCAGACAGGGAAACAAGCCAACAGGGCAGTACTGATGTATTGGTAGGCCAGGGTCACCAGTTTCAGACCAGCAGAATGAGAGTGAATGGACTTAGTATGATGATGGGCAACCTGCATATACTGGAATTATTGGGAGGTGGGTATCCTAGCTGGAGACCATATCAGAAAAAGGTAGCCTATCCAGAGACTGAGTCACTGAGGAGATATCTAGGGATAGAAGCGCTTAAGTTATATAAAAAAAATCTAACTTAATATTTTCATTATTTTTCTTACATTCCTGTTTAACTGACTAATAGGAAATATCTGCACTGTAAGGAATGGACTGTTTTGTACTGACATAGCTAATACTCCCTTAAATTGCAGATAAGAGGGTATGGCTTGGGAGTGGAATTGCTTAGGTCACTGGTGTACTTTGGCCCGGTCAGTGTACTTAGTTGTTGTGGGAGCTGGTGTGGAGTGTGTTTTTCAAGTGCTTCATGTATCAGTTGCTCTGCTTAGTCTGCCCTTTTGCCAGTGTTGATTTAAAGTGGCAAGGTGAGTGAGGTAATATCTTTTCTGTTGGTGACAGAGATGAGCTTTTGAGTTTACGCAGAACTCTTCTTCCTCATCAGAAACACAATAAGAGCCAAGCTACTACAGCAAGTTAGTAACTCCTTCCCACTGTTGAAAAGGGTCCATAGTCCAAGGGTTTCTTGGTGTGTGTTTGCTGTAGTTCAGGATTTAGGCATAGTGGTATAGCTAGGAGAAAGGAAGCATGGCCAGAGTATCATTACCCACCGTTGATCTCCAGTTGCCAGAATGCCCCAGTGTGAAACAGCCCTGATGCCATAATCTAACCCTAAGTTAGACCTAATTGCCCAGCAAATGACTGCGGTAAAGAAAAGAAGAGGAAATTAACAATGTAACAATGAAAAATGTGTTTAATATTATGTATGCAATTTGTCCGATCCTGTTTTGTCTTTTAATAATTTCATATTAACAATACTTCAGTAGGATGTCACAAGTGGGGTTGCTCCATAGCACCCCCTGCAGGGCCAAGAGTTGTACTGCAGGCACTCCCTGCCTTAGTCCACCAGTTGTAGCTGCGTGCTCAGAGCAGGGGGGCTTGTGCTGTAAGCTTGGCATCAGTCTATACACAGCTCAATAAAAATAACAAACTCAGACTTGTCTCTCTGCACCTTTAAACAAACCAAACTCCAGGACAAATGCTGCAGTGCTTGAGGGCAAGGCTCTGACCTGGCCCATCAGTGAGGAGCTCATCCTCTGTCCCAGTCTCCCTCTGCACTGCCCTGAAAAGAAGCAGGCACAGCTTCTAAATTGACCTGCTGGCTCCTAACTGATCAGTGTCTCCTCCTAGTGCATCTAGACCTCTGAAGGACCAACCTTATTGGTAGCCAGGTTTGAATGAATTCTCCTCAAGCAGGAGTCAGAGAAGGTCTGATAGATCCCACCACACAGGGATTTTGAATAGTGCCTGGGTACTACAGAAACCTCGCATTACGGTTGGATAGATGGAAAAAAATGGTGCCAATAAAAATTGTTCAACGTTTTCTCCAACATTTCTAAAATAATCTCTGTAAAAATATTTGGCATGAACAAAATACATGATGGAGAGGAATGCAGTCCTCCCAAATGCATGCCAAGAAAACCTTTATATAACACTTTACAACCAGGGCCGGATTTCCAATTAGGCACAGTAGGCACATGCCTAGGGGCGCCAGTGTTCCAGGGGGGCCTAAAAGTTGGTTAAAAGTTAATGCATTCAGCTCCCCCGTGGACAGCCGGGCTCCTGGCATGGGTTGGTGGCCACCCAGCATGTGGGACTGCAGCAGGGTGAGTGTCCGAGTCGGCAAGCCTGGGGGCGCTGTGAGTTGCAGCTAGGCAGGGTGGCTGCTAAAGGTGCTGGGAGCGTCCCGGCCCCTTCCCAGTCTTGGCTGCCCAGCTGCCTTTGTCCTGTACCAGGGAGGGAGAGGGTGGAGTGTGGCTGTCAGCCCATTAACTTGCACGGGCAGAGCTGGAGCGCAGCTGCTGCGCCGGGCTGCGGGGGGGACAGAAGACATCTGGAGACCCCTCGCCATGTGGAGAGGTACATTCCCCCCTCTTGTGCCTTGCTTGGGACAGCGTCCCGGCTCGGGCTAGGAGCACCGTGCATCCTGGGAAAGCTGTGTTTATATTTCTTTTTGTTTAATTTTTTATGGAAAACACAAAGGTCATCTGTGGGTGGGGGGAGAGAGGCTGAAGATGCTCTGCCTAGGGCTGCATAAGGTGTAAATCCTGCCCTGTTTACTTTCTCTCTCAAAAGAAAAGTCGTGGTCAATTTCAGATGATTCATTTACTAATTTGTAAAGGTCCAGTGTCTGATATGGATTTGCCAGGTCTTGGTCCTTTTCCAATTGAATAGATGCATTGAAGAGTTTATGTTACAATACCAGGAAATTGTTTAAAAATGTAGAGTGTACACAAACATTTTTATTTGAGCATAAGCTTTTGTGAGCTACAGCTCACTTCATCGGATGTATTGGAGCTGTAGCTCACGAAAGCTTATGCTCAAATAAATTTGTTAGGCTCTAAGGTGCCACAAGTACTCCTTTTCTTTTTGCGAATATAGACTAACACGGCTGCTACTCTAAAATAAACATTTTTGTCTTCTGGCCAATGTCCCCCCCTCACTCCTGTGTGTGTGTGTGTGTGTGTGTGTGTTGGAGAGGTAGTGGGTAACACAGTAGCTTTGAAGTGTCTTTTTCACAGGGCAAGGGAGGGAAAATTCTGATTTTCAATTATTCTTTTCTCCAAGATGTGTTATGAGCTAGGTTATTCAGCCATGATGGTATTAACTGAGGAAATTAGTGCTCGTGAGAGATTTTCTCAAATGTCTTCCACAGTAAATAACTTTTCTGGGGAGAAGGAAATGTTTTTGTTTGTGAATCTTTTCACTCATTTTTCTTTTTGAGTTTAAACATTTTACATCATAGCTCCCAATCCATTGCATAAGAATCACCTGGATAGATCGGTCCATCAGCCCTCACAGAGAGAATGCCAATCAAAACACGTCATGCGTGTTGTTCTAATCAGTCCTTCAGCCATCCACTGGCCATGCTGTCAGTGGCACTGGACACCTAGTAGACATAACGCACCACAGCCCCAAACTCCTGAACCCAAGCGATCTGCCAGACTCAGCCTGCCAAGTAGCTGGGATTACAGATGCATGCCACCGCGCTCATATAAGAATCAACAATATAAATATATTTGTAAATTAAATTTCTTTTCAGAAATGCAGTATGGCACTAAAGTTAGGTCTTAAAGCTGCTGAGATTCAAAACACAAACATGATTGTAGCATATGGTTTTTTAAAAAAATTTTAGACAGTGTTATTTTAACAATTTATATAGAAGTTATTGCAAGGCTGTCAGATAAAAGAAAATCTTCATAAATATGAAGAATCAGATTCTGACACACTTACTCCATGATGCCACTGAGATGATTCATGAAGTGAGGTACTATTCCAGATGAGGAACAATGTCAGAATCTGACCTTAAGTATTTGCAGATTATTATTATTATTATTAACATTATTATTGTCTCCTAAGATATTTTAATGCAGTAGTTCTATTATTGTTTTCAAAAGGTTTAAAGGGTGGGAGGAAGGGGAGAGGAGGGAGGTGTAGAGGACTCCAAAAGGCATTTATTTTAAAACTCCTCTCAGTTCTTACAGATCCCTTTGACATCTTATCATTTCCTTAAGGCACACTGTTTTAGCCTAATTTATTCAATATAAATTATTGGTCTCAACCTGCTGGTATGGTGATTATGTATTCTTCAGCATGGTGTGTGTTCAGTGATAAATTGTATTATAATTGTGCCTGCCAGGGCTGCTGCAGTTAAATGACTGCTGGCATTCCCATTACAAAATCCTGAGAGTTCAGTGGTTTGTACCTTGGTTTCTTTGTACACTTTCTGTTATTGATGTAGATAATGATGGAATGGGAAGAAAACTATACCCAAAGAACTCATCATTGACCCACTTTCAAAGCGTTTAAGATAATCAAATGCCCGTACCAATATACAGCCTTTTGGGTCGAAACTCCTTTTGAAGAAAATAATTCACATGCATGGTGAGGAAAGTTTGAGGGCTTTTTTTTTTTAAAAACGTTATAACCCCTCCACCCTTAATTTATATCCAGGAACCCGTATCCTAAATACCATCCCTCAAACGAAAGAAAACCAGCAATGGTATATAAAAGAAGAGTCATTAAATTGAACACAGTAAAGGCAGGATTCCAAAGTACTTAAAAAAAAATAAGCAGCGAAAAGCTTAAGAAGCAAAAATTCCAAGTTCAATTACATTGAAAATTATTATAATGTATAACAATAGCTTCTAGAGACTCCATTTCAGTTTAGGATCATGCTGTAGTAGGTGCTGCACGAATACCTTTTTTGAAAAGGTAAGATTTTTTAGATAAAGGAAATGCAGTGGATCTAATTTACCTAGATTTCAGTAAGGCATTTGATACCGTGCCACATGGGGAATTATTAGTTAAATTGGAGAAGATGGGGATCAATATGAACATCAAAAGGTGGATAAGGAATTGGTTAAAGGGGAGACTGCAACGGGTCCTACTGAAAGGCGAACTGTCAGGTTGGAGGGAGGTTACCAGTGGAGTTCCTCAGGGATCGGTTTTGGGACCAATCTTATTTAATCTTTTTATTACTGACCTTGGCACAAAAAGTGGGAGTGTGCTAATAAAGTTTGCAGATGATACAAAGCTGGGAGGTATTGCCAATTCGGAGAAGGATCGGGATATTATACAGGAGGATCTGGATGACCTTGTAAACTGGAGTAATAGTAATAGGATGAAATTTAATAGTGAGAAGTGTAAGGTTATGCATTTAGGGATTAATAACAAGAATTTTAATTATAAGTTGGGGACGCATCAATTAGAAGTAACGGAAGAGGAGAAGGACCTTGGAGTATTGGTTGATCATGGGATGACTATGAGCTGCCAATGTGATATGGCTGTGAAAAAAGCTAATGCCTCTCCTGATGCATTCCAAAACCGCATTTCCAGTAGGGATAAGGAGGTTTTAGTACCATTATACAAGGCACTGGTGAGACCTCACCTGGAATACTGTGTGCAGTTCTGGTCTCCCATGTTTAAAAAGGATGAATTCAAACTGGAGCAGGTACAGAGAAGGGCTACTAGGATGATCCGAGGAATGGAAAACTTGTCTTATGAAAGGAGACTCAAGGAGCTTGGCTTGTTTAGCCTAACTAAAAGAAGGTTGAGGGGAGATATGATTGCTCTCTATAAATATATCAGAGGGATAAATACAGGAGAGGGAGAGGAATTATTTCAGCTCAGCACCAATGTGGACACAAGAACAATTGGGTATAAACTGGCCACCAGGAAGTGTAGACTTAAAATCAGACGAAGGTTTTTAACCGTCAGAGGAGTGAAGTTCTGGAATAGCCTTCCAAGGGAAGCAGTGGGGGCAAAAGATCTATCTGGTTTTAAGATTTTACTTGATAAGTTTATGGAGGAGATGGTATGATGGGATAATGGGATTTTGGTAAGTAACTGATCTTTAAATATTCAGGGTAAATAGGCCAAATCCCCTGAGATGGGATATTAGATGGATGGGATCTGAGTTACCCAGGAAAAAATTTTCTGTAGTATCTGGCTGGTGAATCTTGCCCATATGCTCAGGGTTTAGCTGATCGCCATATTTGGGGTCGGGAAGGAATTTTCCTCCAGGGCAGATTGGAGAGGCCCTGGAGATTTTTCGCCTTCCTCTGTAGCATGGGGCATGGTTGACTTGAGGGAGGTTTCTCTGCTCCTTGAAGTCTTTAAACCACGATTTGAGGACTTCAATAGCTCAGACATGGGTGAGGTTTTTCCATAGGAGTGGGTGGGTGAGATTCTGTGGCCTGCACTGTGCAGGAGGTCGGACTAGATGATCAGAATGGTCCCTTCTGACCTTAGTATCTATGAATCTAATCACAGAGCTTATATACATGGGGGTTTAATCCATAGTTTTTTTGCTGTGTCCGGTAATGTGCGGTACACAAACTGTGCATGGGATGGTATGCAATGGGCATCACTGTGTACACATGGCAGGGGTTTGCTGAGAACTGACGGCATGGTGTTCTCACAGGGTATCCCTTGTTCCTTTGCTTTGCTGCTGAGCAGTGTATATTCTGGGAATTTTTTTTTTGCTGTGCATTGTGGGATGCACAGCAGACGCCAGACTAGGATGTCGACAAAAGCCATCACCACCCACTTGCCTGGCCACCTGAACAATGCATTTCACTTCTTTGTCAATCATTCACACATTCTTTCCATAGGTTTCGCCAACATGCATTGACTGTTTCAGGCTTAATTGCATCACTTATATTAAACAGGCAATGGATGCAATCAGCAATGTTGAAGAACTTCCAACACTCCATCGCATTAAGATTGGGATCAGCATCCATAGCACTACGTATCTGTGAGAACGAAAGCCTCGTGTATGTGGCCTTGAAACAATGAATCACACCTTGGTTGAGAGGTTGGTATTGGGGGGGGGGGAGAAAGACTACTTCAACGTCGTTATGCGCAAACTGGAGTGCCACAGGGTGGCCAGATGCATTGTCTACGATCAGCAACACTTTAAAGTCAAGTCCTTTCTCTTTGAGGTATCGCTTGACCTCCTGAATGAAACACTTGTGGAACTAATCCAGAAATAATGCTGCCGTCACCCAATCCTTTTTATTTGACTGCCAGAACACAGGCAGGAGATTTTTGTTCTTGCCTTTTAGGGCACAGGGATTTGCAGCCCTGTAGAGCAAGCTTGGCTTTATTAAATGCTTAGCCGCATTGCTACAAAACAATACAGTCACACGGTCTTTAGCTGCTCTGAAACCAGGGGCTTGTCTTTCTGATTTCGAAATGTAAGTGCAGTTGGGCATTTTTTTCCAGTAGAGCCCAGTCTTGTCAGCATTAAAAACTTGTTCCAAAAGATAGCCCTTTTCTTCTATGATTTTCTTTAATTGTTCGGGATAGGCTTTTGCTGCCTCTTCATTGGCAGATGCAGCTTCACCAGTAGTCTGCACGTTTTTGAGCAGTTCCTAAAACTGTTAAGCCAATCTTGGTTGGCTTTGAATTCCTTCTCATCAGAAGGCTGTCCCTCTTTGGTGGGAGGTTTGAACAGCGCATAGAGGCTAAGAGCCTTTTCTCACAACGTGTTGCCATCAATAGACACACATTTATGGTTCATGTCTTCCAGCCATAAGTTTAATGCCTTTCAGTCTTCACTAAAGTCTTATCACGCACCTGGCTCATCACCTTAGCAGTTATTGGAGCACTTGGTGCCACGGCTTGATGAAATTCTCTCTCTAATCTAGATGGCACAGATGCTAGATTCCTTGCAGCCATACTTACACGCCACATTGGAGAACAACATACCGTCTCTCAATAAGTCCAACACAGCCAGTTTTTCCTCAGTGTTGGAACAGATTGCTGTTTCTTCAGTTGAGCACCAGATGAAGTAGTTGGCTTCCATTTAGGGGCCATGTTGTATGAAAAATACATATCTTTAAACACTAGAATCACACTGAGTGCGGCGAGATGCTCATACTATGAGAGGCACAGGAACTGAGACTGACATCTCCCATCTCATGCTCACTCCAGGGTATACGCCCATTGAGTGGAATGGTGGGCGGAATCGCCCACACTATTTACAGGTATCTTGTTATTTTTCATTTTTTTTGCCGAGCATGTATAGTTGAATTCATGCAAGTTAAATGCGCGTATGATGCGACTCACCTGTATTATCCAGAGGCCGCATAACATGGCTGCTGTTGGTTTGCAGTACTGCGTGGCCTGCTGCCCTCATAGTAACGTGCATTGCAATGGGGCATTTTTTATTGCCTCAAGGAGTAGCCTCTGCATCTCCCTGTCTTTTCCATGCTGGTTTTGATCCTGGCAGATGCCACACCATCCTCTACCACTGCAATAATCTCTCTGGAAAACTCCTAGTCGGATTCCCTCTCAGTCCTCAGATATTGCCTCCAACTCTCCCTGTTTTTCAGGCAGTTTCTGGATTCTGTAATGATGTCCATGAACATTTCATCACAAGTTTTCTGTTTCTCCCCCTCAGATTTGCCAGCCACTAAACCATTGATAAGGGACTTGTCCAGGAGGGTCTGGCCAGTGTGAGTGCCAAAGCTCTGGAAGTATTAACAAAAATTACAAGTGGTTCGTGTTCTAGGCAGGCTGAAATGGCATTTTTTTACATATATTTTCTGGCTTTACCTTTCTAAGAGTCTTCCCAGTCTGCGAGGGATCCTTAGAGAAGGTAAGTGATGTGTGTAGTTAGATTTTTGTGTGTGCAGTATATGCTCTTTGCTCTGCTGTTGTGTTGCGGAGGTTGGGGCTGGGGGGAGGCATAGGGTTTGTGTTCCTGGTCTGGCTTTGCAGTTTTGATGTACTGTGGAGATGCTTATGTGGTGTTGGAGGGGGCTTAATGGGGTGAATCTGGGGGTGAGTTGGATAGTAATTCCCTCTACATCCCCTGTAGGCTATCCTGGTTTGGATGACATTACACTGAGGAGGGTGACCAGGAGGCAGACAATGATTTTAAAGATAGTTGGCAAAGTTATTCTCCAAGATGGTGTCCCCAGAAGTGCAGGACTGGAAGGGAGTTGCGAGCTATAGGGGGAAGATGGAGGGAGGCGGAAATGGTGTGCGCAGCTATTACTGATGTCCAGACAAAAAGTGAGCAATTTTTCAGCCTTAGGTTTTGCTTTCTCTCTCCTGCAGTCACGTTTGAAGTGCAGAGAAAAATAGCTAGGGTACTACGATTGCCTGAAGTGTTCACTGATACTGGTCTGTAAGAATGTGTGTTACAATATAATACATACAATAGCAGTACACTTTGTAGCTTTATGGGCATGCAGTGTGGATATCTACCTCATGTAAACTGAGAACACTAACCAAACTTCTTTTCCTGTAACCACTGTTTCAGCAAACATTTGCATTTTGCACAAAAGAATATTTTCCTTATTTGATTCTGCTACTGGATGGGGTCAAGGGAGAAGCTGCAGCTGTGCCATGCTGCTGGCCACCATTTTGAGGTGGAAAACAAGAGCTTGAGGAGGATGGGGCAGCATTTGCTGGGCAGGACAGCTGAGGGAAGGGGAAAGAATAGGTCATGGGCATGCCTCCCTGTGGTGTGGTCCTGAAAACAGTCAGTAACATAAAGTGGAGGCCAATTACCTAGGCTGAGTAGCTAATGTTTTGGAAGGATGAACAGGGGCACTGAACAAAGAGCATGGGCCAAGGGAGGGTGGAGGGGATTGCTGACTTGGAAAGGATTCTAGCTCATATCCGTTTACAATGAGTGCGGCCATGGGACACCGGGAACAGAAGCTAGCATGGCAGCATAGCATAATAAATAATAAATTTAAAACTTAAATATTAAATTATTAAACAAATTATAAAAATACTTACGTGCTGATGTCCCCTCCATAGGATCAGGCCCCTCGGTCTTGGTCTGGGTTGCTGCCTAGGAATTGGTGTTGGTTTCTGCAGTACAGGAATTGGACTTGCCTTCTAACTGGCTGCCATTGGGTTCTGAATCCAAAAGAGATCCTGGTATTCCAGGGGGATCTCTTCACTGGGCAACTTGTGCTCATCCTCCAATCAGTCTTGTTGCTCATGGCCGATGGGGGAGGGGAAGACAGCAGGCTCCACAAGCTGCCTGGGTTGGGTCGTCATGTGGTTACGTAAAATCCATTCCAGCTCCCCAAGAAATGGACAGGTTACATGGCCCCTGCTGGATTTTTTCCTGTTGTTCCTCATTTTAATATAGCAGCTGTTTGCTTTTTGACTAGCACTGTTTGTCATCCCAGTCGTGGCCCCTCCTGGACATCACAGAATCCACAAAAAGGGGTTTATTCTGGTGGCTGTAACATGAACTTCCTGCACTGGCACTTCTCAGATGGCGGTGAGCTCCGAGGTCTCGGAGCAGCTGCTTGAGGAATGTTGAAGAGCTTCTGGTGTACTATAGCTGTTATGATAAACTGGAATCCAGGAGCAAATGGACAAAATCTTCTTGTGCACCATCTTATAAATGGGGGAGGAGACAGTCAACTTGACCCCAGAGCAGGACAGGGCACAAAGATAAACAGGTCAATAAAAGTCACCTGCCAAGCAATGTGGGATAGCCATTGGAAGAGTGCCAAAGTAGCTTGCAGCAGCATTGCGTGCACCCAAACAATAGACCAGACTAACTGGATTCGTAGCAAAGTTAAAAAAGTGAGCTGTAGCTCACGAAAGCTTATGCTCTAATAAATTTGTTAGTCTCTAAGGTGCCACAAGTACTCCTTTTCTTTTTGCGAATACAGACTAACACGGCTGCTACTCTGAAACGTAGCAAAGTTAGTTCACTTTGAAAGGGGACTCCAGAGTTCAAGATAAATGCAGTTTTTGCACTACACTGAATTATGTCATGTGTGCACAAGTGTTTTCGAACTGGATTGACTCAGTTTAGTCCAGTTTTAACTCCCCTTTTAAACAAAACACATAATGAAAAAATCAATTTGACCAATGGATTATGATTTAATTAGACAAAACTGATGGAGTGGGAGAAACTAAATATTATCCTAATTTTACAGGTGGAAAATTGAGGTACAGAAATATTAAGTGACATGCCCATAGTCACATACAAAATATTTGTCAGATCTGGAACTAAATCTAGGTCTCCTGAGTCCTAGTCTAAAACCTTAAACACAAGACCAGCCTTCCTGTCAAACTAACTACTCGATTTTGGTTATAAATTTTCCCACTGAACATTTTTGTGCACAAAATGCAGATTTGTTGAAAGCAAAATGTTTTGTGGAAATGTACTGATTTTGAGGAAATTTTGTTTTGGGGGAAAAAATGGCAGAATGCTAAGGTTTAAATATTTAAATATTAAATATTAAATATTCCATTTTGATGTTGGAATAGGCTCTTGGCCCGCGCCTTGCTAGCCACCAATGCCTTATCCATTTTCCTAGTGGCCTCCTTGGAATCCCTGGGACACTCCTCGGTCCCAGAGGTCCTGCTCTTCAGCCCATTCCAGAGCAACATCACCAGTCCTGACTGTTGGTTCTGTGGCCACTGAGTCTGTTCCTTCTGGTCTTATGGGACTGTAATTGGATCCCATGGTACAAGAACAGGATCCATCATTGATGCAGTAAACTGCCTCCTTGTCCCCCCTCCCCCACCCCAGATGATTCTGCCATGCCAGAATCTTCCTCTCCCTTGGTACCTAAGGACTTTAAGGTATATTAGGACCTCCTGAGGCTTATGGTTGCTATCTTGGATATCCTAGCGGAATTCCTTCAGGAGAATACACATAAGGTCCTGGATATCCTCCAACCATCAGCTTCAGTGAAAATAGCCGTCCCAATAAATGAGGCTCTCCAGGGCTTTGCAAAGGCCCTCTAGAGTACTCCGTTTCATTGCCCTCTACTGTGAAGCATTTGGAGAAACGATACTTCATTTCCGTGCAAGGGTTTGAAGGTTTCTATTCCCATTCTTCCCTAACTCTCTGGTGGTGACTGCAGCAATGACAGGGCGAGGCGGAGAAGGTATAAATCTACACCCAAAGTGTAGATTTATAAATCTACAGAGAGTCCAAGAGGAATTAAATTGGGAAAAATTCTGTTTCCCTTTAGGCTTGGATTGCAAGACAGAAGTTGCTGCTCTCCGAATACAACTTTGTTAATTGGGTGGCCGTATCTAAGTTCACAGACAAGTTGTCAGAAGTCTCTAGGGAAGAGTTCAAGGCATTCATTTTGGAGGGCCATTTGGAGGGCCTAAACTTTGTTGCAGGCAGCCCTGGACATGGTGGAGACCTCAGCCAAGATTATGTCATTAGCTGTAGATAGGAGGAGGGCCACGTGGTTAGGGAACTCTGGCATTGAACCCGATATGCAACAGAATTTACCATTTTATGGCCCGGTTTTGTTTACAGTAAAGACTGATGACACCTTGCACTCGTTTAAAGACTCGCGAACTACTTTAAATGCTTTTGGAGTGTATACTCTAGCCGTGGGAAGATGCCACCTAATGGTCAGCAGCTGCAACAAAATGCTGCTCGCAGCATTTTTTTCAGACAGTCCTCCCTTCCTGTGCAGCAATGGTATTAATTCGGAAAGAGTCACAGATCCCAAAGGAGGAGGTCCTTTGATTCTTGGTTTAGCTAACAGCATTTCTAAAGGATATTCCTATATTGGACATAGAAAGAGTTGCCACTTGGTCCTCTGTGCATACTTTTGCAAACCACTATGCTATTACATCTGCATCCAGATCAGATGCAAACTTTGGGAAGGCAATTCTGCAGCCCTTCTTTAAATAGACTCCAAGCCCCACCTCCTGTGAGTACTGCTTGTGAACCACCCACAGAGTACATGGCTCCATCTACTCAAAGAAAAAATGGTTCCTTGTGACTGTTCTTTTAGATGTGATGCAGACATGTATTCCATGACCCATCCTCCCTCTCCTCTGCATCGGCATCTGCACTTCTGACATTTGGTGAGAAGGAACTGAGGGGGTCAGGGTATCACCACCCTAATACCACCATGGGAGGGACTACGGCCTCAGGGCATGAGCACAGCCCCTACGGATATTACTAGGCAAAGTTCTCTAGCTTTGATGCATGGGGAGCGCACACCCACCATAGAATACATGTCTGCATCACATCTCAAAGAACAACAGTTACAGGCGGGCAACTCGTTTTTATTATTTTTAATTTAAATATGACTTTTATATTATGTGTAAAAAATTTAAAAACAAAAAAGTTAAAATCGGAAGGAAACATTTTGATTTTATTGGAACAAAACATTTGTTTGACCCCAAACAGAATATTTTTGAATTTTAGTTTTATGGGAAGTGTCAGTATTGTTTTGTTTTTTCATGTTGGAGCAGATAAAAATTCAGAATCCACAGAATTGCCAAGGAAACAGAAAATCCAGTTTCCACCCAGTCCTACTAACGAGAATCTTCATTGCTCAGTAATTTTTACATGCTGTTTCATTACTTTACTTTCAATCTCTGAAAACAGAGCAAACAGTTAAGCATAAAAAGTATACCAGACTTTCACTGTATCTTTATTCCACCTGTCTCTATCCATCTGTGATGGGGGACACTCACCTCTTCTGGGCATCTCCTATTGGGTGGGTGCGAACCTACTCAAACATAGGTTTCAGAGTAGCAGCCGTGTTAGTCTGTATTCGCAAAAAGAAAAGGAGTACTTGTGGCACCTTAGAGATTAACAAATTTATTAGAGCATAAGCTTTCGTGAGCTACAGCTCACTTCATCGGATGCATTTGGTGGAAAAAACAGAGGAGAGATTTATATACACACACAGAGAGAACATGAAACAATGGGTTTATCATACACACTGTAAGGAGAGTGATCACTTAAGATAAGCCATCACCAACAGCAGGGGGGGGAAGGAGGAAAACCTTTCATGGTGACAAGCAGGTAGGCTAATTCCAGCAGTTAACAAGAATATCAGAGGTTTCAGAGTAGCAGCCGTGTTAGTCTGTATTCGCAAAAAGAAAAGGAGTACTTGTGGCACCTTAGAGACTAACAAATTTATTAGAGCATAAGCTTTCGTGAGCTACAGCTCACTTCATCGGATGCAGAGGAACAGTGGGGAGTGGGGTGGGAGGGAGAAATACCATGGGGAAATAGTTTTGCTTTGTGTAATGACTCATCCATTCCAAGTCTCTATTCAAGCCTAAGTTAATTGTATCCAGTTTGCAAATTAATTCCAATTCAGCAGTCTCTCGTTGGAGTCTGTTTTTGAAGCTTTTTTGTTGAAGTATAGCCACTCTTAGGTCTGTGATCGAGTGACCAGAGAGATTGAAGTGTTCTCCAACTGGTTTTTGAATGTTATAATTCTTGACGTCTGATTTGTGTCCATTCATTCTTTTACGTAGAGACTGTCCAGTTTGGCCAATGTACATGGCAGAGGGGCATTGCTGGCACATGATGGCATATATCACATTGGTAGATGCGCAGGTGAACGAGCCTCTGATAGTGTGGCTGATGTGATTAGGCCCTATGATGGTATCCCCTGAATAGATATGTGGACAGAGTTGGCAACGGGCTTTGTTGCAAGGATAGGTTCCTGGGTTAGTGGTTCTGTTGTGTGGTGTGTGGTTGCTGGTGAGTATTTGCTTCAGATTGGGGGGCTGTCTGTAAGCAAGGACTGGTCTGTCTCCCAAGATCTGTGAGAGTGATGGGTCGTCCTTCAGGATAGGTTGTAGATCCTTGATGATGCGTTGGAGAGGTTTTAGTTGGGGGCTGAAGGTGATGGCTAGTGGCGTTCTGTTGTTTTCTTTGTTGGGCCTGTCCTGTAGTAGGTGACTTCTGGGTACTCTTCTGGCTCTGTCAAATCTGTTTCTTCACTTCAGCAGGTGGGTAGTGTAGTTGTAGGAATGCATGATAGAGATCTTGTAGGTGTTTGTCTCTGTCTGAGGGGTTGGAGCAAATGCGGTTATATCGTAGCGCTTGGCTGTAGACAATGGATCGTGTGGTATGATCTGGATGAAAGCTAGAGGCATGTAGGTAGGAATAGCGGTCAGTAGGTTTCCGATATAGGGTGGTGTTTGTGACCATCGCTTATTAGCACCGTAGTGTCCAGGAAGTGGATCTCTTGTGTGGACTGGTCCAGGCTGAGGTTGATGGTGGGATGGAAATTGTTGAAATCATGGTGGAATTCCTCAAGGGCTTCTTTTCCATGGGTCCAGATGATGAAGATGTCATCAATGTAGCGCAAGTAGAGTAGGGGCATTAGGGGACGAGAGCTGAGGAAGCGTTGTTCTAAGTCAGCCATAAAAATGTTGGCATACTGTGGGGCCATGCGGGTACCCATCGCAGTGCCGCTGATTTGAAGGTATACATTGTCCCCAAATGTGAAATAGTTATGGGTCAGGACAAAGTCACAAAGTTCAGCCACCAGGTTAGCCGTGACAGTATCGGGGATACTGTTCCTGACGGCTTGTAGTCCATCTTTGTGTGGAATGTTGGTGTAGAGGGCTTCTACATCCATAGTGGCTAGGATGGTGTTTTTAGGAAGATCACCAATGGACTGTAGTTTCCTCAGGAAGTCAGTGGTGTCTCGAAGATAGCTGGGAGTGCTGGTAACGAAGGGCCTGAGGAGGGAGTCTACATAGCCAGACAATCCTGCTGTCAGGGTGCCAATGCCTGAGATGATGGGGCGTCCAGGATTTCCAGGTTTATGGATCTTGGGTAGCAGATAGAATACCCCAGGTCGGGGCTCCAGGGGTGTGTCTGTGCGGATTTGTTCTTGTGCTTTTTCAGGGAGTTTCTTGAGCAAATGCTGTAGTTTCTTTTGGTAACTCTCAGTGGGATCAGAGGGTAATGGCTTGTAGAAAGTGGTGTTGGAGAGCTGCCTAGTAGCCTCTTGTCCATACTCCGACCTATTCATGATGACGACAGCACCTCCTTTGTCAGCCTTTTTGATTATGATGTCAGAGTTGTTTCTGAGGCTGTGGATGGCACTGTGTTCTGCATGGCTGAGGTTATGGGGTAAGCGATGCTGCTTTTCCACAATTTCAGCTCGTGCACGTCGGCGGAAGCAGTCTATGTAGAAATCCAGGCTGCTGTTTCGACCTTCAGGAGGAGTCCACCCAGAATCCTTCTTTTTGTAGTGTTGGCAGGAAGGTCTCTGTGGGTTAATATGTTGGTCAGAGGTGTGTTGGAAATATTCCTTGAGTCTGAGACGTCGAAAATAGGATTCTAGGTCACCACAGAACTGTATCATGTTCGTGGGGGTGGAGGGGCAAAAGGAGAGGCCCCGAGATAGGACAGATTCTTCTGCTGGGCTAAGAGTATAGTTGGATAGATTAACAATATTGCTGGGTGGGTTACTGGAACCATTGTTGTGGCCCCTTGTGGCATATAGTAGTTTAGATAGCTTAGTGTCCTTTTTCTTTTGTAGAGAAGCAAAGTGTGTTTTGTAAATGGCTTGTCTAGTTTTTGTAAAGTCCAGCCACGAGGAAGTTTGTGTGGAAGGTTGGTTCTTTATGAGAGTATCCAGTTTTGAGAGCTCATTCTTAATCTTTCCCTGTTTGCTGTAGAGGATGTTGATCAGGTGGTTCCGCAGTTTCTTTGAGAGTGTGTGGCACAAGCTGTCAGCATAGTCTGTATGGTATTTCTCCCTCCCACCCCACCCCCCACTGTTCCTCTGATATTCTTGTTAACTGCTGGAATTAGCCTACCTTGCTTGTCACCATGAAAGGTTTTCCTCCTTTCCCCCCCCTGCTGCTGGTGATGGCTTATCTTAAGTGATCACTCTCCTTACAGTGTGTATGATAAACCCATTGTTTCATGTTCTGTGTGTGTGTGTGTGTGTGTGTGTGTGTGTGTGTGTGTAAATCTCTCCTCTGTTTTTTCCACCAAATGCATCCGATGAAGTGAGCTGTAGCTCACGAAAGCTTATGCTCTAATAAATTTGTTAGTCTCTAAGGTGCCACAAGTACTCCTTTTCTTTCTACTCAAACATACACTCACTCACTCTCTCTTGTCAGCTGTTAACCTAATCAGGTGGATCTTCAGTGGCTTAGCCCTCTAGCCAAGTTACACATAATCAATATTTAAACAAACAAGCCCCTTTCAGGATAATAGGTCCACCAGGGCATATCACTGTGCCCTTGTTGGTACCTGCAGCCCTGTTTTTTGGGCTCACTTCTCAGCCCCTTCTGGGCTGACTTTAAGTCCGTGCCGGCCCTGCTGTGGAGCAATGCCCCAGGGCTTTCTCCCTGGACACTCTTTGTCTTATCAATTCTTATTGTGCCACCTCGCCAGCCAGGTTACTCCTTCAAGTTTGGTCTTCTTCCTGGGGGTAACAAAAATCCAACAAATGGTTGGCCTCTGCAGGGTCTTCAGCCCTGTCCTTGAGTCCTTTAAATTTCAGCCCTGTGCTTGGGTTTCTACACAAAGCTTATCCCCTTCTCAGGACTTTAACCACTGCCGGTGGCTGGTGTGGGACCCGGGCCCACCCACTACTTCGGGACCCCTACACAGGGATCCTACAAATAGCAGCCACATGCTGTTTCCTTTAATAGTTGCTGCTGCTGCTATTTCCTAGGCCTTTCCCTATGTAGCCTTTTCTCTTCAGCCTTACCTCAGGGTTCTCTATTTGTTCCCTTCTTGAGCAGGGTCTCTCCCAGGCCTCTTTACTGTGGAGTTTTGCAGTCTTCCAATCACTCTTTCTCCTTCTGGCCCCAGCCAGCAACTGATCTGCTCATATCCTGCAGCTCCTTTTAACTGAGCCTGCTGGATTCTGATTGGCTGCTTCCCTGCAGCTTCTCTAGGCCTGGAGGACCCACCTTCACTGCTCCTTTTCTGGGGTAGAGTGTGGTAGGACCATGAGGCCTCCAGCAGGGGGCCTCAAATGGGCTGGTACACCCCATCGTACCATCTATCTGTATTTTGAAACTTCTATAAATATGCCATTAGCATCAGAAGTTATGATCACAATACTATGAAGACGCTTAAATTGTTTTGGGAACAACTGTTTGGGGGATTTGTAATCTTTGTTCCTTATATGAATTGACAGTTTATTACTTCCACATCAGCAAGTGCTGTCATTTTTGAGGAATCTGGCTGTCTGGTGACTGTGAATGAGATGATTACCAAATGTGCAAAACCAGTGGCGGAATCTATAGTTGGTGCATTAGTTTACAGATGTCTCTATTGATTTGATTTTTGCCCCAGTCACTGTAATAGTAAGAATGATGTGCTCAGCAAGTTTGTGACTAAGATCTTTAAGTGGTGTGGTCACCTTATGTTGCACAGGTTGCAGACCAGACACAGGTCAGGGTCATGGGAGGCCATCTACAGGAGAATTCTGTAGCATTCAGAGTTGGAGTGTTGTGTTTTGACACTGCACCTTACTTCGCGCAGTGACATAATGGCACTATGGGGCCAAAGTGCTCTGCCAGGGATACCTGGGGAGGCAAGATATCTCTATGATCCTCGTTAATGGTAAACCTCTTGCACTGGAATTTACTCTAGAAAATCTAACCTTGTTGTAGTGATAGCTTGAGTTAATTGGAAACAATTCCCCTTTCTGTGTCAAACAACTCTGGATCTCCAATAGGTAATTCACCATCATGGAGTGGACTAAAAGAGCTTTTGAGAAGGACTGGTAGATAGAGTTTCATGTGCTGAGCAGTGAAATCTCTCACCAAACCTTTGAACAGTGGTTTCCAATGATCCCCTGTAAGTACGTGGGAACCAGAATGGAGGCTGGAGCTTTTGGGATGATGATTATCTATCCTGCTGCTCTCATGCAAAATTTGTTTCTAGTAAAGATTAAACAAAGTATCTTCTATATAATAAGATTCCAGGATAGTCATCTGTTTGTGTGTTACTCTGAAGCCTACAGTGTCTATTGAGTCAGTGTGAAGCGAAGGAAACAACTATAAGCATGGTTGTGAGCTCTTTTTGTTCAGAATACCACAAGGTTTAATCATCACTGGGTTTTGTGGTCTGTTGCTTTCCAATTTTTAAATTCTCAACCACTTTGCCTTTAAAAATTAACCCCTGGGCCAACAAGGTTTGTATCTATGCCATGCCAAGAGTCCTAAACCATTGTGAAATCAGAGGTAGTGTACATGCATCAGTTTAATTGGTTTTATGAGGGAGACATGGATGGTGAAGTACTTACCCCAATGACCACACCCAAATGATAGCATGGGCTTTCAGCTGCTAATAACCATAATTTGTGTGTGCACACGCATGTGTGCATGTGGGGAGGAGAGGTCAGGGGAAATGGGTTAGTATGTCACCAGCACTGCAATATTGATAGTCTTGGAAGGATTAGATTTTTATCAGTAAATATCGGTAAACCTAGATTTCGCTGTACATTCCCCCCCACGAAAAAATAGTTTAATCAATAATATTAAAAATTTACCAATAGGCAAAGTAAGAAAAATGTTGCGTGAGAAATTAATAGCATTTGATTTAAAGACATTTATTTTATAAATTTTGACATGTGGTGTTGATAATTTGTGTTTTAATGGTTATAAAGTTTTAGCTTTTTGAATCTCAATGTCTACTGTCATTAAATAATTATTGTCTGAACTTCTGCTGTCTAATTCTTCCTAATTTCCCACAAAAATGAAAATCTAAATCAATAAAAATAAAATACTTCAGAAATAAACATTGATATTACCAGCCAAAATTATAAAAAATAAAAACCAGATTGTGCCAAGCGCCCATATTGATATGCTGCAGCATATGAATATGGGGGCTTGGCACAATCTGATTTCTTTGTATTTTCAACACATTTAGAATTCTGTGTGTGTTTAATCTTTTGGAAATAATTAAAATGTAGCAGAGTAGCTGAGCTGGCTGTGTTCTTTTCTACCAGGGGAGGCAGAGTTCATGTCTTCTTTGAGGTCTGGCAGGCAATGAGTTTGTGACTAAAGACACATTCAGCCTATAGGGAAGGGGTGTTGCTTTGGTGCTGACTCGATGGCTGATGCAGAATGATGTCAACAGGATTGGGTGTCTTACCTCCCTGGTCAAAGGCTGTTGCTGCAATATGTGCCTGTTTGTCGGAAGAGTGGTAACCTCTTGGTTGGAGGGCAGCAGTCTACCCTGCTAACTAAACTTGTCCCCAACAGAGAATTCAGTGGAAAAATGGTAACTGAAGTCTGAACAACTATGTGAAAACAAATCACAACAATGCGTTTTATGCTCATCATGAGATACTGCAGTAATTACTGATTGACAGACTTTTAGTCTGGAGGTTTGCATTGAAAAGCACATGAAAGCTAGGATATGGATTTGACGTTTCTGTTAGCCTGCAGAATTGGGTTGGAAGCCTCATTAGAACTGGCTTTGCATTACAATGAGAGCTGAGGCTGCTCACCACTGCAGGAGGGACTTGGCACTGTGCAATATCAAGTTCATAAACTTCTTGATTTCCTTTTCCCTCTTTTTTCTCTCCCTGTCATAGAGTTTAATTGGATTTTAATTTTGTTTTATTATTCTTAATAACTGAGATCACATTCTCTGTTACTGAAACCTCCAGGACATTAAAACTAAACTTCTGTATCATTTGTGGCTAATAAAAAACCAGCCAAACAAAAAAAATCCAACCAACCCCCAGCAACAACAAAAACTCAAGTTGATGAAAAGCAGAAAGAGGATGAGGACACTGGATTCAGGAGGTTTTCATTAACATGCATACTGTAGGGATTAGTTGGAAGTATATTGATGGGTGTGGACCAAGTTTCAGTTTTCTCTTATGTGGAGTTGATACAGCTGGTGGTTCATAAGACCATTTGCAATATTGGGGCTTTGAAAGTTTGCTGAATCTCCTCCCAGGCTGTTTCTCTTTTTGTCATGTGCACATTTTACATTTTTTGTATTGTAGAGCTTTTCATTCCCCACAGTGTGGGTTACGGGACAGAACTCTTCAAAGTATTTTATCATCAGGGAACTCTGAAGTTCTCTTGGGCTTGAGGATTTATACAGTTATGATTGCTCACATATGTGTGGCATTTGGTCACATCATGTTGTGTTTGTTTAAAAATATAAAAATCCTAATAAAAATGTAAGGGAGGTTACTGGAAATGGGAGGATGATTAAAGTAGTGGTTTGCAAGTTATGTCTTTAAACATGTGATTCTAGCTTGTTTGACCTGATATCTTTTGAACTCATTATGGGAATGTCAGACACATGGCCTGTGGGCCTGATCAGCCCGCTTGATGCATTTATCTGTTTCAAGAGAGATTCTGCAGAGTGGAAGCTTTAATTTTTTTTTAAAGGACATTTTCTACTCCTTGCAATTGTGAAGAAAACCTTCATAATAATTCCCAGTACAGCACTGTCTTAACCTGAAACAATTCTGAGAGATTTAAGTTACTACATTAATCTCAGTAAGTTAACTCTTAAGCCTAACAATATCATAACATTCAAATTTCTAATGATTTAGGCATACCTAATTTGCAGTTACCCCAGGTGCACATATACATACAAAGGTCAAACATGCAGAAATAGCAGAGGCTCTAAAAGTGCACTGCATTAATTTTCCCCCTCTAAGTCATGTTGAAACTTTATTAATAAAGTTTAGTTACCACATAAACAAAGTGCTCTTGGTCTTCGTGAAATCACTCATTATCAAGAGGAGATCCATTGTGAATTGAGAGTTGTATATGGCTCTGATTTTGTAGCCCCAGCCCACAGATTGTTATTAAAAGTATAATTCGTTCCACTCTGTAGTAGAGAGCTTTACATCTGTTTTTCTTTAACATTTTTGTGGACTGATCCAGATGTATTAATTGAGCAACATACCCGTGTATCCAAATATAGCTGAATTGGACTCTAATATGGTGTTTCTACTCTGTGTGGTGAGGCATCTTTTTGCTATTACCAGGAAGAAACAAATGACCAATATGGACAAATTAAGAGAAGGTGGGGTATTAACTGTGTTGTTTAACTCTGATCATCCCAGAATGTAATGGCTAGATTCCTGGGATTTTGAATATGTCAAGAAGAAAAGACATTTGAATATTCTTAAACTGTCTGAGTTTTTTATGTTAAAGAAACAGGAAGAGAATTATGGTGAGATTTATACACTAGTAATGAATACTAACAGCTATGTAATCACAAGGCCTTTTGTAATACTAGAATTGTTATTCTTAACTATCTTTAGGACAGGTGATTAAGGCTCAAACATTTCAGCTTTGCGTCTGTTGATTTAAAATTATATGTTCTGGTGAAAACTACCAGTTAATTTGGTTATCTTGGCACCAGTATAGTATTCTCTCAGATCAAAGTTCAGGAGGGAATCATCTCATTTTTCTTTTGGTTTTCTAGAATCATGAGAAATGAGTTTACTTATTTTCATACTGAGTTACAAGGGGTACCAAATATCAGGAGTGATTCCACATAATCTCATTTTTTATGACAGTTGGTAAACGTGAGAGATTTCAAAGCTCTATAAACATATGAGACCAATTATATGTCATGCATCTTCATTGGGTGTTTTCACCATCCCACCTAAAAGGCTATTCCATAATAGCCATAATAAGACAAAACGCCAGTGTCTCTATTCCATTCATGATTTTTAGTATCTAGTAAAATTATGAATTTAAGATCCGAGATACAGAGTGATCGCTTTGTGAAAAGTATTCGCGCACAAAGCGATCACTCTATATTTGACGTCTCAGTCCTCATCCTCAAAGAAAACCTTCACAACACTTTCAAAAGATGAGCCTAGGATCTTAAATTCATAATTTTGCTAGATACTAAAAATCATGGACTGAATAGAGACACTTGGATTAATTTTTTATTACAATAATCTATAACCTACTAACAACCCTCTCTCCCTCCCCCACCAGCTGCTTCTACCCCTTCCTTTCCTCCCTATGACTGGAGGAGTGTTAACAGGTCACTTTCACCTTGAATGGTCTCTTGAAATGTGTTAACTACTTATGCTAAACAATCTGTTCCATCTTGTATTTACCTGGGACACTCTGGGTGAGTTTCCCAGACCTGAAGAGGAGCTCTGTGTAAGTTTGAAAGCTTGTCTCTCACCAACAGAAGTTGGTCCAAAAAAAGATATTGCTTCACTCACCTTGTCTCTCTAATATCCTGGGACCTACACGGCTACAACAACATTGCATGACTGGCATCTGCCTGTCGCATGTGATTCTTTCTCTGTTTCCCCAGGGGAAGCGTGGTGATAGTCTACACTACTCATTGCTCTGGGAAAGTGATGTATTGACTAGCCTACTTTCTAAATCTGAAATGTTGTTATTGACTTGTAAAAAAAAATAAATCTCAGTCGTGGAAGCCTGTCAGAATAATTTTTGGGTAGCCAATTAATGTATTGCTAGCCATGAAATCCTTTTTGTCTTTAACTTTTGCCAGTTGCTCTCTTCATTGCTAGGGCTATTGTAACATTAACAGTGATGAATAATATATTCTTTTGTAAAAAGAAAAGCAGTACTTGTGGCACCTTAGAGACTAACAAATTTATTTTCTGCGTAAGCCTTCCTGAGCTGCAGCTCACTTCATTGAATGCATTCGATGAAGTGAGCTGTAGCTCACGAAAGCTTATGCTCAAATAAATTTGTTAGTCTCTAAGGTGCCACAAGTACTCCTTTTCTTTTTGCAAATACAGACTAAAACGGCTGCTACTCTGAAACATATTCTTTTGTAGACATCCCCATGTGATTGTCATTTCCCTGCATTGCTTAAACTGTCTGTGGGAGGTTTTTTGATTTTTTAATTAAAAACAAAGTATGGGCTTTTTCAGGGGGTGTGCTGAACTAAGTTTTGAAATACAGTAATTTCACTATACTGAAAATCCTATGCAGTCAGGCTATATTATGCAAGTGCACCACGCAAAACTAAAGCTCAGACTTTGCCTTTTGAATTTGCGGCTTCTTCTCCTTCTGAAAAAGAGGAAGCACAAAGGCACTGCCTGGGGGTTTAGGAAACAGATAATAGTGTACAAAGGATAGGTTTATATGGGCTGTGTTGTTTTTAATTTGGCTATCGGTGTTATAATGCAAACTTCACGGAAGTAAGGGTAAGTTGAGATAGCAAAAGCGTGATGTCAACAAGCATAGCTGCTCCTGGGAACAGAACAAACAGAACACAGGTGGCTGCGCCACAGGATATTTTTCCATCCCCATTTGTTTTAAATTTCCTCTGTTGGGGTGAATTTCCAATGAGTTAATTAAAGTAGTAACATGCCACCTAATCAAATTATTCAGTCAAATCATAATAATAATATAATAATTAATCTTGCATATAAATTACAAGTACAGGAATCATCCCCTCTGCCCCATGGAAACTCAGCTCCTTCTTGGGTGCAATACACAGCTGTGTATTAGTATTAGGCCACACTGTATAACTTGGGGAAGAGATGAAGAATAATATCCTCTTTAATTGAAACTGTAGTATGAAAGGTAAGGAGGTATAAAGACCCATACTGGAATTTGTCCAAGACACCACAGTCATTGCCTCTGTTCTAGTGAAAAGTGCTTTAATGACCATAAATAGTTAGGACATATATGCATATACACAGCAGCACACTTCTACCTGACATTGTTCTTGGGCATAGGCTCAGTGCTAACTCAGAGGGAATAACATCACCTACTAAATCACCATTTTCTACAATCCCTCAGTTTTCAATCCAGCTATTGTCATGGCCTGATTTTGTTTAGCTTTTGAGATCTTACTATGTCCTGAATGTGGAATATGTATGGAATGGTATGGGAGTTGTAATTTTAAACTCATTTTTAAATAGCTGTAGCAGCACTATAGTAGTGATTCATGCCCCCAAGAATGGACCTAAAACACAGCAATTTTCCTGTCCTCTGCCACCTCAGAGAACTGTGGCAGAGCCAAAGGAGTTACTGTTCCCTACCTCTGTGATTGTATATTTTTAGTGCATTGCCTATCAGCCGTAAATCCTAGATCAGTGAGACTTGGCTTCCTTGAGAATACTACCAACATTCGAAGACTGATATAAGCAGCTATGTTATTAGAGAGTTCCTTACTACCTTAGGCTACAGCTACGCTGCAGAGCTTACAGCAGCACAGCTGCACCAATGCAGCTGTCGCACTGCTAGTTCAGGTGCTCCAAACTGATGGGCAAGAGCTCTCCTGTCGACTTAATTACTCCAGTCCCTGTGAGCCGCTGAAGCTATGTCAGCGGGAGAAGCTCTCCCATGGACATAGCGCTGTCCACACCGGCGCTTAGGTCAATGCAACTTGCATCACTCGGGGTGGCTTGTTCGCACTCCTGAGCAACGTAACTGATGTAAACTGTACTGTGTACATATCTTAGTCTCTTCGAGTCTGTTCTCACTGCCTTTGTTGTGGAGCCTTACAGATTCTCTCACTTCTCTTGTCTTTATAAATGCTGATCAGAGCTGTTGATTTTTGAGGATGTTTTGAGCAGGTTCTCCTGCAGTGATTAAAAACTCAATGTTTTCAGAACTAGGTGCCTGAATTTAGACCATCAAATTCATATTTAGGCAGCTATATAAGTACTTTGACTTTTAGAGCTGTAGGTGCTCAGTACCCCTGAAAAGCAGGCCATTTATTTAGATGCCTAAATCCATATGTATTCCCCTAACTTCAGGCACCCAGGTTTCAAATCTTCAGCCTCTGAGTGGAAATGCCCTTTGGAGGCTGTGTGGTAGAGTGGATACGTCACTGGGCTGAGCTTCAGGAGATCTGAGTTCGTTCCTGACTCTATTGCTGACAATGCTGTGTGACCCCTGAGCAAGTCACTTCTCTCATCTCTGTTTCTGTTTCCCGTCCCCACCTTTGTCTGTCTTGTCTTTTTAGATGGGAAAATCTTCAGGGCAGAGACTCTCTTCATGTGGTTGTACAATGCCAAGCATAAAGGGGCTTTAAGTGTTGCTATATTCTCCCGCCGCTAGTTTTCTTGGTACTCGTATGCAGTGTGTGTCCAGTTCTGTTTGGACTGTGAATTCCATCAAGCAAGGACTGTCTCTACTGATTTATTTGTAAATCACCAAGCATGATGATGGCGTCAAATATCTATTTACGGTATTGGGAGGGCATGGACAGTCGAGAGACAATAAAAAGTGATCCGGGTAACTACAGGCCAGTTAGTTTGACATCTGTAGTATGCAAGGTCCTGGAAAAAATTTTGAAGGAGAAATTAGTTAAGGACGTTGAAGTCAATGGTAAATGGGACAAAATACAACATGGTTTTACAAAAGGTAAATCATGCCAAACCAACCTAATCTCCTTTTTTGAAAAAGTAACAGATTTTTTAGATAAAGGAAATGCAGTGGATCTAATTTACCTAGATTTCAGTAAGGCATTTGATACCATGCCACATGGGGAATTATTAGTTAAATTGGAGAAGATGTGGATCAATATGAACATCAAAGGGTGGATAAGGAATTGGTTAAAGGGGAGACTGCAACGGGTCCTACTGAAAGGAGAACTGTCAGGTTGGAGGGAGGTTACCAGTGGAGTTCCTCAGGGATCGATTTTGGGACCAATCTTATTTAATATTTTATTACTGACCTTGGCACAAAAAGTGGGAGTGTGCTAATAAAGTTTGCAGATGATACAAAGCTGGGAGGTATTGCCAATTCGGAGAAGGATCGGGATATTATACAGGAGGATCTGGATGACCTTGTAAACTGGAGTAATAGTAACAGGATGAAATTTAATAGTGAGAAGTGTAAGGTTATGCATTTAGGGATTAATAACAAGAATTTTAGTTATAAGTTGGGAACGCATCAATTAGAAGTAACAGAAGAGGAGAAGGACCTTGGAGTATTGGTTGATCATGGGATGACTATGAGCTGCCAATGTGGATGCATCAGGAGAGGCATTTCCAGTAGGGATAAGGAGGTTTTAGTACCATTATACAAGGCACTGGTGAGACCTCACCTAGAATACTGTGTGCAGTTCTGGTCTCCCATGTTTAAAAAGAATGAATTCAAACTGGAACAGGTACAGAGAAGGGCTACTAGGATGATCCGAGGAATGGAAAACTTGTCTTATGAAAGGAGACTTAAGGAGCTTGGCTTGTTTAGCCTAACTAAAAGAAGGTTGAGGGGAGATATGATTACTCTATAAATATATCAGAGGGATAAATACAGGAGAGGGAGAGGAATTATTTCAGCTCAGCACCAATGTAGACACAAGAACAAATGGGTATAAACTGGCCACCAGGAAGTTTAGACTTGAAATTAGACGAAAATTTCTAACCATCAGAGGAGTGAAGTTTTGGAATAGCCTTCCAAGGGAAGCAGCGGGGGCAAAAGATCTATCTGGTTTTAAGATTCTACTTGGTAAGTTTATGGAGGAGATGGTATGATGGGATAATGGGATTTTGGTAAGTAATTGATCTTTAAATATTCAGGGTAAATAAGACTAATCCCCTGAGATGGGATATTAGATGGATGGGATCTGAGTTACTATAGAAAATTCTTTCCTGGGTATCTGGCTGGTGAATCTTGTCCATATGCTCAGGGTTTAGCTGATCGCCATATTTGGGGTCGGGAAGGAATTTTCCTCCAGGGCAGATTGGAGAGGCCCTGGAGGTTTTTCGCCTTCCTTTGTAGCATGGGGCATGGGTAACTTGAGGGAGGCTTCTCTGCTCCTTGAAGTCTTTAAACCGTGATTTAAGGACTTCAATAGCTCAGACATAGGTGAGGTTTTTTGTAGGAGTGCGTAGGTGAGATTCTGTGGCCTGCACTGTGCAGGAGGTTGGACTAGATGATCAGAATGGTCGCTTCTGACCTTAGTATCTATGAATCTATGACTATGCTGGAATAAAAGTTGATCATTGTTAAATATTTGGAAACTATATAATAGCCCCAGCTTGTAGACGATTGTAATTAAATAGGTTTTCTTTTCTCTTAACAAAGAATGTTAATATGATCACTGTTTTCTCCTTATCAGAATATGGTGGCATGGGCTTGGACTTCTCCTATAGCATTGCAGTGG
The DNA here is from genome assembly GCF_009764565.3 of Dermochelys coriacea. Lineage (NCBI taxonomy): Eukaryota > Metazoa > Chordata > Testudines > Dermochelyidae > Dermochelys > Dermochelys coriacea. The sequence goes on along the minus strand of NC_050069.1, from coordinate 223,904,288 downwards.
CAGAGGAACTGGGAAATATCCACTGTGGGGGAGTTCCTATGGCTATTGGAGTGCAAACTGACATGGCTACACCAGCTCTAACAAGGTAACTTTCAAAAGAAATTGTCAATTCTGACTCTTCTCTTCAACTTCAAATTTGTTAGGAAATAATATAATGTATTTAGCACTAAGAAAAACATTGCTGACCAAATTTACCATTTTTTATTTTCCCCCCAAACCAAGGGAAGCTCCTCTTTATCCTCATCTTTAAATAATTTAGTATAACAGGAGAATATGATTTTACATTGGAAGATAAGTTTTAAAAAACAAGTGATGTGTTCTACTTGATCTAGAACACTAAACACAGAGCTTTGACTCCTCTGAAGCATTTTAACAAGCTGGTCTGGAAGACTAATAAGCCAAGAATCAAATAATTGATTCAAGCAGACACAGATTTGTTTCTCATGGTGCTGGCATTATTCAAATAGAAATTAGCTAATTTAGGTATGTTTCTTAGACAAAAATAAATATGCCACCTTTTACTGCAGTACATTGGTTACTGAAAGCAAGACTAGACATAAGTTAAACACAGAACCTCAACATGTTAATTTTTCCAGACAAATCAATATGCACCAGTAGAAGGATTCAATAGCTGGGGAGAGAAGACGAATGGTAGTAATGCAGTCTTAGCAACAACAAATGAGAATCAATTATTTGACTGTCAGAGACTAATGTCACACAGTCTATGAAGATAAATCTCAACAGGTTTTTAGCATCTGTCTTAAAGCAAATTTAGATATCATGGTCTGAGAAGTGGAAACCAACTTTATATCCTCAAATGACACTGTTGAAAAAGGAAAAGTTGGGGGTGGAAAGACAGAGGAGGTTGGAAGAGTTTAAAAATAAGAAATAATAATAAAAACGCATTGAACCAAATTTAGGAGTGATGTTAATGGTGACCTTACACATTGAGTATGACTGGTTCAGAAAACAGATGTAACTTGCTCCAATTTTAGCATTTGTTAGTTGCACACGATTTATGGAAGGAGGGGGGTGGTGTGGGTGCAGAAAAAAAAACTCAGAAGAAGGTGGGTATAAGCTTTAGAGTCCCCTCGCCACATCCACAACATCCCCTTAATAAATCCATGCTGTAAACTGCCCATAGTTCTCCAATCCTTTCTGAACCAAATTCATCCCAATGCAATGACACCAAGGATGAATTTGACAGTAATTACTAGAATCAGTCCTCTTTCATTATTGCAACTCAGCACTGTGTTTGTTTTTCTCAATCCTTCCAGTACTTCCTCCATTTTTTTTGAAATAATTATCAGGTGACAATAAGTTTAACTAATTCCTTTAATGTCCTAACGTGTATCACATTGACTGACTGATCTGTGTGTGTTCGTCATTTACCAGGCATTTGCTTACCTGCTGCTTATTAATACTTAATTTTACAGGGCCTTCATTGCTTTGTAATTGTTTCTCTATCTTTATATTCAACTGGTGTCACATCTATATCATTCCATCTGAATCCAGTTTATTGGATTTCTACATTCAGCACCAGATTAAAGCATAAACTAACTAAACTATAGCTTAGGGCAGGAGAGGGCAAACTGCAGGCCACATCTGGCCTATCAGGGCTTTCAATACGGCCCGTGGGATCGCCAGACCCATGGCGCAGCGGAGCTAAGGCAGGATTACTGCCTGCCCTGGCCCCGCGCTGCTCCTGGAAGCATTGGGCAAAACATCCCTGTGGCCCCTGGGGGGAAGGCAGAGAGCTCCGTGCACTGCCCTCACCTTCTGACACTGCCTCCTGCAGCTCCCATTGTCCGGGAATGGGGAACTGCAGCCAATGGGAGCTTCAGGGGTGGTACTCACAGGCGAGGGTAGTGCGTGTCAAAGCCGCCTGCCCAACCCCACCCCCAGGAGTCACTGTCAGATGTGTCTGCCGCTTCCGGGAGCGGTGCGGGGCCAGGGCAGGCAGGGATCCTGCCTTAGCCCCACTGCGCACCATTGCCATCCCAGAGCTGCTCGAAGTAAGTGGCACTGGGCCGGAGTCTGCACCCAAACCCCTCCTGCACCCCAACCTCCTGCCCTAGGCCCCCTAACCCCCTGCCTTGAGCCCCCGCACACCTCTCCTGAACCCGAAACCTCTCCCTGAGCCCCCTCTTACACTCCACACCCCCCTCTGCACCCCTCCTGCTCCCCAACCCCTTGCCCTGAGCTCCCTCCTGCACCCCAACCCCTTGCCGTAAGCTCCTTCCTGCACACCGCACCCCACACACACCTTGCACTCCCTCCCACACCCCAACCTCCTGCCCCAGCCCTACATTCATGATCCTGCATACAATTTCCCCATGCAGATGTGGCCCTCAGACATAAAGTTTGTTTAGGGCCTCACAATATGAGGGGCCTCTAAAAAAAAGAAAAAAAACGGATTCCATTTCAAATTTTATCAAAAACAATTGATAAATAAAGGCGATATGGGAAAAAGAAGATTCTCTCTAAATATAGACATTTTTGTTCAAATATGACATAAATATACACATCTGACTACACAAATACCCTTACCCTAACCTTACCTTTCACAAATTGTTCATTATTGACAGGCCGGAAGGCCAGGGCTGAGAAAAAAAACAATAATTGCACTTGTATAGTTAGTATTTCTACGTATAAGTCTGCTATCAGTCTCCTATGGCAGCCTTTTGTTGGCCAGCTGCTATTGGTAAAATTCTGACCATATCTTCATAATTTATTTAAATAAATAAATAATCTCACTGCCGATAAAATTGGGAAAAATGTGAGGCAGTGTCGTGAAGCAGTCCTGCAAAACTCATACGGGATTCGTCTTAGGAGTGACATCGTATATAGCGACAGGTCTCAGAGTAGCAGCTGTGTTAGTCTGTATCCACAAAAAGAAAAGGAGGACTTGTGGCACCTTAGAGACTAACAAATTTATTTGAGCATAAGCTTTCGTGAGCTACAGCTCACTTCATCGGATGCAAGCTTATGCTCAAATAAATTTGTTAGTCTCTAAGGTGCCACAAGTCCTCCTTATCATATCTAGCATCCCCCTTGTCTGGTAATAGCCAGAAGGCTGCCATCTTTTGCTTATGGTCCAGCATGCTCAGCTGTATAGTGCCTTCGCTCCTGTTTTTCTTCGTTTTCTTAAGTGTTAGTATGTTCGTTCTTCTTTTGATCTGTTCATACGTACAATTGTGTATTTTAGTGCGCATGCTGCTTTCTGGTTCATGCGCTATCCATGCTTCACATGACTGAGTTTGCAGGTGACTGTCTTATGGACTTGGGTTGAGTGGATCTTGAGGAGGATACATTTGTGTTGGCTTCCCTCCGTCAGTTTCGGGAACCTTAGTAAATATCAGACAGTGCTGACGAAAGGATAAATAGAGGGGTTTGAGAGAAGTGAAGGAAGATATACATATATATCAAAATATTCTGAGTACTTGGTGAGCAAGTTATTTCAAATTATGTGCATATATGATTTTTAGACAATTAAAGCCTATAATATTCATTATATTTGCTTGAATATAGGCTAATTTTTCTCACTTTCTCAATGCCTGTCTAGAGATACCATTCTCTTTTGTGCATGGAGCTTATTGTCACTCTGTGTGTCCGAGGTGTTTACTCAAGAATAATCAGTGGTCCTGGGGGAGACAGAGGATAGAGAAGCAAACGCAGAGAGATGTCTGCCTAGAAAATGCTGCTAGAAAAACTATCTGCCGTAAGCATTCTGTGCATCAAAAGTGACAAACTCCGTAGCTTATCATCTGAGGACATCATCAGTGATTTTGCTCTCCAAAAATCACAAAAGAAAATGTTTTAAATTTCAGTGTTAAATTTAATGTCATGTGCAAACTAATATACTACAGGTAGTACTGCTTCCATTAAGTAAGATGGTCTGTGTAACTAACTGCTTTTGTGTTGCTATAGATATAAAGTTTTCACATCTACTAATTAAGAAATCATAATGAAAATATGTAAATTTGAAACTATTTTATAATGCAAGCAGGCATATTACAAGATGTTTTCAGAGTAGCAGTCATGTTAGTCTGTATGTGTAAAAAGAAAAGGAGTATTTGTGGCACCTTAGAGACTAACAAATTTATTACAGCATAAGCTTTCGTGAGCTGTAGCTCACGAAAGCTTATGCTCTAATAAATCCGATGAAGTGAGCTGTAGCTCACAAAAGCTTATGCTCTAATAAATTTGTTAGTCTCAAAGGTGCCACAAGTACTCCTTTTCTTATTACAAGATGTGTTTTAGTTAGATTATTATTCTGTTTTTACAACTTTTCCTTTGTATATATGCAAATAAAGAGCTTTCATGTTTATATATTCAATGTCCTTTCTGTGAAAATAATCAACTAATTTTTTTTATGATATGGGGCCTCCTACACTTGACATAGTTTAGGGCCTCAGAATGTCATAATCCAGCCCTGTCAACATGACAGCTGTTGTAACATGTCATTTTCCCAAAGTTTTCCCCTGTCTCTAAGAGCCCCTGCTCATCCTGTAGTTCCATAGCAGTCCTGTCCCGTAACAGCAACCCATCTAACCAGATTTAGGTTACAAGCCAGCAAAACACTTCAGCATTGGGATTGCTCACATGCTTAAAGGTATCCATGTGCAAAAGTGCTTTTCTTGATTGGGGCCATAATAAGGCAAAGTATCTGTAACAAGTATCTCTGAAAACTGAAGGATTAGATAATGGCAGCCATTCTGGAATAATGAACTATTAATAGCATGATTAATAATAAAGATGAGAGCTGATAATAAAGTCAAACATAGGTAAAGATAATAAAAATTACTATTCTTTATAATAGGTCATTTAAACTATTGTTGATAAGGAGACTTAATTGCACAGTCAACTGATGCCTATGTAGTTTTGCAGAGAAGGACATTCTATCTTCTCCTTTCCCTTCTGAATAACAACATCATTCATTTCCTGAAGCCCCATAATCTGAAAATGTGGATATACTTCCATGATATATACTGATCCTCCCTAAAAACTTGGAGGTCTTACTTATGGGAAGTCTTTCCAAAGAGAATTTCCTTTGCCTTACACAAATACACTAGAAACCTGAAGACAACAGATAGTAGCTATAGTTTATCATTTGATCACTCCTAGCACAGCTGTAGTTAATTTATTATACTGCAAAGGATAAAACTGTAGTCTTTTATAAGACTGTAGAAGATAGCCCTTCAGCTCTTCAGTTTGAATTTTTCTTCCAGTCAATATTGGATCATGTGAGCTTAAAATTTGCTTTTCACATACATTAGTGCTAGTAAAGCTGAATGTTTACAAAAACTGAACATGGAAAAGTCATGAATGTGGGGAAATAAAAATTCATTGTCGAATTCATATGACTGTTAGTGAACACATTTTTGTACTTTTGATTCAGCTCCACGGAGTATATATTCAGAATAATGTGTTACTTCAAAATGTAAAGATAACCCATAGTATGGAAAAGAGAAAACTCAGTGTGATAGCAAGCTCTGCTGTGACGCACTTTGACCTGGAAAGGTATAGTAAGGGCAGATTGGTCATTCTGAATAGCATGTTCATACATCACTCCATCTCAGTCCCAGCCTCAATGGTTCCTGCTGGATGCAGCTATACTATATTGCTCTAAACTAATTTTAAAAAATCAATCAGCCTTGACATAATTAATTACTGCATTTTAAACTTATTTCAGTATATATTCTATGGATTCTGAGCATAGCAAATAGCCTACTAAAGTTATCAACTATTCAAAGCTCCCCCCAAAATACTTAAAAGGAAGTCTGGAACAATCAGAAAGCATAAGCACCTTTTGGGGTTAAGCCTCCCCTAACTTTGGGTCCAATTCTCCTTTCATCATATTTGCAAAACTCTCCTTGGAAATTGAATCAGATATTTTGATATGTCAGGCAAGTGCACTACATATGTATAATTGGACATATAGTTCCCTCAAATTCATGCATAGCTGGGCATTGAAATAGACACTGAACTACTTTGGATGGGTAACTTCATATGCAAATGAAGGCTTGAAAATATATGTTAATTATTACATCCAGACTTAGGCTTCTAATACTGACAATTTAGGGTGAAATCCTGGCTGCATTGCAGTCAAAGGAAAACTCCCATTGATGCCAGGATTTCACCCTTAGTCTCAATTTCTCATTTCAGTCATCTGTGTAATCTTGGCTTAATTTGTTCATGTTTGTAAAAACGCTTCATGATCCTAAGAGGAAGGTGCCATAGAAGTGCAAAGTGGTGGCAGTTTTTAGTACCATGCCCATAGACAGCTGGGAATTCAAACTCATGCGTAAAATTTTCAAAAGCACTTAAGTTCCGTTTTCAAAAGTTACTTGAAAAATGACCACACTTAAGTGCTTTTAAAAATATTACCTAACATCTTCTTGCATTATCTCTAGTCCTCCCTCTACCCGCGGTTTCTTCCTTCCAAAATGAACATTTCTGACAATCCTTAAAACATCCTCTTGGGTGATCTTTAACTAGGAGCAATCCTACTATCTTGCAAGAAGTTAAACTGTGTTTTAAGGAAATGAGTTTTATGAAAAAGTAAACTTGTTTTCCATCATGAAAGATGGGTCAGGAGAAAAAAAATCAGTTATTCAGGCAAAACTCCCACTGTGTTGGCTTTGTAAAAAATGTCTGTGTTTCAAACAAGCCCACCTTAACAATCTATAACTGATCTGTTCCCATTATTACTTACTGCTCTACCCATTTTTGTGGTGTTTGCAAATTTCACCAACAATGAATTTATATTTTCTTCCAAATCACTGAAAGAAGTTGAATAGAATCTGGCCAAGAACAGATCCCTGCGAGACCCCATTAGAAACACCCCCACTGGATGATAATTCCCCATTTGCAGTTGGGTTTTGTGATCTATCAACTACCATGAGTTTAATCAATGTAATATTGGCTACGTGGATTTAGCACAGAGCTAATTTTTTTTCCAACAGAATGTCATGTGGGATAAGTCAAATCCCTTACAGAAGCTACCTTTATCAAACAAACTTGTCATCTCATCAAAATATGATATCCAGTTTGTTTGACAAGAACTATTTTCCATAAAACCATATTGATTACCATTAATTATGCTATCCTCATATCCTATATCGTCCTTTCTGTGACTTTGTCCAGAATCAGTGTCCGGCTAACTGTCCTATTGCTACACAGGTCATCCAATTTACCCTTTTTAAATACTGGCATATTAACTTCAAGGCAGATCTTGCAGTAGTAGACACAGGTTTTGCGAGCTCTTCCATGGGTCCTGTTATTGTCCTTGACATTTATATAACCCTTCTGGGGTGACTTTTCTTTGTTGCAGCACTGGCCTGTGCCCCAGGACTGGTCCTTCTCCTTCATTTGGTCTTATATCCTCTCATATATTGGTGTTCTGGTGACTGCTCTTCAGATGAGATTGGACCTACTCCTCTCCTGAGATGGCAGGGAAGTCTAGGACCTCTGCATAGGACCATGCAGAAGCATGGGGGTGAATGTCTATATAATCAGTATTGGACTCTGGGAGCAGAATCGCCTTGCTGAGCACCAGCATTTAAACAGGAAGGTGATATCTGGTCAAGATGACCCTAGGGTGGTAGAGGGCACACAGTAAACAAACAGGTTGACCTAGGTGTGAAGCAAAGCGGTGTGGAAAAGCAGTGTGAGGACTGACGGAGGAATTGTTAATTCAAATTGGGGATAAATTCATGCCAACCTTATTATGGAAATTTACTTTGCGAGTGGAGTTTGTAATGAGTATTGAGACCCCAGGTAATTGAGAAAAAACTTGTGTGGACACAAGGCAATTTATCCCCCCAAAAATCAAGTTAATCCAAAATAAATTTCATGTGTAGACATGCCCATACTAAAGTCACATTAAATTGTGTTTTACTCTGAGAATTTCAGAGTGGAGCCCGAGTGGAAATCATCCAACCTTTGATTCTCTGGCTGAATAGGCTTTGTCTAAGAAAATGTTCTCTATTAACTTACAATAAACAAATTAATTCTAGTCTGAACTGACCTGGCTAAGAAGTAGTTAAAAAGTAGTGATATTATTTATGTTTATTATATTACTACATAGCGGCCCCACACAGGATTAGGACTCATTGTATTAGGTGTGTTGTACCAGTTACAAATGACTAGACCTTTGCCTTTCTGATATTGACTAGTAGGAGACTATTTGGAATTGATATATAGACTACTTGACAGTGAATGAGCAAAGTCATTTAAATCATTTTCACTGTTACATGTTGTGGAATAATGCAGATGTGTCTAAGATTTTCTCATCTAAGACTATTTTTCAGCTTTATATTTCCTTAGATAATGAGTAACTAAAAGTAGCTGTTCCAGAGTAGCAGCCGTGTTAGTCTGTATTCGCAAAAAGAAAAGGAGTACTTGTGGCACCTTAGAGACTAACAAATTTATTAGAGCATAAGCTTTTGTGAGCTACAGCTGTAGCTCATGAAAGCTTATGCTCTAATAAATTTGTTAGTCTCTAAGGTGCCACAAGTACTCCTTTTCTTTTTAAAAGTAGCTGTGTCGTTCTTGTCAAGATTTGGTCCTTTTGAATTTACTGGTGTTCATTCATGATCAGCGGTTACATTTAATCTCACAAGGATTGCTGCACCACCTGTGTAAGGAGTGGTACCTTATCCCAGAAGACTTCATATCTAGTTTGAAGTGGGTTAGATGATCATCCATTTGAATGTGTGAGCTCAGAAACAAGAAAGCTTGATGTGGTTTAATCAAATACCAAGTGTAGTGTAAAGAACCAAGTGCAGCTGCTCATACTCAAAACTACAATTTGCAGCTAACAGTATGTCGGAAAGTGTCAGTCCTAATTAGAAACGTTCCTTCCTTACTAATTAATCAATTCACTTCAGCACAGCTTTTTTTCCCTCGGAGTAGGAGAAACAAGAATGAAAACTGTCAGCTTTTCTCCTTAGGAGGATGATCATCAGCTCTATTAAACCAGAATAGTGATGCACAGTCGACATATTTTCAGTCAATGCATCAAGAATCACATCTGTCAAAAAGCAAATTCATTGCTATTTAAGATGAATTAAGGGGGCTTTCAGCTTTTAAATGAGTACACATAAACAGAACTAAGAAGTGGATCAAGGAAATGTAATGGGATTTGGATCCTGCTGTGACTTTTTTTTATTTTACCCCATTTAACATCATCTACAGTATAATATTTAATAATTTCTTCAGTATTAACAGTAATGTTGGTGGAATGTCATGAATACCAAGTATGGGGCAAAAAAGAATAGATAGTTTCTACATAGCTATTTTGACATTAATGATTAATGTGCCACAGTTGGGACCTATTATCTTATACAATGGACCGGGGAAAAAAATATTCCAGCGGCTACAAGGAGCTTTATTTTTATATACATTATACATCAAAATGTGTTAAAAGAACATTAAGGTTGCAGAGGTCAAGAACTGAAATGCTAAAATTAAGGTGGCATGGAATATGCTCAGTTGCTCTGTGGGAATGGTGCATGCACAGTCCGGTCAGTGCTAGGAGTTGTGAGGAGCTACAGCATGCTCAGTGAGGATGGAATCTTTGGAGATTTTAGCTGCTAAATTCTAAGTCTCTACTGAAAGTGTGTGAACTGAGATTTTACAGAGGCTTATAACTTGGCCAGTTCCACAGGAACAGCACAAGTCACATCCCTGCCAAATTTCAACTCCCTTTTCCAAAACATTGGTGCATGAGAGTTTCTCAAAGAAAAGGTTGTCAGGATTATTTTAAATGGCAAAACACTGTATTTTCCCTAATCTTGATCCCAGAAACAGCTGAACTGTTTTGGCTGAAACTTTCAAAAAAATCTAGCCTAAGGCAGACACTCATGGAAAATATGAGCCCCAAACAATTAAAGTTTGGTAAAGTTGTAAGCAACTGAAAACCAGGTTTTATAATCGGAAGTGTTGGGCAACTTTTAATAACAGCAATGATACCAGCTGCACTATAACATATATTTACTTTTGTGTTTTGTTCGGTGAATGAACAATCAGTGGCAGTTTGATCATCCCTGTCAATATGGGTATATTTGGGTCTTCAGAGCACTCTTTCTGCATCTATAAAACAAACAGAACTTGTCCCAATGTATGAGGAGAAAGAGCAAAGACTCCACAGTCTGTTTCTTGGTGTTCCTATAATTGGGGCTGCTGACATGATTCTGGACAAAGTCACAGAAAGATGACATAGGATATGAGGATAGCATAATTAATAGTAATCAATATGGTTTTATGGAAAATAGTTCTTGTCAAACAAACTGGATATCATATTTTGATGAGATGACAAGTTTGTTTGATAAAGGTAGCTTCTGTAAGGGATTTGACTTATTCCACATGACATTCTGTTGAAAAAAAAAATAGCTCTGTGCAAAATCCATGTAGCCAATATTACGTTGATTAAACACATGGTAGTTGATAGATCACAAAAACCAACTGTAAATGGGGAATTATCATCCAGTGGGGGTGTTTCTAGTGGGGTCATGCAGAGATCTGTTCTTGGCCTGATTCTATTCAACTTCTTTCAGTGATTTGGAAGAAAATATAAATTCATTGTTGGTGAAATTTGCAAACACCACAAAAATGGGTAGAGCAGTAAGTAATAATGGGGACAGATCAGTTATAGTTTGTTGAAGGTGGGCTTGTTTGAACCACCGACATTTTTTACATAGCCAACACAGTGGGAGTTTTGCCTGAATAACTGATTTTTTTTTCTCCTGACCCATCTTTCATGATGGAAAACAAGTTTACTTTTTCATAAAACTCATTTTCTTAAAACACAGTTTAACTTCTTGCAAGACAGCAGAATTTTTCTTTGAATGTCACAGTATAGCCAAGTTGTTGAATTGCAGTTTCACAGATGCTGTATATTGTCAGAAGACAGACGAAGTATTAAATATATTTTTTTAAATTTGCAGAAAAAATGCTGTCAGTGGTTTTCCTTGTTTTCTTTTTTACCTCTGCATTAGTGCAGGCTCGTGGGAGATGTGATAGGAAGAAGCAAATAATGGATTTCCTTGCATGATTTAAAAACCAGTTTAAGATGCACCCTATCTAACACCTGTAGTACTAATGTTCATGGCAGGTGGAAATCCCCTGCCATGCAGCGGTCTAGCACAAGACCCTTCATACCACTTAAGCCCTGTTCAGAGGGTTTGCAAAAGAGTCTGCAGTGTGAGTGGTGGTATGGAAGACACACTGAGGAAATGGTAGGGTTGCCAACTCTGAAGCTGTTCTGGGAGATTTTTTTCCCCAACATGACATAATGTCATTTTCTTAAAATATCGTATTAAAATCTCCCAGATTGCTTTCATTGGTCACCAGGAGATGGATGCTGATTCCAGGAGACTCCAGGCCAATCCTGGAGGGTTGGCAACCCTAGGAAATGGTCTTGATGCCAGCCCAATGTGGATTGGCACAGAAGGCTGGGGAGAGGTCACTGGATCCACATTTACACAGATTTGGACACCCCCAACACAATGGATACAAAGTAGTTGGGGCTGCTATTCCAGCCAGAGGTTGGAATGTGAGCTTGGCAGATCTCTATCCCATCCTTGGGCTTGGAGGGTAGATTTGCTCTGGGCACACCACCCACATAGAGATACATTATATAAGTGGGTGGAGTGCGTTTCACCAAGAAAGACTAGATTTTATATGCATAACTCCCCTTCAAAAGTCTTTAACAGTCTGTGTTTCCATTCTTTCATTGCAGATTTGGTTCTGATGAGCTGAAACGACAGTTCCTTGTACCAACTATAGCTGGAGAAGTAGTGGCTTGTTTAGGAGTCAGTGAACCTGGAGCAGGGTCAGATGTTGCAAGTAAGCAAACTGATTATGCCTAAGATTGCTAAAGCTAACATACTGAAGCAAAACTTAGATGACATGGTGATGAAAATGTCAGTACCCTGTTTATCTGGATTCCCCCATCATTGCTACTACCATGGTGGCTTTGGTAGGAAATTTCTAGGAAAAATGACTAGTATGGGCAAGATTGGAAAAGGGGAACAGACCAACAAGACCATGGAAGTCTCTGAGCCAAATTCAGCAATGATGTAAATATTAGTGTAAATTATACTTTCTCATAAACTGGTCAGAAATGGATTTAAGTGGTAAAGTGGTGTAATTTGCACTGATTTGTCATTCAACAGATGTGTGAATCTAGTGTGATTTACTTCCTCGTGAGAGAATAAAAAAAAGCACAACTAACGAGATTATAAAGTAAGGTGGGGAGGTGTCATTCTTTAGGTCACTGCTGAATCTGGCCCACTGTTCAAAAGAAAAGTATTCTGTGCTTGAAGAGACTGAATGAGTTAACTCTCCATATTGCAGAAAATAGCCCTAGACCAGCACAGCTTTCTGATATAGACATAGCACTTGCAACACCTGCTAATGGAGATCTGAACTTGTTTACAGTGGTGACAACTAGAAGATATTGGGCAGTCGGCTGGAAACTGCATTAATGTATCATAATGCCGATTTCTTCCATTTCCTTTATGATTTCACAAACAGTGACTCCTTCACTGCAGATTCTGCTGTAAATTGTACTTTTCAACTGACTCCACTATCTAAATAAGTTAGGGGAGATAGTAATCTTGTGAAATACAGGAAAAGGTTAATATGCTTGAAATTATTTTCAAACGATAGTATAATTTTATAATGTCAGGGAAGACATTTTACAGATGCCTTTCATACTGACCCTAGAGTTTTGCTGTCGTTTACTGGTTGCCCTTTTGTCTTTATTTACTTATTGCACCTGCTCAGTTTCACTTCTCTAGCCTTGTCTGTGCTAGAGAGCGAACACTGCCAGCACCTACCCTTCTTGCAACACATCTCTTGTCCCAACATACAAGAGTGCTTGGAACTGTGTGGCGGGATTGCCAGCACAATTGCCATTGCATTTGTGAAAAGCTAATCTGACCACTACTGCATTCTGCCCTGCACTGTTTCAATGCTAATATGTACTAAAAGCCCTGGCATTTCATCTTTACTGTTGCAATACGACCTTCCAGCACAATCCTGCAACTCCTTCATTGACCACTCTGTGCAGTGTAAAATGCCTCCTGTAATGTTGATTATTTTCTTGTTTAGAGCTAATGTAGTTTGTCATGTTGTGCATACAAGTTTTCTGTAGTCAATGTCTGTAATCATACGCCTTTTCTTGTTTCAATACCTAAAGACTGTGTTATAAATTAAGGATGTATTTACATATGAAAGTTAATCTGGAAAAAGGTGGGGTGTGAATTTAAAGTGGAGTAACTGTTCCTGATTAACTCCATAGGTGGACGCTCCTATTCCAGAACAAAATGGATTGAGAATAAGGCACTGTTATTCTGGAATAAGAGCACCAACACATGAAGTTAATCAGGAATAGTTAATTAGGAATAGCTATTCTGGAATAACTCTCTATGTAGACATGCCATTACATTGTTCAGTGCATAAAGCAGCCTGTCTCTTGAACAATTAAATGGAACGTGCTTTGCAGAAAAGCAATTTGATATATCACATCTCCACATATGGATTGCTACTCCCACAACACCCTTTTTCAGTGAAGAGGAACCCACAATGAACTGGTACTGCAGTGCTTGGAAGTGGCACTGTTTGTGGATACAGTGAACAGATTTACACTGGCCATTATGGTTAGTTTAGACACACAGCTCTATTACAAACTACAGTGGTTCATTTGAACTAGTAGAAGTTATAATGGTACAAATTTATCCTGTAGACAGGGCTAATGAGATTATATCTCATGGTGGCTGAGGTTTCTTGGTCAATAAAACCATGTAAAATGTTCAGTTTCTAGAATATTTGCTCTGTCAAAAACACAGATTACATTTTGATTTCTGATTTCTAAAGACAAATATATCTCCAGGATCATTATTCAATGTTACATGTGGGGGTTTAGTCTCAATACCGGTAATGGAAATGATATGCCTTAATCTCTTTGTACCATGCACCGTTATTTTCTTTCCAGTAAATTGGCTCTGTTTGTAGGAAAGTTCACTGTTATCAGTAGTTTTATTTCCAGTAACAGAAAGTAAATTAACGTGAAGTAACTAGGAGGGGAAACACAGCATTGTCTAATTATTTTAACAAATGCCTTTCTGGTTAAATTAAATCAATATCAGAACTTTCTAAATATGGTTTTGATTTTGGGACGGAGTGGTGCAGATAGTTGGTGACTTCAATTCTCTGCTTAGATACAAGTTATTTATCATCTAACTTGACTGGCATAATACACTTGGAATAACACTTTGGAAAATCAAAGGTAATCTGTTTTTATTCTTAAGAGGTCTCTCTGTTTAACTGAAGAGGGAGGAAGAACACTCAATGCAGCTGAGAAAGGGAATGTGGGGTGCAAAGGAGGCCTTCAGTCACCTCTGTGCTCACCCCGTCCGGGGGGAGGGGTCTGGTCTCCGGTATAAGGCTAGTCTTCTACTTACCAGCTGCCAGTGGTTCCAAGTGGCAAGCGAGGATCAATCAGGCATAAGGGGGCCTTGGCCATGTTACTACTTGGCTCTGTTTCACACAAGGTTCCTTTTAGGCAATGGAAATATTCAAACAACCAGGGGGACTGACTTTAGGGCAGCCTAGATCAGTGGCTTTCAACCTTTCCAGACTACTGTAACCCTTTCAGGAGTCTTCTTTGTCTTGCGTACCCTTAAGTATCACCTCACTAAAAAACTACTTGCTTACAAAATCAGACATAAAAGTGTCACAGCACACTATTATTGAAAAATTGCTTACTTTCTCATTTTTACCATGTAATTATTAGGGCTGTTGATTAATTGCAGTTAACTCAAAAAAATTAATCATGATTAAAAAATTTAATCACAATTAATTGCAGTTTTAATCGCACTGTTCAACAATAGAATACCAATTGAAATTTATTAAAATATTTTGGATGTTTTTCTACATTTTCAAATTTTTTTATTTCAATTACAACACAGAATACGAAGTGTACAGTCCTCACTTTATATTGCTTTCGATTACAAATATTTGCATTGTAAAAATGACAAACAAAAGAAATAGTATTTTTCAATTCACTTCATTCAAGTATTGTAGTGCAATCTCTTTATTGTGAAAGTGCAACTTACAAATGCCCCTTCATGCTTCGACCACCATTCCAGAAGACATGCTTCCATGCTGCTGATGCTTGTTTAAAAAAATGTGTTAATTAAATTTCTGACTAAACTGCTCAGAGGAGAATTGTATGTCTCCTGCTCCATGGTTTTACCCACATCCTGCCATATATTTTGTGTTATGGTATTATAGGATGATGACCCAGCATATGTTGTTTGATTCAAGAACATGTTCACTGCAGATTTGACAAAACACAAAGACGGTTCCAATATCAGATTTCTAAAGATAGCTACAGCACTCAACCCAAGGTTTAAGAATCTGAAGTGCCTTCCAAAATCTGAGAAGGACGAGGTGTGGAGCATACTTTCAGAAGTCTTAAAAGAGCAACACTCTGATGCAGAAACTATAGAACCTGACCAAAAAAGAAAATCAACCTTCTGTTGGTGGCATCTGACTCAGATGATGAAAATGAACATGCATTGGTCCACACTGCTTTGGATCATTGTTGAGCAGAATCCATCATCAGCTTGGACAGACGTCCTCTGGAATGGTGGTTTAAGCATGAAGGGATATATGAATGTTTAGCACATCTGGCACATAAATATCTTGCGATGCCAGCTACAACAATGCCATGCAAACACCTTTTCTCACTTTTGGGTAACATTGTAAACAAGAAGCGGGCAGCATTATCTATTAACTTGTTTGTCTGAGCGATTGGCTGAACAAGTAGGACTAAGTGGACTTGTAGGCTCTAAAGTTTTACATTGTTTTATTTTTGAATTCTGTTATTATTTTGTACATAATTCTACATTTGTAAATTCAGCTTTCATGATAGAGATTGCACTATAGTACTTGTATTAGGTGAATTGAAAAATACTATTTCTTGTTTTTTACAGTGCAAATATTTGTAATAAATATAAAGTTAGCACTGTATACTTTGTATTCTGTGTTGTAATTGAAATCAGTATATTTGAAAATGTAGAAAACACCCAAAAATATTTAAATAAATGGTATTCTATTCTTGTTTAGCAGCGCGATTAATTGTGCAATTAATCACAATTTTTTTAATTGCACAGTTGAGTGCGATTACTTTTTTTAATTGCTTGACAGCCCTAATAATTATAAATCAATTGGAATATGAATATTGTACTTACATTTTAGTATATAGAGCAGTATAAACAAGTCATTGTATGAAATTTTAGTTTGTACTGACTTCACTAGTGCTTTTTCTGTAGCCTGCTGTATAACTAGACAAATATCTAGATGAGTTGATATACCTCCTGGAAGACCTTTGCATACCCCCAGAAGCACGTGTACCCCTGGTTGAGAACCACTGGCTTAGGTGATCTGGTTCCCCACATTTCTCATTGGTTTCATTTCATTCATCTTTTTTCTTTAGATTACCTAAAATGCAGTAGAGCAGAGTGGTCATTCAAACTTAAAGGTTGTCTGCACAATCCTATTGTGGTACCAGGCAGGACCGGCTCTAGGTACCAGAAAAACAAGCACATGCTTGGGGCGGCACAATTCCAGGGGCGGCATTCCGGCCATCCTTTTTTTTTTTTTTCTTTGGGCAGTTGCTCTCTCGGAGCTTGGGGCGGCAAAAAACCTAGAGTCGGCCCTGGTACCTGGTATTTTTTAATCTGAAATATGACTTAAATGAATGCACATGAACAATTATGATATCTTTAGCATTTGCTTCCACTACTCTCAACAGTTGTTGAGCAATGAGTGAATGCTAGCTGTCTGACGGCTGATGTAACTGAGAGATTAACTCTACCAATCACACCTCAATCACCTGATCCCTCCCATGTGAAAAGAACCTCTTATTTCACATTTGTTTTTAAATAGGTATCAAAACAACAGCAGTAAGAAAAGGCGATGATTATGTCATAAATGGTAGCAAGATGTGGATTACTTCGGGATGTCAAGCTGACTGGATGTGCCTGCTGGCAAATTCCAGTGAAGGACCTCCCCACCAAAATAAATCTCTTATATGTCTACCAATGAACCTACCAGGTAAGAGCACTGATTTGTTTTTCTTGCAGTTTTCTTTTTATTGCATTTTACAGCATATGATATAAAATCTTTTGGAGAGAACGTAACATGTCCTCAACTCAATGTTTCACTGTCAAAAAAGTAACCAAGCAAATATTCCCTAGGATGGAGTACTGCAAAAAAGGATCTGGGGGCCATAGTGGATCACAAGCTAAATATGAGTGAACAGTGTAACACTATTGCAAAAAAAGCAAACATCATTCTGGATATATTAACAGGAGTATTGTGAGCAAAACACGAGAAATAATTCTTCTGCTGTACTCTGCACTGATTAGGCCTCAACTGGAGTATTGTGTCCAGTTCTGGGCACCATATTTCAGGAAAGATATGGATGAATTGGAGAAAGTCCAGAGAAGAGCAACAAAAATGATTAAAGGTCTAGAAAACATGGCCTATGAGGGAAGATTGAAAAATTGGGTTTGTTTAGTCTGGAGAAGAGAAGACTTACAGCTGTTGTGGCAACCTGCACGCCACCAGACCATTTGTTTACATTTGCATGGCCGCCCATAGCTTCCAGTGGCCGCGGTTTCCCGTTCTCGGCCAATGGGAGCTGCAGATAACTGTGCAAATATAAACAAACGGTCTGGCAGCCTGCCAGCAGATTATCCTGATGGGCCACAAGTTGCCCACCACTGACTTGGAGAGAATATGATAACAGTTTTCAAGTACATAAAAAGTTGTTACAAGGAGGAAGGAGAAAAGTTGTTCTCCTTAGCCTCTGAGAGTAGGACAAGAAGCAATGAGCTTAAATTGCAGCAAGGGAGGTTTAGGTTGGACATTAGAAAAAACTTCTAACTGTCAGCGTGGTTAAACACTGGAATAAATTCATTAGGGAGGTTGTGGAATCTCAATCACTGGAGATTTGTAAGAGCAGGTTAGACAAACACCTGTCAAGGATGGTCTAGATAATACTTAGTCCTGTCATAAGTGCAGGGGACTGGACTAGATGATCTCTCAAGGTCCCTTCCAGTCCTATGATTCTATGTCACTCTGAAATATTAAATGATAGGTACAGAATGAATGAATGAACAGAAAGGGACAAAGGGAGGAAATTAAATATTTTGCAGATTTCAGCTTCTGATGCCAAAGCTACTGTAACATAAAGGTTTCTTCTGGCCAGAAATATTGTTTAAAAAAGTCTATCAATAGGCTTCTGTTGGAGTAGTTTGTAAGCTACAATGGAAACAGATAAGTAATTGCCAAGGACAAGATTAATACCTTACAAAACATCATTAAAAACAGATTGAAGCAAAACTCTGAGCAAAATATCATAATATCCAGTGTTTTAATCTTGGTGAGGGTCCACAAATGCTGTCCTGGATTCTGGTCCTCCACCACTCCCACCCCACCTCATCCCCCCAAAATGGTGTTCAGCTACATCCACTCCTCACAATATATTGTGTATTATTTTATCTTTATAGACTACATGGAGCTTTGTAGGATAAAAACTGTAAACTTCTGTGTTTGCCTTTCATCTTTCCAAAACACTGTTGAACTCTTTGTTTAACGAGTGAGAATTACAGCACAGAATTTATACTTAAATACTACTACTTAGAAAGTTATCAGTATATTAATAGACGTACAAGTTACAAACACTTTTTCTCCATAAGAGCATTTAAAACATACATATATTTCTAGGGGCTAAGTATTTAGTTTTACTAAGTAAATTATTTAAAGTAAGAAGTTTTTAATCATAACTGAAGAAACATGATCACTGAAAGTGTTTATATTGTAATTTTAAATATATGCCCCTATATATGAGCACATTTTCACTATTACTATACAGCAGTATACAATATTTTTTATTTGTAGTATACTCAGATATTATATTGTGCAATTTTAATAAAAATTACTTTTGGGGCCTCGTCAGCTATACACACAGTAATACATATAATACAAGATATTACATATATAATAATACAATAACATAATACAAGATGTAATATATGTATTTGTTATATAAATAATGCATCTGAGAAATGGTATTATTTGATTCATAGTGTGTAATCATGTAAATAAAGATTGTGCATTAATACATAATAAACATAAGGTGGGAGCATTAAGGTAATGCATTCAGTTTTAATTTTATCATTTCTAAAGCTTTGGTTGCTTAACCATGCAATTTTATTATTGCATTAACATAGTGTTTGTGATTTAATGTTACACAAGCCACTGCTAACACTGTGGTTGGAAGAGCACAACATTTATTTCAACCTAATCTGACATCATGTCTGCTATGGAGATGGATTATTAGATAATGCTAAATAAAATTATGGATTTGGGCCCACCTCCTGGTGTAAAGCTCATCCAATCTCTATATGCCAAAAAAAGGAGGAGTTCTCATATTGTTTAGTTTTGGATCTCTTTGTTGGAGTGAGTGAATGATACGGCCTGGCAAGATACCATAATTGTAGAGAAGATGCCATTTGAAATTAGATTGTGAAAATCCTACATATGTTGGGTGAAATTCACCACCTGAGGCATATGCGCCTCTGAAGTGGTGCATTGGCCCATCTGTGCAAGAATAAATTTCACACCTTGATGAGATGTGGGACTTCAGTGGGATTGCTTTTATGGCGGATCAATAGTGAGAATAAAGTATTTCAGTGTGGACCAAAACACATTTTCCCTGACATCTGATGCTTAAACTCTTTTCATAAAAGAGCAATTAATAAAGGGTCAAGAGCAATGCTCTCAGGAGGGTTAAATAATGAGCCATATGCATTTAGATGCCACTCAAGACTACCAGAGGCAGAAATG
Organism: Dermochelys coriacea; assembly: GCF_009764565.3. NCBI lineage: Eukaryota > Metazoa > Chordata > Testudines > Dermochelyidae > Dermochelys > Dermochelys coriacea. The sequence goes on along the minus strand of NC_050069.1, from coordinate 223,884,356 downwards.
CTTTTTTTCCTCATGTGAAAAGAAAAAAAATTTCTTTATGCCGTTGACACTGTTTGGGGATTAATTTCAAGTGATTTAACTCTTAACTGTCCAGCTGCAAAATGGTCACTGCTAGCTGGCAGAAGAAAATGAATAGCTGGTGTTAGTTGCTGAAAGCCTCCATTGTATTCCATACGTATGTAATGTGACTTTTTAATGTCACTGGAGACATTTTGACCAGAGAAGTACCCTCTTTCCAGAAAAATGCTATCATTGCAACATAGTACACTGAAAGAGGGAAAGGAAAGTCTTGGATCTAGTTTCACTAATCCTGAAAATGAGTTGATATGACAACCTATACATTATGTGAGACTAATTTGCAGAAACTTATGAATTGGGAACTGCTCATATATTTGAAAGATAACTCAGAGGTTACAAAACACAGATAAAATGGTAGTATTCTTAAATATCTGTTACTGCTTTTACTGCAGTGTTGTCACTCAAAAAGTTGCATTAATTTCTGCTTTTTATACATAAAAATAACATAAAAGCTAACCTGATACTGCTAGATTTCTAGCGGTCCATTAAAATAAAGGTTTCAGAGTAGCAGCCGTGTTAGTCTGTATCCGAAAAAGAAAAGGTGGATTTGTGGCACCTTAGAGACTAACACATTTAGTTGAGCATAAGCTTTCGTGAGCTACAGCTCACTTCATGGGATGCATCCACTGAATGCATCCGACGAAGTGAGCTGTAGCTCACAAAAGCTTATGCTCAAATAAATGTGTTAGTCTCTAAGGTGCCACAAGTCGTCCTCTTCTTTTTATTAAAAAGGCCATTTCTACTAGCAAATCATTAATTTTTTAGGATTATGAGAAGTAAGGTCTTTAGGATTATGAAAATTCTGATTTCCCATTTAAAAATAGTGGCATTCTAACAGATAGGGAAGAAATGCTGTGGTTAAGTTTAAGACACTTTTCATGTTTTCTTAAATTTAGGGTTTTATTGTAGCCTAAGCATAGAAATTTTTGAATTTGCAAATGTTAGTATAGAACTCTCTCTTTTGTTAAATTAATATATATATAATTCTATATTGTAGAGTCTTATTCCCTGTATCCTTCCTAATCCATCTTTATTTTTAGGTGTTTCCATTGCTAAAAAAATAGACAAGATGGGTATGAGGTCATCAGACACAGCACAGATCTTTTTTGAAGATGTCAGAGTTCCCAGCAAATACCTCGTTGGGGAGGAAGGAATGGGTTTTACATACCAGATGTTGCAATTCCAAGAAGAGCGTTTATGGGCAGTAGCCAACAGTAAGTCATCAGCCGTACTCCTGGCAAGAGAGAAGACTCTTAAAAAATGACTAACAGAATTTACTTTCCTGGTGGTGGATTACAGCTAACTCTTGTGATTCATTTTTGTAAAATTGGTCATAGTCTAGACATAGAGAACTTTATCTTTGTATAGCTGGAATAAAAACGAAATGGAAAGAAAGTAATCTTTGGATACTACTAGTGAGGCAGTGTATAGTTTTTGTTGTTTGTTTTGGGTTTGGGTTGGAGTATTTTTATTTGTTTGTTCGTTTGTTTTTTCTGGAGCTTTCTGACAACAGCATGAGGAGAAATGAAAATGCAGCAGCATTGTGTATGGGCTGCCAATGAAATACAAAGATTATCATAATATACATGGAAAATAGCAAACATGGATTTACCATAAGGCTGCGTTCGGAAACTGCATGTAATGGAGAAGTTATAATTTTCTGTTTTTTCTTAAGAGAATTTTGTGGCTGTGTAAAGGTGCTCTTCTTTAACAGCTCTCTATCTCAAAATCTTCTATTCACCTTGATACAGATACAGCATAAGCAGTGGCAGGACAAATTTCCCCATGCTGCTCTGCCTCTGTGTCTCAAGCCTGAACTGGCAGGCCTCTTCTGTGGGAGTGAGAGTGTGGCTTAGTCTCTAGACCCATTTAGAGCTTGCTTCTGCTGCCATTGGAGTCAAAGGGAATTTTGCAGAACTTAAGCAGAAGCAGATGGAGGTTTTTTTTTGTTTGTCTGACTGTTGTTTTTATGGTGCCTCCTTTAAGTTTTGTGAAGGTGGTCTTGTGATGCAGACACTTATTGACTGAGAACTGATTGTGACAGCCAGCATTTATTAGTACATAAAGTACCACTCAAGTGCGAGTATTAATAATGAACTTAACTTGGACTACCAAAATAGTAATCAAATGGTATCAAATTTCAGTCTTTACTAATGCAGGACAAATTCAAACTTATGTCCCTTCACCAGTCTCCTGAACCATTCACTCTTTTTCAGTATTTACTTAGTTTATAGTGTTATTTGGCCCACTCTAATAAGATTATCTTTACTAAAATTTCAAAGTTATGTAAAGGTATTTTAGACAGGACTGGTAGCTCTGTCTGTTATTAAGATTGCCCAGCATGTCCCATTATATGATGCTGTTTTCAGCTGCTTATAACTTTGTCCAACTTTAACTGTTTGGGCTGAAATTTTACATGCTGGGCATCTGTATTCAGACTCAATTCATCTGGAAAATGTCATCCAAAATGGTTCAGCCATTTCTGAGAATGAGGTTAGGAAAAAATAGGCTGTTTGGCTCATCTTAAAAAAAAAAAATCTGGTGACCTTTTCTTTGAACAGCTCTAATCCTCAGGCTTTGGAGTGGGGACTTGAAATTTGGTAGGGGGTAAAGGATATGCCTTTTTGCCAGCCCTGTGGAAATCTAACTAAATTTGACCAAGTAATAAGTCTCAGAAAAATCACAGTTTGCATATGCTCAGTAGAGACTTTTGTGACAAAGCTCTGTCCTTGCCTCTGAGGGTCCCACGTTTCCTGGCGGATTTCGCTAGCCTCAGAGGCTCACTGTGACCCTCCATGTAACCCTTCTTTCTCTAGAGACAAGGGTCGCAGTCTACTGAGCCATTTTCATCATAAGCCAGCGAGGGAGGTGAGGAGAAGTTATCCTTCTTTGCACCGTCTCTGTTGTCTCCCAGTCTCAGTGATTAATCAGGGGGCAAAGGGGGGGGGGAAGCCCGGGCCCACCCTTTACTCCGGGCTCCAACCCAGGGACCCTAATAGTATCAGCTATGGTAGCTGACCTTTTAGAAACATGACATGTACAATTCCCTGGGCTACTTCCCCCACAGCAGCCCTCACTTCCTCAAGCTCCACTTCACCCTTACCCCAGGGCCTCCTTCCTTGTGCCTGATATGGTGTGTACTACTCAGTCTCTCCAACAGCACAACTTCCTCCCACAGCTCTTGACATGCACACCCACCTGACTGACTGGGAGGCTTTTAACTAGTTTCAGCCAGCCCCTGATTGGCTTCAGGTGTCCCAATCAACCTAGCCTTCTTCCTGCCTTCTGGAAAGTTCTTAATTGGCCCCAGTTGTCTTAATTGACCTGGAGCAGCTGCCATTTAACTTATCCTGGTACCAGGGATTTGTTTAGCGTGGAGCTAATATATCTATCTCCCACTACTTTTCTATAGCCATCTGGCCTTGCCCCATCATACTTGCTAGAGCTTAACACCTAATATCTCTAAAGATTCCACCCTCCCTGAGCATGCCCCAGCCTTTCCTAGTTCTTAGTGCTGACCAGACTGTGCATGCACCACCCTATCAGAGCAACTGAGTATGCTTCCTCCAGCCCAGGGCTAGAGGGACAAAGCTGGATTTTTCCTGTACAGCCTTATGCTGGCCCTCTGCACAGAGGTGAGTTTCACCCAAAGAGTGCAAGAATCTTGACTGTCTCTAGACCCTGGCCTGGGAGTAACTCCTTTTTCCATCTCCTCAGTCTTGCATATCCACAAAGTCAGTCATAAGCTGTCCCTTAACCATTGGGATCAACTGCAGAATTCTTTCCATAACACAGACAAAGGTTTGCTGCTGAAGCTTAAAAGACAAAGTATTCCCCCCCCCCCCGCCACCCCCAAAAAGGCAAAAGAGTCTCGCTGTGACAAGATTCTTCCTACAGATATTTGTATCATTCTGCTCTTCTACCAGTTCCATCAAAACCATATAGAGGCTTTTTTTCTTAATTAATTAGTATGTCATTACACAACAATTACCGTCTATCCCTTGGGGATTGTATGCAAGGAAAAGGCAGCTTTGTCCCCGTTGAAATCTTGTCAATTTTTAAATTTTAATTTGCAGATCTCTCTCTCTTATGACTTGTTCTCATAATTACCACAGTAACTGAAGAGCTGATGTTCCCCTCTCTCCACAGGGATAAGTGAACATTCCAACAGCTGTCCCACTGGAAATGCCACTCAAATTTTAACCACTTTCAAATTTTCCCTTCTCTTCTGCTTTGATATGGCAGGAACTACATCGCAGAGCCATAGAGTTTAAGGTCAGAAGGGATCATAGGATTGTCCAGCCTGACCTCCTGTGTATCACACACCATTGCATTTCATCCAGTTATTCCAGTAATGAGCACAATAAGTTGTGGTTTTGGCTAAAGCAATCTTCCTGAAAGGCAGCCAGTCTTGTCTGAAGCCATGGGAAATCCACCACTTCTCCTGGTAATTTGTTCCAGTGGTTAATCGCCCTCATTGTTAAACATGTGTGCCTTATTTCTGATTAAATTGTCTGGCTTCAGGTTCTGGGCATTGGTTCTTGTTATGGCTTACTTCACTATACTGAAAAGTTCTTTGGTACCAGGTATTTTCTCCTTGTGAAGGTATTTATACACAGTAATCAAGTCATTTCTCAGTTTGGTCTTCGATAAACTGAACAGATAGACCTTCTTAAGTCTCTCACTGTAAAGGTGTTCTCCAACCCTAGAGTCATTTTTGTGGCTCTTTTCTGCACCCTCTCCAATTCGTCAACATCCCAAGGAACGTATGCACTATTCCAGTATCAGTCTCACCAGTGCCATGTACTTCCCTACTATTGTTACTCCCATTTATACATCCATGTATCTCATTAGACCCTTTTGCCACAGCATTGCATTGTAGGGTGACCAGATATCCCGATTTTGTAGGGACAGTCCCGATTTTTGGGTCTTTTTCTTATATAGGCTCCTATTACCTCCAACCCACATCCCGATTTTTCATACTTGCTGTCTGGTAACCCTATTGTATTGGGAGCTCATGTTGCGTTTCTTGTCCACTATGGCCCCTAAATACTTTTCAGAGTCACAGCTTTCCAGGATATAGTCTCCCATTCTGTAGGTATGGTGTACAAATTTTCTCTATAAAACGTAATAGAAAGTTCCTCCAAGTTTAGAATATAATATGGATGTTGAAATAAAAGACAAACAAAAGAAAGTGGCTGAGAAATCAAAATTGAAGGATGGAGGATTAAATTACACTTTATCTGTGGAAATAACAGTGAAACGGGGAAAAGAGACCTGTTATGAGAAAGGTGACAGAGGTTCAGAGAAAGAAAAGGAGTACTTGTGGCACCTTAGAGACTAACAAATTTATTAGAGCATAAGCTTTCGTGAGCTACAGCTCACTTCATCGGATGCAGAAACTTCCTGGTAGACATGATAAAGCCAGGCAGCTTTTTGTAAAGGGATTAATGTTGTTAAAAAACGTCTGTGACTGAATTTCTCTGAAAACAACCAAATTAGCACAGCCTTGGAAACAGTTTTTCATTTTTGAGACCTTTTTTAAAAATGTGATCTTGTAGCTCAGCCTAAAAAGTAATGTGATGCCTGTAATGTGCTGACAAAGACTTTTTGTTGTACTTAGAGAAACATTAGTTGACAGAGGAAATAATGTGTATTTCCTTTTCATTTTTTAAAGGACAACAAGGTTAAAACTATATTAAAAATCTCTTCATACCTCTGGCCCCAATCCTGCCACTGGATCCGCATGGGAGTGGGGATTCAACCCTGGGAAACCAATTATAGGACTGGGCCTAAGTTGCATGTAAAATGATATTTTAAAAATCTTTTATTTTCTAAATAGGGGCAGATTTTCAGGGCCAGCCTCCATTCCTGCAGGCGTAAACATTTCTAGATAATCTACTAACTTCTTGGGACCCACAAATGAGAAGGTTGAAGTCTATCTTGTAAAGTGTCCCCTTGAAGTTCAGTGCAGATGCAATTATTTCTGGACACAAAATTGCTCCTATAAAGCATAGACCAGGTCAAGTCTATCTGATAGGCTAATCCATAGTTTGTATACCTGAGGAAGTAGCACATCTTCAAAGAATTTTGTTTTAATCTGTTTCCATTGGAATTTATATTAAAAATAGAACAAAAAGAATAATTTTCTGGAAATGTTTTTAATGGCCTTACATTTTATAAAAACCTTATTTTGCCAGATCAAAATGTGGTCCCAAATTATTAAACATTCCTTTCTCTCTTTTTCTGCCAAGTGTGTCACAACGACAAGGTGAGTGACATAATATCTTTTATTGGACTAACTTCCGTTGGTGAAAGAGACAAGCTTTTGAGTCATACAGAGCTCTTCTTCAGGTCTGGGAAATATACCCAGACTGTCACAGCTAAATACAAGGTGGAACAGATTGTTTAGCGTAAATAGTTAACAAACATTTCAAGGGACCATTCAAGGTGAAGTGACCAGTTAACACCCCACCAGTCATCCAGTGTCTCTATTCAGTGCCTAGCAAAGTTATGAATTGAAGCTTCTAGGCTTGTCTCTTGAAAGCATTGCACAGATTTCCTTTGAGAATGAGGTCAGAGTAATCACGTTGTGAAAAGTGTTCACCCATAGGTGATAGAGTGTTTTTGTCTTTTATCATTTTTCTGTGTGAACTCATTTGAGAGCATAGTGTTTGTCTGGTTTTACCCACATAATTGTTATTGGGGCTTTTAGTGCACTGTCTGAGGTACACCATATGTGTGATAGGCAACTGTAGGACCCATGAATCTTGATAGGTACGTTGTGGGGGCGTTGATCATCAGAGCAGTGGAGGTATGCCTATGTAGCAGTGGTTCTCAACCTATTTTCCATTGTGGGCCACATGCAATACTACTTGCATAACCATGAGGATGTCACATGGGCTGCAGCTGTGTGCTGATTGGGCCACAAGTAGCCCGCAGGTTGAGAACCACTCATGTATAATACAGTAAATATATCACAGACATTAATAAAAGTAGCTGTGTTTCTTGCTTTCTTGAAGAAAATAATGAAGCACACCTTTCTGTTTATAATGTGACATGCCCATTCAATTTTAAAAATCTGTCATGTTGCCCTCAGGACAACATGGATCCCTACAGAGTCCCACAGATGCTAGCAGATCACACTGTAAGACTGGGGACCTGAACAGTAAGATGGCAGATCTCTTTTATTTATTAATTCCTATATTCAACTTGGAAGTGATGGGAAAGTTTAAAGTGTGCTAAGTCCATAGAATGGTATCTTTCTAAATACTTAATTTGTGCATGGTGGCTCAGATCTGTGAGTCATTCAGCCAGGGCCAAGTCAGAGAACAATGATAAATCTTTAGGCATGAGGTGCTCTGCATTTCAATGTGGCAGATTATTCAGCTTGGGAGTAGATGGGGATGTCCCCTTTGTATCCCTGAGGAATGACCTTGCACATTGGTTATCAGTAGAATGAAGAGAACTTAGTTCATTTCTTCTAGTTTAGAAAGACTAGGCATGGGAAATTATGTACAGGGGAGCAGATTGTTCCACATATGTCTACTGTTGTTACCCAGGGTTTTCAGAACCCACAGTAGTAGTAACTTAACTATTTCACTCTAGGCGGTGTCAAGAATAAATCAACCGGAACACAGAAATTCCGTCTGATAAAAGATTAATGCAAGTAAGCATGTTATGTCTAAAAATGCAGTTTATTAGATTTAAGCATACACAGACATAAGCAATAAGTTCAGAACATCCCAAATATTTACCTAAAATCTGGAATAGTATTGAGTAATTACCAGCAGGTTTACTTTGGCCAGTTGCTAACCCACTGGGGAGAAAAGGTGTAGGGAAAAATGTCTCTCAGGATGGGTTCAGAGGACTGCTCCAAGTACACTGTATTAGCTAATCTTTATAACTAACTTCTACAAAACACGTAGGCCATAGTGACCCCTACTAAATCATCACTTTTCATCACATTCTGGGGTGCACTCCTATGCCTCAAATCCAGGGTAACACTCTAGGATTCTTACACCGTCCTTTGAGGCCACTGGACTCTATAGACTAATGGTCTTATTGAATATAGTAATTCGTATGTTCCTACAGTTCAGAATTCTTGGTTCCTTTAGCTTGTCCCAACATGTACAGAAGGTTATATGGGTGTGATGGGTGACCAATGATGAGACAGAAGCAAGGAGTAGCCTTGAAAGTGATGCAGAATGGGATGTGGAGTCCCTGAAGGGACTCATAAAGATGGGTGATGAGGCAGGGAAAATGAGTTTGGCAGCTGTGCCATGTGGATGGCCTAAAAGGAATGAGGTGGATGGAGAGAAGAAGGTTACAGTAATCAAGGTAGGAGATTACTGAAGCATGGACAAGGATATTGGCAGTAGATATAGAAAAGAAGATCTTCTTAGTATTCCAGTTTATACATACGTATACTCTGAAGTTTTTCTTCAAGACATATCGGAATGACCGACATCTGTAGGGAATTGAAACTATAAATAGTAAATAAGCCCCATAGAATAATTTATTTTTAAATAACTAGTTTATTCATTGTACCTATTTCACACAAGCTGGGAGGAGAAAAAAAGTCTTCCTTTTTGACAAACCTCACATACACCACAAAACCCTTGAGTAAAAACAGCTGCTGTTCTGTGCTTTGATTCCTCTAGTCCTGGCACCAATGGAAAATGTGATACAAGAAACTATTGACTATACTCGCCAACGGAAAATATATAACCAGCCAGTACTGCATAACCAAATAGTGCACTTTCGCTTGGCAGAATTAGCAACTGAGGTGGAACTTGTTCGCTCTCTGCTCTACCAGGCTGTTGGTAAGCTTCCACATTTGGCTTCAGGAATATACTCTTAATATCAAAAAATTGTCATGATTGGAAATCTGTGGGAAGGGGATTGGGAGTGAAGATATACTGCAGTCAGTGACTTACTGTAGAATTTGTGCTTTTTTATTTTAGCTCTCTATATAAGAGGCAATGATGTGACCAAATTTGCTTCCATGGCTAAACTAAAGGCAGGTCGTCTAGCCCGTGAGCTGAGTGATAATTGCCTCCAGTTCTGGGGAGGAATGGGATTCACCAATGATGTGCTAGTGAGCAGACTTTACAGGTGAGGCACCGTTTGAGAATGTGAAAGGTTTTGACTCTGCTTTAAATAACTTTGATCAAAAATATGGAGTATTAAAAACCCTACATGGGATGTTTGCTCTTTCCAGTTTTGCTGCAGTGAAAATAATCTGGAACAAACCCTCAGTTGATGTAAATAATGAAGTTCTATTGGAGTTACACAAGCCACACATCTGATCCTTTGATTGTCTCCTGCCTGATCCTGCAGTGGGGATCCACAGGCACAGAGTTTCATTGGCTCCTATGTTACTTTGCCTAGGTGTAACGGTCAAGGAACATGGAAGAAGATCCCTTTTGCAGGATCACCGCTTTAAACAGTAATTGTGTGGTTTAATCTACCCACAAGGCTAGTCTGAAGCTCAAGTAAAGGGAGTGGTCACTGGTGACTCCATATTCCTTCTACAGTTCACCATAAGCCCTATACATCTCTAAGGCAGTAGCTCCAGAGAAGGACACCTTAATGACAGGTCCTTTTCCCGTTAGGAAGGGGGTGCCTATCCTAGGTGCTCCTGACACAAATTACAGAACCAAAATAAAAATGAATGAGCAACAGAACTTGACTCCCCATAAATATGGATTCAGGAGTCTACCTTTAGGCTCCTATTTTTGAAACTCAACATTCCACACAGCTCCAACAACCTTTCCCGTGGTTGACGTTCCAGTATTTTTCTCTGGCAGCCTGTGTGGGGCTAGCTCAGAGATCATTTCCAAGACATGTGGAGGAATGAAGTTCTGCCTCTCGCTGCCTCAATACTGCCCCTTGGATGGGATTTAAGAGGTGCAAAGGCCTTGCAGTGGCCCTACACACCATGAGTAAATTTTTATCTGTAGAGACTCTGTGTACTTTTAAAAGGGAGATGCAAAACTATACACCCTGAGCCCACTGAGATTCATGCAAAGATGATAAAAACAGAGGGAAGAAAAATACTGACTATAGAAATGAGCAAAATTATAAGGAGAGTATTTCCTATGCGTTGCCAATAATCCTTTAAGTGGGATGCTGGCTCCAGGTCCCTGTGTTCTTTTGGAGGATGGTTATAGCCTATATGCCAAGTGAAGTTATTGCTGTATGCATTTTTACATAAACAAAATATGGATCTTAAATTCTCCTGCTTATAGTAGATTTCAGCTTGCATATCAAACCTCATAATAAGATGCCTAACAAAGTGTTAGTGGAATCAGGGTTAGGTCTGTCAAGACATTAGTAAATATACCATTTATGTGTAAAATGGCAAAAGGAAAATTGAAAAAATGGAAGTTATAAAAATTTTACTTCTTTATAACCTGTTAGTTTGTTTCTAGAAATAAAGCTCTTGAAATACTTTTACTAAAAATTACATCAGAGCACGGGATATAAACTGTCAACAGGCTTATTGCTAACAACCTCTTCCGTTAAACCAATGCAACAGAAGAAGGAAAGTGTTATTTAAAAACATCTTATATAAAACTGCCGTCCCTTTGTTAGAAAGCTGTAGAACTACTGCTTCAGAGAAGCAAGGTTGCTGTGGGCTGGCTGAAAAAGAGAGTTCGGATGTGTTGACCACAAGGTAGTGATGTGGCAATTTCCTGAGCTGGGAGCAGTGTAAGTGCTTCATTCCCCAGAGCATCTTTCTGCAAGCTTCCTGGCCTTTTCAGAACATGCTGCTGTTGGGACATATGCCCCAGGAGTAGGATTTATGTGGATTATGGAAATAAATCTCATGCATTTGAAAGGGTTTGATTTGTCCTCTTAACTTGTGGTTTTGGCACTATTGCTACTTCTGGTAGCACCCATCTGACTCTGACATGGCTGTTCTGGCCCATTCCAGGATAGTGTAGTTATGTATAAGGATTCCAGGATAAGCAGACTAGTGTAGTTATGTATTTACTCCCCAGCTGGAAAATCTAGCACATTTCCTATTGGGATCTAACCTGTGCCTGCCATCTAATATTAAAGAAATAAATCCTTGCCACCTCAAAAGAAAAAGCCTTATAAATAGATCTCAGTGATGATGATCACACTCAAGAATTTTGTTATGAACTAATACAATTCCATGACTGAATAATCATAGTCACCAGAGAGGTGAAGTAAGAATATCACCTGAAGGAACAAACACAGGTTTACTCTTTGATCCATTGTAATCTCTACTAACAAACAAACAGCAGCAAGTCTCCTAATACTAGCTCTTCCTTTTACTCAGACATTCCTGTAATCAGTTCACATCACTGTGACGTTTGTACAGCAGCAAGCAGCTGTTACTGTAAGTGCATGGCATGTCCATTCAGTCATACCAGGAAAATTAATTTGAAAAGTAATCCTTAGTAAGCAGCGTTAGTGCTTGACACACAGGTCAGTCTGCTGTTACTTCAGCAAGCATCATGTACTATGATAAATGTTTATTACATTCAACTTTGAAATTGCTTAGCAGTGTTGGTAGGGAGTTTTAACTAGACATTGTACAAACCTGTCTGTCAAGTTGTTTCAGTAATTGTTATCACTTTAAGTTCAATAGTTCTGAAATCATTTGTTCTACAAAAGTATTTCCAACGTACCGAGTTGTTAGAAGATGGAATTTAATGAAGGCTAGTTATTCCTCCCCCTCACTAGATACATCCTGCTGGTTTTATGTAATACATTTCCCAGATGTTTCACTTCTTATATCTCAGTGTTTATTAAATAAAATAGATATAGTAAGGATTTTTCTTTTCTTTTTTGGGGGGAGAGGATGAGGAGAAAATCATTTTCGCTCACTGATTCCAGATATATGATTGTTTCATGGAAAGATCCCCATTTTATATAGGCAGACATCTTCCATATATTACATATTTGGATATTCAACAAACTTAGATTTCATTTTAATATAACATGACTTTTTTAGCTTGTCATTGACTAAGTAATTTGCTTTATTAGAAACTATTTAAATTTGTAAAGGATTATGTTGAACCTGAAATCTAGTCATCACAAAATTTTTTTAAAGTAGTTTAAAATACTACAAGCTACCTTTGACTTCTGCCAACTGTTACAGTGTTGAAATCTCGCATTCCTGCTTTTTAAATGTTTTTCTTCCTCAGTTGCTGTGTGTAAAACCCAAGCAAGCAACAGGGGAAATTGATTTTTGGCTATGCTTATAAAACGGGTAAAATGACTATAAATGGAGCTGCCAAATGTTCAAAGTGGGGTAAATCCAAAAGATTTTTTTTCTCAAATACCTTTTAGTTATTGCTAGGCAAAGTTTTATTAGTAATAGATAAAATTACAAGTATGTTTTTTAAGTTGTTACTTTGAATAACCAAGCATTTGCTGTCACAGTATTTTGTGGTTTTTTAGAAAATTGTTTAAAAAGTCAGTGTAACTTTTTATGTTGTTTTTTCAAACAGACCATAAATCCTATGAACATATACATCTGATCTAGACTGATTCTAAGTAATTTCTTCTTTTCTTGATATGTGTCTGATTACCACAATGTCACTATTGAATTGAAGAGTGGTAGTTTAGCAAAACAATTTTTCCCCCCAGGGAAAATCAAATTTACAAAGAAAATAGGAAAGAGCGGGGGCATGATGGTTTATAGATCTGAGTTGCTATGAGAATTTAGGCATCACAGGTGGGGATGGCTCATTAGTGTAACAGCCAGCTTTTCAATTACTATTGCTGAAACCACTCACTCAAAAGTAAGTAGGGTTAGAGCGGCCCTTCCAGGAAGATAAACTGACTAAAAGTAAGGCCTTAAAAATAGTCTTATCAGATCAGGGTAGATGTTGGATACCATGATGTATTTTAAGAAGTAGTATTTACTCCAAAGTCATACAAAAATGGACTGCCCCCAGTGTTCTGCAGAACCCTTGCTGCTGTTCGATTGTGACTCTTCCCTACAGAGATCACTGAAGTTCAATGTTACAGACTACACTGAATTTCTGAAAAGTTAAAGGATGAAAGATACCTTTTCTCCCTAGAACCCTTTTAGGGAACCTGCTCTCTCTACCCTCCATCCCCAGCAGACACATTTCCAGAGAAAAGATGGGCCACAATTCATTTTGTAAAGTGCAGCCTTCATCGTGGTGAGCATGGAGATTTCAAGTGTTAGCCTAACAAACTTGGACAATCTAAACAGTATAGACAATGGAACACCAAGCTGTTCTTTAAAGTTTTCTCTGGCTGATTTCTAAAGCTGTAGGAAGAGAGCAAAGGGGTAATTCCTTCATAAGCTTTACTTTGAAGGGGAAACAAAATTACTGAAATTCAGAGCTAGCATTACACTTGAAGAAAACTGCATTTTCAAACTTTAGGCTATGTCTGAAGCAATGCTGTGTTTTTCTTTTCAAACACCCTGAAAAGTTCCTTCACTCTGATTGATGTGTATGTACAATATTATCTAAGGCTTTGTCTAGGAAGTAATATACATTTCTACAGCTAGAGTATATTTCTGGGTAATAAAACCAGGCGAATTTGTAGTAACTAAATGTGTGTCAGGGGGAGAGGAGGGAGGAAACATTTCAGTTCAGCATGAATTTTCAGCTGATGTATCATACAAATGTTTTCACCCATTCTTTTTCTCTGCAGAGATTCAAGACTACTGTCAATAGGGGCTGGTGCAGATGAAGTCATGCTTTCCATTATATGCAAATATATGGAAACTCTTCCACAAAAGAAGTAACGCCCAGTAACAGTTACATTTCTTCATTGAAAATTCATGAGAGAGATACAGTATATTGATTACGTACTGAAAGAATAAGCAATATATTTAAGGTGAAATTTAAGTGAAATTTTCTAGCATTTATGCCAATGATCTACTAGTTAGTGCCTTTGTATACAAAATTACTTGTACCATAACTTTTAAAGTAAATATCGAAATTAAAAGAAAGTAATCTGAAAACATGTATCCTCTTGCAACATTTTTTTCTCTTGTTGAAAACTAATTGCTGCTTGTGAATGGTCCAGTGCAGGGGTGGCCAACCTGAGCCTGAGATGGAGCCACAATTTACCAAAGTACATTGCTAAAGAGCCATAGTAATATGTCAGTAGCCCCCCGTCAGCTCTCCCCCCTGCCCTGTGCCTCCCGCCGGCCGGCAGCCCTGCTGATCAGTGCCTCCCACTCCCTCCCTGCACCTCCGGATCAGCTGTTTCGTGACATTCAGGAGGCTGGGGGGGGCGGAGCGAGGACATTACAGGCTCAGGGGAACAGGTGGGAAGGGATGGAATGGGGGCAGGGCCTGTGGCAGAGCCAGGGGTTAAGCAGTAAGCACTCCCCGGCACATTGGAAAGTTGGCGCCTGTAGCTCCAGTCGCAGAGTCGGTGCCTGTACAAGGAGCCACATATTAACTTCTGAAGAGCTACATCTGGCTCCGGAGCCACATGTAGGCCACCCCTGGTCTAGTGCATATTAAGTAAATGGAGTGAGTGTCTACTTATATAAGCAAGATACACCTACATTTAAAAAACCTAAGCCATGATAAAATTGAGTGCCGCCTTGCTACATCCCGTGCAAGAGACAATTCTACCAGTAGTTTACTTAAGCAAATTTTAATGTAAAACTGCATTGAACACCAACCGTATTGGAGGCATGCACTTTATCTCAGGTTATAAGGTCTTTGGGGAACAGACTTTCTTTTTTCTTCAGTGGTTGTACAGTCCTGGTCCACAATTAGCACTTCTAGGCACCACAGTTTCTCATACCTCATTTCTTACACTTGTACATTCTGTTACTGGAACAGTAATTCTGCTGTCCTTCATTCACCTATAGGTTACATAACTTTCACTTCGTAATATTAAATGAATAATAGCTCACACACTGCAGAAAGTGGATCTACATATGCATCATTCATTTTGAACAGTTGCCATAAGTCTGGTAATATTCCCTTACAATACCTAGTCCTTAGCTATCAGGGGATAGCTGTGTTAGTCTGTATCCACAAAAACAACAAGAAGTCTGGTGGCACCTTAAAAACTAACAGGTTTATTTGGGCATAAGCTTTTGTGGGTAAAAAACCACTTCTTCTAAAAAACCATCTGAAGAAGTGTTTTTTTTACCCACAAAAGCTTATGCCCAAATAAATCTGTTAGTCTTTAAGGTGCCACCAGCCTCTTTGTAGTCCTTAGCTAAATTGTTACAGTCTGCAACCACACTGGGGAAGTTCTACTGCCTGTGTTATACAGGAGGATGTACTGGATGATCACAAGTGTCCTTTCTGGCTTTGGAATCTATGATTAACAGGAGTTTACATTGGTTAGGACCTAAGTACCAAATAGACAACCACTTTTTTTTTTCATTTTCTCTAAATAGATCAGTCCATTAATATTGGCTTATTTTGAATATTGATTCATCAGTGTCAGTTACACTTATTAAAATTGTTTAAACTTGATTAAATGTGTTTAACAGTACTGTAAATTGTAATTGCTTTAAAGCACAAATATGTGACAAATGAAATTTGATTGGACAAATTAGCATAATTTGTTACAGAAGTCCCTGTCATGAAATGTACAGCTGCTTGCAATAAATGTAAAAATTAGTTTTACATTATACTTACATTGAATCAAACTTAGTCTTTACATTTCAACCTTATCTGTACCTTCAAAATTGACTCTGGTCATTCCTTCCACCACTTTTAGATGAGAACAAAGCTTTTTAAACTGAAACATATTAAAAAATCACAACTGTCAAAAACCATTTTACTGCCAAAAAAAATGCTTTTGATGGGATTACTGCTCATTAAAATCGAGAATTTTCACAGTTTAATGATGAATCATAAAGTATGTCTTAAGGAATCTCAACAGCACTGTGGGGCTAATTCTTTAAAGCAGATATTTCCTTTAAGCATCATGACAGCTAATATAAAAGTACATTGCAACTTGAAATACTTGTTTTGCTGGTACAGTAAAATACCATTTGCATTAAGTGCAAGAGCCATTGAAAATTACTAATTTTAAAAAAACCCAACACCACAGCAATTAAATTTAAAAACAAAAGCAAAGATAATTACAATATACATTGGAGAACTGTGTGAATGACCGACAATTTGGTTTGGTGGCAGTTCTGAAAACTAAAAAAGAATAAAAACCATTTTGAGCTGAATCAAACATTTTTGTTTGACCCAGAAAATAATGTTGCATTTAACATTTGGTTTTTAATAATAAAGGAAATTTCAAATAGTTGTTTCAAACTGAAATGTTTAGTTTCAAAACAAAAAACTTTGGGATTTTTTTGCCAAAACAATTTTGCAAATTAACAAAGTGTTGCGGTCAACCCAAATTTTCACTTTTCTCCAATAGTTTTGGTTGAAAAGTGTTATTCAGCTCTAATATTTGTGCATTTGACACAATACTAGCGAGTGGACTAGTTTTCGTATAGCACCCACATCTGTAGTGAGTAAATGCAGAGTATTTTATGACCATAAGACCATATCATAGCACTCAAATGTTTGCTGATATAGGGAGAGACTAACATTTTTGGTATGAATTATGAAGTGTTCTAAGTAATGATATTTTGTTGTATCAAAAGCTATCCAGAGGCCAATGCTTATTTCTGAGTGGTGTTAATTTCAATGGAATAAATGGGCCCAGAAAGTCACTGGTGTTAGTGATCTTGTCATTATCCAACACTAAATAGTTAAAGATAGTTTAGGCCAAGGGGTTGAGCAGAGACATCAGCCAGCATGTCAACAACCACCATTAAAAAGCTATCCTTTTATTAAAGATACAGAAAAGGAAATGATAGAGATTTGAAATGTAAAGTATTAAGTAAGTGTTAAAATGAAAACCTCTCTCTTTCTATTTAGCTGCAAACAGTTTTATAGAGAATGCACCTTGGTTGACAATCTTTTAGGTGGTATTAAAGATGGTAACAGCTGGTCTTTTTTAGGGAAAAGAGACGATTGCTTGAGATGGGGGAGAGCTGTAAAAGTCTGATCCAACTTCAAGACAAAACACACACAAAAGAGGAAAAAACCAGTGACGGAAAATATAGTTTCTGTCTCTAGTGCTTGCTGCTGGAGAAATACAGGTACAACAGCACAGTCTTATCAAGCCACTCTGACATCAGCAACATCAGGCTCTTAGCAAAAAGAAAAGGAGTACTTGTGGCACCTTAGAGACTAAAATTTATTAGAGCATAAGCTTTCGTGAGCTACAGCTCACTTCATCGGATGCATTTGGTGGAAAAAACAGAGGGGAGATTGATATACACACACAGAGAACATCAAACAATGGGTTTATCATACACACTGAAGTGAGCTGTAGCTCACGAAAGCTTATGCTCTAATAAATTTGTTAGTCTCTAAGGTGCCACAAGTACTCCTTTTCTTTTTACTGTAAGGAGAGTGATCACTTAAGATAAGCCATCACCAGCAGCGGGGGGGGGGGAAGGAGGAAAACCTTTCATGGTGACAAGCAAGGTAGGCTATTTCCAGCAGTTAACAAGAATATCTGACAGGTTTCAGAGTAGCAGCCGTGTTAGTCTGTATTCGCAAAAAGAAAAGGAGTACTTGTGGCACCTTAGAGACTAACAAATTTATTAGAGCATAAGCTTTCGTGAGCTACAGCTCACTTCATCGGATGCATCCGATGAAGTGAGCTGTAGCTCACGAAAGCTTATGCTCTAATAAATTTGTTAGTCTCTAAGGTGCCACAAGTACTCCTTTTCTTTTTAAGAATATCTGAGGAACAGTGGGGGGTGGGGTGGGGGGGAGAAATAACATGGGGAAATAGTTTTACTTTGTGTAATGACTCATCCATTCCCAGTCTCTATTCAAGCCTAAGTTAATTGTATCCAGTTTGCAAATTAATTCCAATTCAGCAGTCCCTCATTGGAGTCTGTTTTTGAAGCTTTTTTGTTGAAGGATAGCCACTCTTAGGTCTGTGATCGAGTGACCAGAGAGATTGAAGTGTTCTCCAACTGGTTTTTGAATGTTATAATTCTTGACGTCTGATTTGTGTCCATTCATTCTTTTACGTAGAGACTGTCCAGTTTGGCCAATGTACATGGCAGAGGGGCATTGCTGGCACATGATGGCATATATCACATTGGTAGATGCGCAGGTGAAGGAGACTGTGATAGTGTGGCTGATGTGATTAGGCCCTATGATGGTGTCCCCTGAATAGATATGTGGACAGAGTTAGCAACGGGCTTTGTTGCAAGGATAGGTTCCTGGGTTAGTGGTTCTGTTGTGTGGTGTGTGGTTGCTGGTGACAGAGACAAACACCTACAAGATCTCTATCATGCATTCCTACAACTACAATACCCACCTGCTGAAGTGAAGAAACAGATTGACAGAGCCAGAAGAGTACCCAGAAGTCACCTACTACAGGACAGGCCCAATAAAGAAAATAACAGAACGCCACTAGCCATCACCTTCAGCCCCCAACTAAAACCTCTCCAACGCATCATCAAGGATCTACAACCTATCCTGAAGGATGACCCATCACTCTCACAGACCTTGGGAGACAGGCCAGTCCTTGCTTACAGACAGCCCCCCAATCTGAAGCAAATACTCACCAGCAACCACACACCACACAACAGAACCACTAACCCAGGAACCTATCCTTGCAACAAAGCCCGTGGCCAACTCTGTCCACATATCTATTCAGGGGACACCATCATAGGGCCTAATCACATCAGCGACATTATCAGAGGCTCGTTCACCTGCGCATCTACCAATGTGATATATGCCATCATGTGCCAGCAATGCCCCTCTGCCATGTACATTGGCCAAACTGGACAAACTCTACGTAAAAGAATGAATGGACACAAATCAGACGTCAAGAATTATAACATTCAAAAACCAGTTGGAGAACACTTCAATCTCTCTGGTCACTCGATTACAGACCTAAGAGTGGCTATCCTTTAACAAAAAACCTTCAAAACCAGACTCCAACGAGGGACTGCAGAATTGGAATTAATTTGCAAACTGGATACAATTAACTTAGGCTTGAATAGAGACTGGGAATGGATGAGTCATTACACCAAGTAAAACTATTTCCCCATGTTATTTCTCCCCCCCACCCCACGCCCCACTGTTCCTCAGATATTCTTGTTAACTGCTGGAAATAGCCTACCTTGCTTGTCACCATGAAAGGTTTTCCTCCTTCCCCCCTCCCCCCTGCTGCTGGTGATGGCTTATCTTAAGTGATCACTCTCCTTACAGTGTGTATGATAAACCCATTGTTTCATGTTCTCTCTGTGTGTGTATATAAATCTCTCCTCTGTTTTTTCCACCAAATGCATCCGATGAAGTGAGCTGTAGCTCACGAAAGCTTATGCTCTAATAAATTTGTTAGTCTCTAAGGTGCCACAAGTACTCCTTTTCTTTTTGCGAATACAGACTAACACGGCTGCTACTCTGAAATCAGGCTCTTAGGGCATTCTTCTCGATTGTCTTTGGCTTCATTATAGTGCTGCAAAAGCTGCAGTTGTTTGGCTGGCTAAGCCAAACTCTTACTAAACAAAAGGCGGAAAGAGAAGGAAAAAGGACAAACGAGAAGAAACAAGAGCAGAAACCCAAATATTACAGTCCAGCTGGTGGGCAGGATTTAGTGAGAGCTGGTGGAGGTGACAATATCCTCTGAGCTGGGTGGTCAGGACATCTCTCATGCTCAAAATGATGAAGACTTAGTGCTATCACAATGAATCTTGAGGCCCGAGAAGCCTGTTAAGATGACACCCAGGATGGTAAAGCTCACTCCTTTCAGTCCACCTGTCTTCCACCATTGGAATTTCCCCCAAAGTCTTTCCGGAAGATAGCTCATCTTTCTTTATTTTGTCCACCAACTAGTCCTAGTTTTTTACACCAATTTTGATCCATTAATTTCTTATTCCATTCGCTTTTTCTTACCAGTCACCACCTTAGGAATCCTTGGGTGGTACAAGAATACCCTTTTGTTTAGATTAATTCAATCTAACTTCTGCTGACTTTCCAAGTAATTTTATGTTAACAGTCTGAGTTGGACTTTTGTTACTTTGAACAACCTAAAAGTCCAGGCCTCTACACTACAGGGGTTGCAATACATAGTCTCCCCCAAATAGTCTCCTTACATATAGTATCCTTTACATAGTGAAATATTCCTCAAGAAAGGGTCATTCTATTTCTACATAAGTTCTCTTTCAACCTTTTCCAAATGAATGGCTGGGATTCTGAATCAAATCTTCATACTGCACATTTACTTCTGTTAAAAGGCCAATACTTCATCCATTGTTCATCTTTATCATTTAAAATGCACTGGTAAAACCTATTGAAACACATAGTTTGTAACCTACAGCCATCCACATGAGCTGCACGCTCTTAACTGTATCCCAGCCCAATAATTTCAGGCTACAAGAGATATCAAAATAACTTAATGCCATTAAAGTTGAGGCGCTCTAGTGTGATTAAAAATAAATACCCTTTTCACATCTCATTTCTCAGAGATGCATAATTTAAAGTACCCTATACTGATGCTATAGAAATCTAGTACCAGAAATCTCTGGTTGGAGAGAGGAAAGCCATGAAGTGCTCATGCATCCCAAGGAATCAGGCCATCCCTGTACTACTTATACATTATACAAAACTTTTTTTTTTCTGATGTAGCTTATTGAGAAGTTAGGCAACCATAGCAGATTAAAGGAGTTTATTTTTCCCCCTCTGTGATGGGTTCCCCCCAGGGTGTCACCTGGAACTGGGGTACCACTGAACTCTCTGACCCACCAGCCTGGGTTCACTCTCATACTGCACTGCTGTGACAAGCTCCCAGTCTTAACTTCCCCAACATACACACAGGTAGGGATACATCCAGCTGCAGTTACATGCAGGCTCTCTGACTAGCCACTCCATGAACCAACAGTAGAAAGGCTAAAGCCAAGGTAACTCTCAGTGTCCCAGGCATGCACCCACTCTAGAGCATAAACCCAAAATTATACCATCTTGTGCTTTACAGGGAACTGTACAGCGTAAACTGAGTTTGCTCTCCCCCACCCCCACCAATGTGGAAAGGAATATGCAACAGCTCCTCTGAGCTACGATTCCCACACACTTCACTCTAAACTCACTTGTTCAGAGAAAGCAAAAACAAGTCTATTTACTGCAAAAGATAGATTTTAAGTGATTATAAAGGATAGCAAACAGATCAAAGCAGATTACCTAGTAAATAAAAATGCAAACTAAGTCTAAGATACTAGAAAGACAGGATATGAATTAGCAAATTCTCACCGTGGCTGATGATACAAGCAGGCTGCAGATTCTTAAGGGGCAAGCTGTGCTTGCTTTACAGCTTGGAATCCTCAAGTCTTTCATACACAGGCTAGAAATTTCTTTAGCCTGTGTCCAGCACTTTCCCCAGTTCAGTCATTGTTTCTCAGCTGTTTCCAGGAGTCTTCTTGGGTGGGGAGTGAAGAACAACAGATGTCACTCCCTGCCTTATATAGCTTTAACATATGGTGGGAACCTTTGTTTCAAAACTTAGTCCCCAGACTGGTTTGTGGAAAAATACTGACATCCCAAGATGGAGTCCAGATTCATGTAGCCTGGTCACATGTCCTTATAGAGTCATAGCAGCCATTACTTACAGGCTGTCTGGAGTGTTCTCTGGAAGGGTCACCAGGTAGGAGATGAGATAAGGCCTCATGGCTCACTGCCCTGAATAGGCCCTTCCCAGCCAGCTATCTAGACTGAAAGCATCTTGTCTAGTGGGCGTCACTATGTTTGAAGTACAGACACATTAGTATTTATAACTTCAGATACAAAAATGATACATGCATACAAATGGGATAATCATATTCAGCAAATCATAACTTTTCCAATGACATCCTACATGACCCATCTTGCATAAAATACATCATGATTATGTTATAATCATATATCACTATGAAGAATATGGGGTGCAGTGTCACTCCCTCCTCATATTTTACTGTTCCTTCATGCTTAAAGATACCCTCACTTTTCTCCGAAGTATCAGATCTATTTTTCCTAGAAAACTAATAAGGTAGTAATATCAAGAAAAGGCTAAAACTCAAGCTACAGTTTTCCCAGACATAGAGGGTTAGGGAGATTGAGTCTTTCATAGACATACCTTTTACTCACCTGTTGCGGTTTAAAACCTAGACCTCAAAATCCTGTCAGTTTTAAACAATCTAAGAATCAAACAGAGGCAGATTTTATATTCTGAGGATTCCTACAAAGGCTGAGAAAAGACAAGAATAAACTGTAAAGCAATGTGAACACTGGTGTTAGTGCAACACTTTTGGGCAAGGGCAGAAAACAAGTATACCAACATTAATTCAAGTGTAGTTCAATTATGCTATGTGTTGCATACGCAATGAGTCCCTGCCCATATAGGTATTTGCTCTAGGGAGAGAGAAAAAAAAAGTAGTCTATGTAGTGAAACTTCAGATACTATGTTTGATAACCAAAAAGAGATGCTGCAGTAACATGAAGACAGTACGTGTATATATGTATGTATTGTGACAAAGTCAGGCTGGACAGCTGCAAGAGAATAGTGGAAGGGCTGTTAGCCTTAGAAGGATAAAGGCCATTTTCCCTATAAACTGAGGGACACCTGAGTCCAATCAAGAGCTGCCTGAGACATTTATAAACCCCTCTTCTGGTGAGAGAAGGGGCAGAGAGACAAGTTGTTGCAGGGATAGTGGTAGCTGGAAGACAGACTTCTCCTGGGTGAGGGGCTACTCTCCTCCTGACAGGGGAAACAACTAAACTGAATGCCTGTTTAGGGGAAGGATGGGTACGCTGGGGCCAATAACAGGATAACCCCCACCCCAGAGACGGGATAGGAAAAGGTATCCTCCTGTATTTTGTGTTTGTGAATTTGTTTCTTTTGTTTAGAATACTCTTTGGGCCTGCCCCAAAGCCTTCCTTGAAAATACTGATAAATAAAAATGGAAAGACACTGTCCAGAGTGGGGCTGATTTGCTCGAGGCCCTGCCACTAGCAAAGGGGGAAGCGCTAAGCCTGGCAAGACTGATGAGATGCAAAAGCTCTGGAGGTCAGAGGCAATGCACTGTATTAGGAATAATGCTTGTAGTATCTCAGCTTGGGGGGTAACGCTCACTCCCAAAGACTGCAATACCTACCAATAGAATAGTGAGTGGACTTTAATTCCTGAAGGCAGATTTGTTAAAAATGGAGGGTTCCTTAGACAGAGGGCCATTGCAATATACAGTGATACAAACAGCAATCCTTTAAAGATGGAGGATGTGTTACATAAGAGTCAGTGTTTCAAGCACATTTTGTTTGTGTACATTTTTTTAGATGTTTGACAATAAAGATTTTTTTTCAAGTCTACTCAAACTACAGTAGATTAATTCTTTTGCAGACTATCTAAAATTAGGTCTCCTCAAACGTGGTAGATAAGAAAAACACAATCAAGTTGTTGAATATGGATTATAAAAGTAACTATCCACCAGACTAATACTAGTATGATACTTAAATATTCAGAATGCACCTCAGTTTACCAGTTGTTTAAGTTATTTTTTTTTCCCAAACAAGGATAGTTGCATCATTAAATACTGCTGTTTAAAATATCGAATACTGATTCTAACATTATTTTAAAATCAGCACTTTTGAAAAACCTCTTAGTATTTTATGCTAGGAAAGACTACATAAGATGGAACAAACCTGCAATCTATTTTCAGGAACAAATCCATATGGCTAAGAAACATACCACAGACATGCTTTATTTTTTTACACTTTGTAATGGGGTAGTACTACAAGTCATGGCAACATTTTGCATTTTGAGTCCAAAAAATTTACGCAAAGAATAGTTTTCTTTTAGATAACATTTCAATCTCCAGAAAATGGTTTCTATTTTGTATGCTGCATTTAACAGTGTAATAGTCGCTAGACAACAATTTACCTTTATGAATAACCAAAACTAAGGCTTAATCAACAAATAAATAAAAGTACCTCTAATAAAAGAGGTAATTAATGCTATCTTGCATCCTAATACTCTCCAGTATAAGACATTATAAATCTGGTTTCACATTTAAAAATTATGCTAAGTAGCTTTAAGAGGTCATTAACTGACAAACGTACGAAGGGTAAAAACCCGAGCGATTCAATAGAATCAGTAAGTTTTAAGTACTTAAATATAAAATGTAATGGAAAGATGCTATGCAAATATTTGCATCTTGTCCATGCTGGTTCCCCAAACTATCAAAAGGCATTTGGTTATATTGAATACATGTCTTAGGACTTGTCTGCATGTTGCTGCAGCTGTGCCACGATAGCATTTCAGCGTGGACATTACCTATGCACACCTGAGGGGTTCTCCCATCTGCATAGGTAATCCACCTCCCCAAGAGGCAGAAGCTAGGTCAACAGACGAATTCTTCCATCCACCTAATGTTGTCTATAGCAGGGGTTAGGTTCGCATAACTATGTCTCTCAGGGATGTGGATTTTTCCATACCTTTGAGAAACATAGCTATCTCCCTGTAAATTCCCAGGGTAGACCAGCCCTTAGCATTACTTGGTCTCAAATTAAAATTAACCAACATTCTTCCAGTTTAGGTCAGTTAATTCCTCCTTAACCTGCAAGGTCAATTTTTTTTTTATTTCATTTTAAAATTCTAAGCCATAATACTTACAGAAACTTGCCAACCCACACTCAAAGCATTACAAGTATGACGATACTGTAGTTTCAGGTGGTTTAACCTATGCTACAATAAATCTGTTTTGAAAAAGCATAAGCCTTTTTCATACTTTTATAATCTGCAAATTGCTACAAGCCTTATCCTGAGGTCCTTGCTCAGGATTAGGCCCTACTTTTGTTAATATTTGTTTTTACTTTATTAAAAACGTGAAACCCATTAAAGGAAATTCAAAGTTAAAGGTTCACATTTTGTCCTTGCGGGCACATTTTTTATTTATTTTTTTATTTTTGTGCATTTCCAAAGATATTTCCCCAAGAAGTAATTTTAGCCAAGATGTAAATATGCACAAGGTAGTAGATAACATTTGTTAACCCCAGAAAACAGGGGATATGATAAGAAAGCTTCTGGAATGGTAAATATTAAGACAAAATATACATAACAAATGCACTGATATTTAATATATTTTACAATAACCATTTAACCATATTTATCAACAGAGTATGTAAATTTAATGTCTGTCCTCACAGATTAACACCATTTTGTAATTCTGTTGAAGTGGCACTAAAAAGATGGATATAATTTTCATCATCTCAGTTTAATAATCCAGTAAATTACAAAAAAGACAAAGAGTGCAAAGAGCATCATGTAGCACAATAGTTTTGTCTGGCTCCCTCTGGAGAGTGTTTTCAGTCTGCCTATAGTCGCATCTAGAAATCCACCCGTAGAATCAAAGTCAGAGTCCTATGAAAAAGGAGAACATAAAGAGAATCATTCTAAGCAAGTAACACCACGCTACAATGGACTAGGCACAATCACTTCTTGCATTTGTCTTTTCTTTTTGTATTTAAAGTATTAAAAAACCATTTCAAACCAGCATATGAACAGGCAGTTACATCTTGCTAGCCTATAATAAAGGGAAGTCCTCATTTCATGTCCATTCCATCTGATTACCTATTTTCAGATACAAGACGATCTTACGCAAGTAACCAATTTTCTTTGATTTTCACTTCTGTCCTCCATTTTTTTTAAATCAATTCTAGCACTGACATGCCCCCTTTGTCAAAGCTATATTTTAAATCCTATTCCATATTTGCTGTAATGGAGCAGAAATAATTAGACTCATCTGGGACCTACCAATTTTTACTGCTCCTTTAGAAGTTATATTCATACAAAGGCCATGTCTCCACTTACCGATGCTGCCGTGGATCGATGCAGCAGGAGTTGATTTAACAGGTCTAGTGAAGACCCACTAAATCGTCTACAGAGCACTCTCCGGTCAACTTTGGTACTCCATGGAACGAGAAGATTAAAGTAAGAGACGCAATGCAGACACTGCAGTAAGTCAACCTAAGCTACGTCGACTCCAGCTACATTTTTCATGTAGCTGTAGTAGTGTAACTTAGGTAAACTTACTCCGGTAGCGTAGACAAGGCCAAAGTGTTTACATGAGGAAGCACTGCTGCTACAGAAATAGTACCTAATGGTCAATTTGGAGAATAGAACTGTTCCTCCTTTTTGTCCCTATAATAAACAACATTTTTGTGGTATTATATAACATAAGGGATAAGTTCTTAGTCCCGTCACTACAAGATTCTTAATAGAAAAAACACCAACTATAAACAAGCATATGTATATATCGCTGTAGAAATTCGTAAGATTAATTGCTACATACTTACCATGTCTGATAACATTTTATTCTGATTTTTAACTTCTGTTCCAATTTCAATGGAAAGCTATAAAAGAAGTGAGCATTACCATTACTTATATTATTTGAGCCATATAAACCAGATTTCACTATTATATACTGGGAGAAGTCATTCTGAAAGTATCTGTCATCTCCTGTGTTTTTCTAGATGTAGTAACATGGATGCTATATTTTCAAAGAGACCAGAGAAAAGCATCTATGAAATTGTGCACAAGTGCAATAGATAAGGCCTTCAACTCTGGGACACTTGTTACTTTACACCATCCCCCTATGGCAAAGTGGCTCTAACCTGAATGCATCTCCCTGACACGCAGATGCATCTTCTGGTGATGTAATGCCACCACCGCGTCTACATTTATGTTGTATTAGTTTACGACAAGAACATATACAGCCTAAAGACTGACATTATTTTATGGTATACATTTTTCTCAGGATTTTTTTTAGGTTCTCTATAAAGATTGACTCTGGAATCAAATATTCAGAATAAAGAGGTGTTTATAGCCTTTTCCCTATTTTTCTCATTTTACTAAGAACCACTCTTCACAGTGGAAGAAGACATGGCATGAATTTCCAGAAATTTAAAAGATATGGGTGAAATTTACATAGCAATACACTACTCAAGGGTGCAGTTATTAGGTTATTGGCACACTGCTTGGATGGCTGAATGTACTGTCTGTGTTCCTGGTTCTCAGTACACCTTAAGTATATGGTAATCACCTAACTAATGCACACCCTGGAGTAGCTTATTGCTATATTATTAACACAGCCATGTTGACAACAGAATTTCAAACTTTCCTACCTGGGGCCACCCAAATGACCTACTTTTTTGTGTCATGATCCCACTCCCATGGTCTTTTGCTGTTTTTGTATGAGGGTACTGTGCGATGATTCTAAGTGGCACTTATCAGGAGTACAGCATAGTGCGAGCATTAGGGAAGATGATTATGAGTGACAAGCTGTGAGAGCAGAAATCAGAGCTTCTCCTTCCCTCCCTTTAGCTCATTCCACTAGATCTTAGCAGTCACTGTGTTTTGGTGATTTTACTTCAAAACCCCAACCACCACCTGTGATGCAACCCCCAATTTGACAATCCTAGTTCAAAGTACGATTTAAGATGACAGCATTTATTTAAGATAATCTGTCTCTATGCTTGTCTAATTGGAACTGAATTGCTTAATTATGAACAACAGTCTGAGCAATAAGATTGTAAGGGCTTTGACTCTGTAAAAGTCATTGCCTTGCACCACATCTCTAAAAACGGCACCTATAGTGAGGGCTCCAAAATGTTTAACAGGTTTCGGAATGGATTAACTATTGGAAAAATGGAGTTTCTTGTTGAGTAGAGTGAACTCGCGGGGTTTTGGTTAGAAAAGGATTTATTTTAAAAATATAGTCCTCAGTCTCTAGAATGAGTTTCCCTAGTCAAAAAGTTTCTTCTTTTGAGGAAATCAGGATGTTACTTCCAAAATAATTATTCCATATTATAAATTCATAAATAGATGTAGTAAAAGTTGTCCAAATCTCAACTTGAAGGACTTGATTGTTCTTCAACTACTGTCTCTGCTAAGTACAAGTAGTCTAATTCCTTAAATTAACAGGAACAAACAAACAAAAAAAAACCTTGTTGTCAGGTCAATTACTGAGCTGAACCCAGGCTTCTAGTTTCCCTGGCCAGTGTGATTCTTACTCGAGGAAATGCTGACTCCTAGAGTTGAGAATAAGCAGTAAGTATAGACTCTGCTGTCCTCATCAGGCAAGTAGCTTCATGATTAGCCAAAAAGGACAGCAGGAGCTAAAGTCTAATTGAAGAGGAAATCAGCTACACGAGTGAATGCACTGTGCTTTTTGACTGGCAATATTTTTTTCTTGTATTCAATTTATGTTTTAAACTTTTCCTCTATTGCTGCTTCACTGGTTCATAAGATTTTGTGCACTTGATTCAATCGAAGTGATGATGCCACTGTAATTATAGACTTACTGATTTTATGGCAGAGACTTTTGTACGCAGACTTTCAGTTAACCTTTCATTTTCTTCTTCGTGTACACTATACCCACTGTTGGAATAGCCATAGTTACCAGTGGGTGCTCCTTCACCTAAACACAAAAAACCCCAGTAAATCAGGTTTACAGACAGGAAATATCATCCAAGCAAAATACAGTATCATGGGGGTCCCAGTCCATTTATGGTTACAAATGCATTTCCTTATGCATCCCTGCAGCATCCTCAAGAATGAGCAAGAGACATTGTTAACATATACAAATTCTCTCAGCCATTTAGAACATTGAGTTTAGCTTTCAGTTCAGAAATCAGGAAAATTAAAAGGTTCTTTGGTAACCTTGATTTAATTAATTCATATATCATAACCCAATTTTGCCCTCAGATACAGTACGTTTGTGTATTCTCCAAGGAAGACAGCCTGAATGTTAAAAGCATACCTGAAAGTAGAACTGAGTCCATTGTATATTAAGGTATACATTCCCAAATATGCTGGATTCAGGAGTTAAGGTTACTCAGTAAGTCTTCATATTTTTGACTTTGGAATGTTTACATTTGTAACCTGTTATATGAAATATAGGTTTTAATGTCCCTTTAGTTTATAAAAAGGGAAAAGGATTAACATACAGGCTGCATAATCAGAGGTTTCCTCATGTTTCTACCAGCAACAGATCTCTGCCTTGTGGTGGGATGCTGCACTTGGCAAGTCATCTACTAGGTGGATGAAAGAGCTTCACAGTTGCTACCCAGACTGTCAACTGGCAGATGACTGTCCAGTAGAGGAGAGTCAGTGCCAAAATCATCAGTTTAGTATGCTCACCCCCTCCAATCTCTATTAAAGAGACCGTCCAACCAGCAGCTAAACAGCATACTGGGAGAGGTATGCACCAAGATCCCTGCATTCCCCCCCCCAACACACACACCACCCAGTACTCAAAGTAAAAGCAGTCCTAGCTTTGCAGGGCTAAAAGGAATAGCAGGGTAGCAGGCCACAAGTAGAAGACATATCAAGGGAGATGGCTGGCTAAAAGCCTGGGTTTTTATCTGCTAAATTTTAGAGTAGAGATTGTATTTACTTTCAGCTAGCAATCTAGTTCCTATCCTCATTTATCATGAGTAGCTAAAAATTTCAAATCACACTAAACCTGTTTGAATCCCCTTGACAAATTCATTTTCTCAGTTCATCCTTGAAAAGGTTTTGAGAGAGAGGAGACAGAGCAGTCATATCCACAAAACTAGAATAATGCATTGATATTATCTCTTGACTGATTTCCCACTGTACTGCACATGGTAAAGGCATACCTAGGAAAACAGGATAACTAGATAACTGATATTATGAATTTATGATATTCTGTAATACCAAGGTGGTTTTTTGTTTGGTGGTTGTTTTTTTTATAGATGCAGATTAAAAAAAAATTTTTTTTTTCCCACAAATTGGCCTGATGACAAGTTTTCAGTAAGGATGAATGAACTGGAAAGCTTCCATTTTACTATCATGCTACTCAACAATGGGAAATGGATCTTTTTTCTTTTATTTTTTTAAATTTTTTTCCAATCAGATTTGGATTAAGACCAAAGTTGGCTCAAAGAGAATCCTTTCGCAGAGTCACAAGCATGTGCCAAATATGAAGTTATAACTGAAGTAACCTTATGGTACTCATTACTAAGTGAATATCATAGTAGGAACGTGTTTACAATGGACTTTGAAATCTGTAGCTTGGAGCCAAAGTCCGGCAGTTATACATCAAAGATCATTGCAAGAGACAGTCTTTTACAAATGGAACAAGCATTCCAAGTCTTTTTAATAAGCAAACCCCATATTTACATAAACCACAACTTCAAGTGGGAATGAGGTTGCCAGACAGGTATGGAAGAAGTACTTTTGAAGTTTAAGAGAAATCAGTGCCGTGTGTGTACTGTCCCACAACATTGTGTGCTATCATTATGGGAATAAGCAGTATGCAGTAAGCACAACTGTGTAATAGGCAGCCAAAGAAGGCACAGGTGGCTGGAAGCAATGGCAGAAATTCTAGAAATTATAGGTTTTTATAAGAATAGAAGAATTTACCTAAACAACCTCTCTCAACGTGCCCCAATCTGAGGGGGACTGACTAGAAAGTGGAAACTGAATAGATTAAATAAAACAGATTTCTCCTAAAATAAAATGTAAGAGTCTGTCAAGAGTTGTGAAATAGGAAGATACAGGATTCACGCTCATCTTAAGAATGCACAAAAAATTGTTTCTTTGGATTCTTTAAGATCAAATATTCTATTAACTGGAACCATCTACTGAAATTTAGAGCACAAAGTTTAATGACCCTGTAAGCAAGCAGGACATTTTTTAATGTCCTCATAATAGCAATGGAGCCACACGATAAATTTAAGTCACTTTGTCTGGCCTTCTAATAGCTTTTCAACATTAGTTTCATTCAGGAACGGTCTGTTAGTGCCCCACACAGCAGGGGATGGTGAAAAACTCCCAGGGCCTCTGCCAATCTGTCCTGGAGGAAAACTCCTTCCCGACCCCAAATATGGTGATCAGCTGAACTCCGAGCATGTGGGCAACCAGATACCCAGGAAAGAATTATCTGTAGTAATTCAGATCCCACCCCATCTAACATCCCATCGCAGGCCATTGGGCCTATTTACTACGAAGAGTCAAAGATCAATTAATTGCCAAAATAATGTCATACAATCATACCATCTCCTCAATAAACATATTGAGCTTAATCTTGAAGCCATATAGGTCTTTTGCCCCCACTGCTTCCCTTGGAAGGCTGTTCCAGAACTTCACTCCTCTGATGGTTAGAAACCTTCGTCTAATTTCAAGTCTAAACTTCCTGATGGCCAGTTTATATCCATTTGTTCTTGTGTCCACATTGGTACTGATCTTAAATAATTCCTCTCCCCCCCGGTATTTATCCCTCCAATATATTTACAGAGAGCAATTATATCTCCCCTTCTTTTGGTTAGGCTAAACAAGCCAAGCTCCTTGAGTCTCCTTTCATAAGACAGGTTTTCCATTCCTCGGATCATCCTAGTAGCCCTTCTCTGTACCTGTTTGAATTCATCCTTCTTAAACTTGGGAGACCAGAATTGCACACAGTATTCGAGATGAGGTTTCCCCATGCCTTGTATAATGGTACTAACATCTCCTTATCTTTACTGGAAATGCCTCTCCTGATGCATCCCAAGACCGCATTAGCTTTTTTCACAGCCATATCACATAGGCGGCTCATAGTCATCCTGTGGTCAACCAATACTCCAAGGTCCTACTTCTCCTCTGTTACTTCCAATTGATGCGTCCCCAGCTTATAACTAAAATTCTTGTTGTTAATCCCTAAATGCATGACCTTACACTTTTCACTATTAAATTTCATCCTATTACTATTACTCCAGTTTACAAGGTCATCCAGATCTTCCTGTATGATATCCTGGTCCTTCTGTGAATTGGCAATACCTCCCAGCTTTGTGTCATCCGCAAACTTTATTAACATCCTCCCACTTTTCGTGCTGAAGTCAGTAATAAAAAGATTAAATAAGATTGGCCCCAAAACCGATCCCTGAGGAACTCCACTGGTAACCTCCCTCCCTCCAGCCTGACAGTTCACCTTTCAGTATTACCCGCTGTAGTCTCCCCTTTAACCAGTTCCTTATCCACCTTTCAAATTTCACTTTTCATATTGATCCCCATCTTTTCCAACAGGGGAAAAGCAAAACAATGAATTTTATCAATTTGCAACCTCCTTTTTATGTTGAGCATTACCTTCAATGTAGCACGAAATGAGCAATTAGGAGAAGTGTCTGAAGCCCTTCAACCTTAGTATACCCATCCAGACATATTTAAATTTGCAGGTCTTGCAAGTGAAGAAAGGGGAAAAATTTAAAGAATCAATATTATAGAGCGAGCTGGTAACCCCTATATTTTGGTTACTTTGACATCAATGGTCTAATATGACCCAGGAATGGGTACAAACATCCATTCAGGGAAAGTATGTTCCCATTTAAGACTGATCCCATATCTGAACAGAAAATCTAAGAATACTGTCTGAATTAATCCTAAACTTCTGATGCATGGATCACATGATATAAATCCTGAAGTATATTAATACCTACCAGTCCTAGAACGTATTGTGGAAGCTCAAAAGTTCTTTTACTATCACCATCAACACCATGGTTGGTTGACCGAAAGATGAGAATGCCCAAACTTCCCAAAGACTCTGTGGAATTCATGAACAGTCTCTATATTTGCATCCAACTACCATAAATGTTAAAATGTATAATGAGCACAAACTTTTTAAAAAGCATGACTTTTAATCAGAGGCGGGGTAAATAAAATCTATGATTTTTTAAAAGAAATTTAAAAAATGGGATTTTTTTTATTTAAATCGGATTTTTTTGACAAAAAAAGATAGTTTTAGTTAAGATACATTAGAGCTCAAAGATATCTCACCATGGAATAGGGATTATAAATTCTAATTCTATAGCATGAGATAATATATTCATATAATGTTTAAGAAAAGTTTTGTAAATGAGTTCCAATAGTTCATGGATTAGGGACCCAATCTTAGGGGGTTCCACAGGCGTCTGTACAGATTATTTAGGATAATCTTTCTATCTACCCAATGGGACTCAATGTTCAGTTTAGAAGATACCATCAGAGATGCTTAGTTTTGCAGTTCTCAAACTGTGGATTTGTGTCTCCAGAAGTAACATGCTTGTTAACAGCAAAAATGTTTGTAAATAAATAAACAAAACATATAGAGGTGAGAAATAACAGACCTCAACTCTGTTGTCCCTCTGCAAATTTCTGTACACAGAGTCAATCCCTTACCTCTCTCTAAAAGTGCAAAGTTTCAAAAAGTTCAATGAATAGAAGATTGCGGGCGGAATAGATCTGGACAAGGAGAAGAAGTCTGGAGATAAATGTGAGAAGCGAGGGACAGATGCTTGTTTTGTTAAAATATTATATGTTTGCTGTTGAAGAAAAAAAATCCAGAATACTTAACGTTGCTGTTTTAGTTAAAAAAAACAATTTAAATGTCTGTCTGGTGATGTTCTCCTCCTAATACAGCATGGCAAGAAAATCCTCCAAATATTAATGATTAACCCATTGAACTGCAGATATTTATAAAGTCATTGGGAGGTGAACTATCTGCTTCAATTATCTTTGGTAAATAAAATAACCAAACAATCATTCGTTTTCTGATATAGCTGTAAAACTAATCTGAAAAGTTTTCAAAATAAATCACTTTAAAAACGTATAGTTGTGTACCTTCTAAAAATGAAACCTTCATCTATCTCTGAGTTGTGAAGAATATGTATTAAGGTAATAACAACCAACAAGAATGCACTTTTATGTAGAAAACCATGATTAAATTGAGTCTTCCTGACTAGTGATTTAAATCATGATTTAAACCAAATCCACCCTGATCAGAGGACCACCGGGAGAGGCACTAAACATTTTTTTTTTAAAAGCTACTGAAGGTGTGTTTGGAGCGACCTGTCACTATAAGCTAACCATTCCTTCAGTGGAAATCTGACGTGATTTAATTAGAGAACTAGACCCACACAAAAAACCCAAAAGAATTCAGAAGCAGCTATGGGACCTATTACTTAACTAACACGATTCATCCCAAGCATAAAGCAGCATTAGAAACGTGGCTGATAGAGTAACAGAATTTTTTCTCTTCTAGCATTCAAAAGTAAAGATCAAGATTTCTACCCCAAATCTTGAAGATTGCATCATAATGCAGTTACATCATAATTAGGGCTCTGTGTTTGTGATGGAGGGGGCGAAAGTCACGGATTCCGTGACTTCCTGAGACCTCTGTGACTTCTGCAGCGGCCAGTATGGCTGACCCCAGGGCCAGCTGCTCAGGCGGCTACTGGAGTGATCCCGACCCTAGAGCTGCTCTGGCGGCCTCAGGCAGTTGACCTCAGGAACCACGCAAGCGGTGGCCAATGCAGCTGGCCCTGAGGACTTCCTGAGCAGCGGTCCCCGGGGGCAACCGGAGCAACCACAGCTTGATGGCCCCCAGGGCTTCCCTGCCCCAGGCGCTGGTGCCGCAGGCTCCCCCTCCCCTCTGTGGCACCCCTCACCCCCAAGATTCATTAGGTATTTATGGTATAAGTCATGGACAGGTCACAGGCCCTGATTTTTTGTTTCTGACCCGTGACCTGTCCATGA
The DNA here is from genome assembly GCF_009764565.3 of Dermochelys coriacea. NCBI lineage: Eukaryota > Metazoa > Chordata > Testudines > Dermochelyidae > Dermochelys > Dermochelys coriacea. The sequence goes on along the minus strand of NC_050069.1, from coordinate 223,849,703 downwards.
CTTTTACTAAAAATAACCATGATTAAATCATAGCCTTAATCATAATGGAAGACTGGAAGTAAAATAATTGTCCTAGATCAGTTGAATTCTGTACACTTAAAAACAAATATTGTTGGTATTGCAGGAGTGTCAAAGGCCATATCTGCACTGTATGCTTCTTTTGACGGCATGTAGAGTATGTACTAAGGTGGCCCTCCATTCCCCAGCACAGGTTTAAATAGCAGTGTAGACAGGGAGGCACAGCTTAGGTGAGTAGAGTACAGACATGCCTAAATGGTCAGGGTATGTACTCATATCCTACATGGCTCTCTATTCGCTCAAGCCATGCCTTCCTATCTACATTGCTCTTTTTAGACATGCAGTGTCCCGCTGCTTCCCAGATGGAGCCTTTCCCTGCCACAAGGAAAAACACCTGCTCTGGGTAAAGGCTCTGGCAAGGGGAGGCAGCGGGGAAAGGTTCCGGCAGAGGGGAAAAGGTTCCAGCAACTCCCCACTTCTAGAACCTTTCTTCACTTCAGGTAAGGACTCCAGCAAAGGGGAGGCAGCAGGAAAATGCTCTGACAGCTCCCTGCTGCTGGAGCCCTTTGCCACCAGAGCTTTTCCTTGCTGCAGATAAGGATTCTGGTGGCAGGGGGAAGGCTCCAGAAGAGCAAAAGGCTCTGGCAACTCCCCACCACAGGGAACAGCTCAGCCTCTCCCCGTCAGAGCCTTTTCTCACTGCAATGAGAGGCTTGGGGACCTGCTGAAGTCTTTCCATGCTGCCCTTTCCCCACACCAGAGTCTTTCACTGACATGTAGCTACACACTGCAGTATGGACGCAACCTGTTTTTCACTGCACCATGTAGCTACACATACCCTACACAGTGTATAGTGTAGATGTAGCCTAAGGCCCTCAGACAGAAATCAGGGCTCTGTTGTGCTACTCATGATAGAAACACATAACAAAAAGATGGGCTACTGGTCTATTTGGTCTACCAAATAATTTACAGTCTAAGGCCTCATCGGCACATAAAATTTACACTAGCATAGTGATTTCAGTCCAGAATGTAGGTGAAAAAACTACACACTGCTGACAAAACCCCCAGTGTATACACAGCTATGCCAACAGAAGAAGGCTTTTCTCAGCAAAGGTAAGGTCATGAAGGGAAGTGGTTTTTATACCTGCAAAATTCATGTTTGTTGGCAAATGCTGAGTCTACCGTATGGGCTATGCTGCCCTAGGAACTGTAGTGTAAACATAGCCTAAGTAACGGAGTCTGTTTTACCACATTCTGAATGGTTTGGTCAAAACTAACTCCTAACTACTTAGTAGATTGGGTAAGCCATTATTTTATTCTTGTATTTTATTTACATAATTACAGTTTAGTCAATTTGGACAATGCTTTTTCTCATTTACTTAACTTTTTCCCCCATTAAGGGGGAACCTTACAGTAGTGAAAAGATTTAACTGCTGCTATGTGCTGTACAAGTAATAGTGCCTGCTCCAGACAGCAACACGTTCATAACTTCCCACACCCCCTTTTTACATAATTCTTCCAAATGCCAATATTCTTGTTACCCAACAGGGTTATTTCCAAGCCACACTCTAGACACATCTGAAAGTTTGATGCCAGCTGCAGAAGTAGCCTGTCTTCAGGCAGGGAATGAAGGGCAACAAACAGTTATTCATTTTACAAATACGTTTTTCAAGTCACGGGCTCTAAAACAGAGTCCATGAGCTTAGTACTAGCATACTACAAAACAAAAAGGCAAAAATAACAGCAGCATTTTAAATGCATCTTCTTTCACTTTCTGTCACCCTCAACAGGTTGGAGGATGATCTCTACCACAGATTTACATAAAGAAAAGGAGGACTTGTGGCACCTTAGAGACTAACAAATTTATTTGAGCATAAGCTTTCGTGAGCTACAGCTCACTTCATCGGATGCATCGGAAAATTTTCCACCGAATGCATCCGATGCAGTGAGCTGTAGCTCAGGAAAGCTTATGCTCAAATAAATTTGTTAGTCTCTAAGGTGCCACAAGTCCTCCTTTTCTTTTTGCGGATACAGACTAACACGGCTGCTACTCTGAAACAGATTTACATATGGGTCCCGAGATGACTCAGGCCTCCCACTTTCTGTAATCACCTGCTTCAGAGTAGCAGCCGTGTTAGTCTCTAAGGTGCCACAAGTACTCCTTTTCTTTTTGTAATCACCTGGTTGCTGGAGGGTACCAAGAGAAGGTCTGAAACAACGACAACACTCGGTTACTGGGGGGATAAATTTCAGAGTAGCAGCCGTGTTAGTCTGTATCCGCAAAAAGAAAAGGAGGACTTGTGGCACCTTAGAGACTAACAAATTTATTTGAGCATAAGCTTTCGTGAGCTACAGCTCACTTCATCGGATGCATCGGAAAATTTTCCACCGAATGCATCCGATGCAGTGAGCTGTAGCTCAGGAAAGCTTATGCTCAAATAAATTTGTTAGTCTCTAAGGTGCCACAAGTCCTCCTTTTCTTTTTGCGGATACAGACTAACACGGCTGCTACTCTGAAACAGATTTACATATGGGTCCCGAGATGACTCAGGCCTCCCACTTTCTGTAATCACCTGCTTCAGAGTAGCAGCCGTGTTAGTCTCTAAGGTGCCACAAGTACTCCTTTTCTTTTTGTAATCACCTGGTTGCTGGAGGGTACCAAGAGAAGGTCTGAAACAACGACAACACTCGGTTACTGGGGGGATAAATTTCAGAGTAGCAGCCGTGTTAGTCTGTATTCGCAAAAAGAAAAGGAGTACTTGTGGCACCTTAGAGACTAACAAATTTATTTGAGCATAAGCTTTCGTGAGCTACAGCTCACTTCATCGGATGCATCGGAAAATTTTCCACCGAATGCATCCGATGCAGTGAGCTGTAGCTCAGGAAAGCTTATGCTCAAATAAATTTGTTAGTCTCTAAGGTGCCACAAGTCCTCCTTTTCTTTTTGCGGATACAGACTAACACGGCTGCTACTCTGAAACAGATTTACATATGGGTCCCGAGATGACTCAGGCCTCCCACTTTCTGTAATCACCTGCTTCAGAGTAGCAGCCGTGTTAGTCTCTAAGGTGCCACAAGTACTCCTTTTCTTTTTGTAATCACCTGGTTGCTGGAGGGTACCAAGAGAAGGTCTGAAACAACGACAACACTCGGTTACTGGGGGGATAAATTTCAGAGTAGCAGCCGTGTTAGTCTGTATTCGCAAAAAGAAAAGGAGTACTTGTGGCACCTTAGAGACTAACAAATTTATTTGAGCATAAGCTTTCCTGAGCTACAGCTCACTTCATCGGATGCATTCCTATGAAGTGAGCTGTAGCTCAGGAAAGCTTATGCTCAAATAAATTTGTTAGTCTCTAAGGTGCCACAAGTCCTCCTTTTCTTTTTGGGGGGAGGAAGGAGGGCAGCAGCTGGAGCGGGGCGTGTGTCTGGCAAGCTGTGATCAGCGAGGTGGAAAGAGAAGTATCCCAAGGGCCTCCCCTAAGAAGCAGCTCAGCGCGGGGATGGTGTCTCGCTTCTGCAGCCTCCTCTCAGGGCCACTTTACTTCACGGCGGGTGCACAGCCCCGGCTGGGGTACGCGCCCCGGAGCTTAGCCAGAGACCAGTTCAGGCCACGGGGAAGGAGGCCACAGAAACGATTCAGGCCCCATTTCCACCTGCTTACAGGGCCTCGGTCACCCCCCCCGCTCCCGAGCCCCGCCCCCCCCGCTCTTCTCCGCGCCGATCAGCCCCGCCGCCGTCCGCCGCTTACCCAGCCCAGCGCGCCTCATCCCTGCGGCGGGATGGGCAGGCGACCCGCTGAGCAAGAGGCTCCGCGCGTCAGCGGCCGCGGCCAAGCTCCGGCTTCCGGGCCCTCCCCAGGGGTCACCAATCCGCCCAAACGCCACGACATCGCTGCCCCACGGCCCTCTGGGTAACGCAGTCCCTCCGCGTGCGGGGCCCTTCCGGCCGAGCCCGGGGCCTCCTGGGTAGCGGCGGCGCCATCTTGGTTCTGCCGTCGCGGGGCAGCGGCGACTCCAAGGCCAAGGGGAGGAGCGGGCAGGGCCCGGGCTGGGCGCCCGGGGACGTTCGCCGGCGGATACGGGCCGCTCCAGCGCCCTGGGTGACGGCGGGGGCCGGAGCGGGAGCGGCAGCTTCCCCCCCCCCCCCCGGAGCTAACCCTGCGTTCCCGCAGCAGCCCGGGCCTGGGGAAGGGCCCCGCCACCCGTGGCGCCGGGCGGTGGCTGTCCGCCAGCGCCGCCCCGTGCGCTGTGTTCCGGCAGCTCCTGCGCCCTGTCCCCCTCCGCCGTGCCCTCGCCCTTTGTCTCTGTGATCCCCTGCAGGCTCCGCGTTTCTCTCCGCTTTACTCTCTTCTCCGCTGCCTGCCCCGCTCGCCCACTCCTGTTACGTTCCCTCTTCTCTCCCGGGCCCTAGTCCTGCCTCGCTCCCCCTCGCTCCTTCGCTTTCATGCCTGCCACAAGCCAGCCCGGAAGTGGGGAGGAGAAGCCAGCGCGGCTCGGGTCAGCCGCGTTCTGCAGATCTGTTGACGGAGCTGTCTAGAGATTTGCGCCTGTCGTATCGCCCAGAGTCACAGGGAGCCTCTGATTCCGGCTGCCTCTAACGCTTCCTGCAGAAGAGGGTTGGCTCCGTGACTTTGAAGGGGCAATGAGAGTCCTTGGGATTACTTGTGGCAGCAGGATGAGCAGGGTGTGAACATGTGACAAAATTAGTGCTCCTTAGGGTAGCCACGTGTCCGGTTTTTGACCCGCACACCTGGTCGAAAAGGGACCCTGGCAGCTCCTGTCAGCGGAGTCCAGTCAGCGGGGTTAGGGCAGGTTCTCTATCCGCCCTGGCTCCATACAGCTCCCATAAGCAGCCAGCATATCCCTGCAGCTCCTAGGCATGGGGTGGCCTGGGAGGTTCTGCACCCTGCCCTTGCCCCAACACCAGCTCCACAGCTCCCATTGGCCAGGAATGCAGCCAATGGGAGCTGCAGGGGCAGCTCCTGCGGGCGAGGGCAGTGCATGGAGCCCCTGACCACTCCTGCGCCTAGGGACCACAGGGACATACTGGCAGCTTCTGGGAGCTGCCTCACGTAAGTACCACTCAGAGCCCGCACCCAAACCCCCTTCAGGCTTCAGTCCTGAGCCCCCTCCTGGAGCCTGCACCCCAGCCCTGAGCCCCATCCTGCACTCTAAACCTGTCATCCCTGGTGCCACCCCAGAGCCCTCACCCCCTGCCAGAGCCCTCTCCCGCACCCAAATCCCCTGCTCCAGCCCAGTGAATATGAGCAAGTGAGGATGGGGGAGAGCGAGTGATGGAGGGAGGGGGGATGGAGTGAGCGGCGGTGGGCCTCGGAAAAGGGGTAAGGCCTCAGGAAAGGGGCGGGGCAAGGGTGTTTGGTTTTCTGCAATCAGAAAGTTGGCACTCTAGTGATCATGGGTACTTTGGACATAAAGGCAATCAGCCAGCCTGCTCTTAGTTTCAGCAAAGCTGGCTGCCTGGTGGCTCATTCAGCTAACCGGTGTGCAGGGATTTACAAAAACTTGGTCTTAACACCATCTTTTTAAATGGGCCCTGAAAACAACTTTACTTGCCAAAAAATGTGGTATATGGAATTTCTGCTGGTGACAATATTTTTAGAAATAATCTGGGGCTAGAAAAGCTCTTTCACTAGTGCTGCAAAGGTTTCGGAGTGATAGCCATGTTAGTCTGTATCTGAGGAATACCTGTGGCACCTTAGAAACTAACACATTTATTTGGGCCTAAACTTTCGTGGGCTAAAACCCACTTCATCAAATGCATGCAGTGGAAAATACAGTAGGAAGATATATATACACAGAGAACATGAAAAATGGCTGTTGCCATACCAGCTCTAACGAGACCATTCTAATGCTTTGTCAAAATTGGGCTTTATCTCCTTTTGTTAGGGCTGTAAATCACTCTATGCCACTAGATTAATTTTATTTCCCAGGATGATAACCCTACTGCTAAAATACATCTGGAAACTGTAGCTCGCTCCTTTTCCACTTCATTTTTCCCTTTGTCATCCCACAACGTCTTTATAAAACTCACTTTCTGGACCCAGCAGTCATTGCATTGTGGCATGTCAGGGTGCAGACAATGATTCTAGTGTAGACTAAAATTAGAGTTGGAAACGTATGTTTTTAAGTAGAGTCAGGATGAACTCTACCCTTACATCTGGTGGTGAGTCATGATGGGTTGTGGAAAAGAACTTCAGGGGGCTAATCTCATTTGCATAGGCACACCCACCCTGCCTAGATGGTCACTTTGGCTGCTGTAGGAGCCCCAGTTTCTCTGTTATTGGGGAAGGAATAAACTCTTATTATCCTGATTATGTGAATTAAAGACAGTGGAACTGTACTTGGCCTTTTGTTATGATGGAGGGACTCACCATCAATTAACCAGCACTTGCTACGCAAGGGTCATGGGTTCCAAAACTCAGTGAATAGAGAGAGGTTGGGGATAGGTGTTAATACTTGATGGTATGGGCTTTACATGCTAATTGCACTTCTCTCTCCACTGTGGAATAGTGGAGCTAATTTTGATTCCATTAGGAGTTTATTTACAGGCTGCTGAGCTGAATTCACTTTGGGCTACTGGTGTACCAGCACTAAGGTTCCCTACTACAAGCTGAAATCACAAAAGAGCTAAGTTTGCTAAGAGCTGAAATCACTGAGTGTTGTGTTAAGTAGTTGGGGAGCCTGAAGATATATGGAGGAGCAGTTTGTGTGATGGTGAGAGCAGCTCTTGGAGCAGAGCAGTTTGCGGGAGGGCTGGCAGCGCAGAGTGGCTCTTGGAGCAGAGTAGTTTGTTGAATGCCTGAAGCAGGTCATGGGGGCGGCTGGCAGAGTGGAGCCCCATGGAGAGGTGGGGTAAATCAGCTTTGGACCATGTAAGGTGCCGCCCCCCCCCCCCAATCTCCACCCAGGTTGGGAGGTAAAACTCTGCAGATAAACTTTCGAACTCTGGGGCTGCCCTGACCAGGGAGAGAGACTTCGGGGTCTTGGGACTTTGGGTGATTTTGGGTTGCTGGACTCAAGAACCAAAGGGAAAGGATATGCCCCAATTTGCTTGGGGTGGGTTTTTGCTCATGGGTTGTGTTAGGAATCCTGTTGGTGGTGTTTTCCAAACATACTGCCACATTTTTCAGAGTAGCAGCCGTGTTAGTCTATCCTCAAAAAGAAAAGGAGTACTTGTGGCACCTTAGAGACTAACATTTATTTGAGAAACAATGCCACATTGTTTCTCTCTGTTATTAAAAGGCTTTTTGCTATACTCAGACTCCGTGCTTGCGAGAGAGAAGTATTGCCTCTTGGAGGCAACCAGCGGGGGTGGTATATATTTGTCCCAAGTCGCTGGTTGGGGGCTCGAGCCGGTTTTGTATTGTTATTGGAATGGAACCCCTAGATACTGAACCTGGCCCTTGTTGCTGCCAACTCTGAGGGGCAGAAGGGTTACATGTTAATTTTCATATTTTATTTGAAATTCATTATAAAATTTATCTAATAAATTACTAGACAAATATATTCATGAATTATCTACCAAAAGTGTCAGGACCCCACTGATTCCCCACTCTGGCACTTAGAGTGCAGAAGATAGGGCCCCGCAAGGATTTTAAAAATTAATACTGGCCACTCCAGGTTTGTATTAAACTCCCAAGGTTACAGCTTTTCTCTGACTTTGGCTTGGTAAACCCTGCCACTATCCAAATGCAAACCCCTTTTCAGATCCCAGGAAGGCACATTTGGGAATTCCTTTGTGTGGGGTACCTTCAAGCCCTTTAACCCCCCTCCAGGGAAGAGCTGAGAAAGAAAAATGAAATTCGCTGTGGCCACCAGCTAATTAAACAACATATGCACAAACCACTTAGGACACCAAAAATCCAATCCTGTTCTTAAAAAAGGTAAATTTTATTAAAAACAAAAAGAAAATACATCTGGAATTTAGGCTTTTGCTAGATTTTAAAAGAGCAATTCCAAAAATCAAGTACCCAAAATAGCTTTCTTGGGGGTTCAGATTAAAGGTTACAAGCAAACAAAAGCATCTGGGGTTAGCACAGAGGAGTCCACAAACCTTACAGGAAATAAACCTAACTGCATCTTCCTAGACATTTCCTAATCTATATACATATTTGGGTAGTTCTCAATATAATCTAATGATTTCCATACCTGGCAAAAAGCTTTTTACAGCATAGTCATAGCCCTGACTTTGCTCTGTTCCCCTCTCTCCGGAGAACAACCACAGAACACAAAGGGAAAGCTTTTTTCCCTATTTTAAAAAGTTCTAGCCTTTCCACTGGCTCTTTTGGTCAGGTGCCCACTCCCTTTTCTTTACCTGGGGGACTTTTTAACCCTTTACAGGTAAAGGAAGCAACCACCAAGAGGGACTTTATAGCAAACTGGCTGGCTGGGTGTCCATAAAAGGGAGCTCCCCCTCTATTTCATTTGTCACACAAAGCTTTATATCTGGATGAATATTAACAAAAAGTTAAATAATTTATTTTAAATATATTCTGAAATTTGTCTAATAAATTATTTGAGAAATATTATCCGGCTTCAAACATAAGCATCTCAGATGGTTTAATCTCATTTGAAGTTGAGTGATTTCCTGGTACTTGTGTTTAAAGAAAATACTTTTGTGAGGCTTATTTATAGATTCTCCTAATTTAAATGAGGCATTTACTAGAAAAAGGAGGCTACACTGGGTTCTCTTATTCTATAGGAGACTGGCATCATATATTTTTATTTTTTATTTGTATTGCACCAGCGCTTAGAGGTCCCACTCACGAACAAAAGCCCTGTTGTGCTAGATCAGGGATCTCAAACTCAAATCACCACGAGGGCCACATGAGGACTAGTACATCACTGACACCTTTCCATACAAAGATACAAAAGCCCTCGCACTTCCCCCAGTCCTGCCCATACTCCAACCCTTCCATGAGGCCCCACCCCTGCTCTGCCTCTTCCCACCCCTTCTCCGCCCCCATTCCAACTCCTTCCCCAAAGTCCCCCGCCCCCATTCCAACTCCTTCCCCAAAGTCCCCACCCCAACTCCACCCCTCCCTACCCCTATTCCAACCCCTCCCCCAAATCCTGGCCCCAGCCCTGCCTCTTCTCCACCTCCTCCCCTGAGTGTGCTGTGTCCCCGCTCCTCCCCCCCAATGGAAAGTCCTAAGCGCCCTCAAACAGCTGAGGTAGGTGGAGGAGCAGGGATGCAGCATGCACAGGAGGGGGGCCGGGACGGGGGGTGAGGGGAGCTATGGCGGGCTGCAGGAAATAATTCTGTGGGCCGCATGTGGGAGACTCCTGTGCTAGATACTATACAACTGCATAACAGAAAGATAGTTCCTTCACAAAGGAGCTTGCAATTCAAGTATAAGAGGAGACAACGTGATTACAGACAAACCAGAGAGCGTAGTTAGACAATATTGGTCCGTATGATAGGCGGTGGGTCTTACCAAACCAGCCGTCATCCTATATACAATTGCTTTAGAACAAATCGTTCTCCTTTTGTGACACAAAAACCCTGGTAACTTCCAGCATTTCCTTTTTCTCTCCCTATCAATTGAACAGATCTGTCAGCTATAGTTCAGCTTGATTTTAGCGTATCTTTAAGATGAATTTGGAAAAGACATGTATTTACTTTCTTTGCATGTAGAATTATTACATGATTTTATATGTAGAATTAATATTGATGTAAAATTTCCCTTCCCAAGCAGTAGAGTGTAGATTTAAATTTATGAAAAAAAAGCCCACCCTAGCTATAGTGTTTGCTTGTAATTTCTTGCCATCTCCCTCTAATAGTCAAGCCATTCTTTACCTCATTTTGGAAATATATAATCAGAATAAAAATCACGAGGAGTCCTTGTGGCACCTTAGAGACTAATACATTTATTTGGGCGTAAGTTTTCGTGGGTTAGAACCCTATCAGAATAGGGAGCCTAGTGCCCATCTGAGTTGTGTTTCTTTGTGCCTTAAAAAAGTGAGCAGCCCTTGTGTATGCTCTTCACCCTGGGATTTGAGAGGAGCAGGTGTTCTGACCCCTTGCCGGACTCAACGAGAGACACAGGTGCAGATTGACAGTTTGCAGCATGTATAGTACACAACACCAGCAGGATTAGAGGGAGGCAGTAAAGGTGGCAATTTAGGAGGGGCAAAGTAGAGAATCGGGAGGAGAAAGCAAAGCAGGAGAAAAAAATTAAATTTTCGCCCTATCCAGTACAATCTCCCTTCAGCAGCAGGCAATTTTCCATAAAACCTTATCCGAAATGCTACAGCTCTTATTATTTACTCTGTGTTTATTTATGCTGCTCATTATTTTAGTGTCTAGGTTTTATCTACATCAGTCCAGGAAAACTTATCAATTTCTTCAGGAAAGGGGACAGTGTTCTCATACTGCTTTCCCCACTTACATCCAGATCAAAAGTGCTTATTTGTGAGAAAAACATTTAAGTACTTTACTACGCAGAGTTCACAGGTGGGGCCATTCCCCAACTTGGTTGTTAAACAAAATTTTTTGTTTAAGGAAGTGATCCAGGATGCATTTCTGTAAGTGGCAAGATTTGGATTTAACTTTGTCTCTGGCAGTTGTGAAATCCATAGCTAAGGGCCATATTCTGAGAGAACCTTATTCCTGCCCCTTGCACATTTGAACCTGGGCTCCATCAGTAATAACATTTTCTTCCATGGTGGGTTGCAGAGTGATAATCTCTGTGGAAGTGCCTCAAACTCAAAAACAGAGAGTGAATTCTCGCCCCCACTGACGTTAGTGGCAAAACTTACTTTCTCTTCAATGCGACCAGAAGTTCACCCAAAGTCTTTTGCTATGAAATATAATCCCACTTACATTTTTCTTTTATACTGTGCATGATTTGTCTGCTCTGTGATGAGGATTTCCTGGCAATCTGTGATATTTCTTCATGTAATATTTTCCATGACTTGTTTCTCTGTCTTCCTTGTTTTAGGTAGAAAAGGTAGACTCATGCCAGTCATGTCTGTAATAGGCTTATACATCTTGCAACCATTTATTAATTCTATAAGCCCTTTATAAATGGAACGATTATATAAAGTGTGACCAGTAGATACTCTACATTTTCTTATAACAAAGTAGTGAACAAGATGTTTTATGATACAATGAATATGTATTTTACTTTGTATTTTTTCTAATTTTATTGTAGTTATATTGCTTAATACACCTCTCTGCACCTTTTCCAATTCTAATACATCTTTTTTGAGCTGGGGTGACCAGAACTGCAAACAGTATTCAAGGTGTGGGTGTACCCTGGACTTGTACAGTGGCATTATGGTATTTTCTGCTATATTAGCTATCCCTTTCCAAATGGTTCCTAACATTCTGTTTGCTTTTTTACTGCTGCTGTACATTGAGTGGATGTTTTCAGAGAACTATCCATGATGATTCCAAAATCTCTTTCTTGGGTGGTGAATATAGTGTCCAGATAGCCTTCTTATAATTAAAGTATTTTAACAGTAGGAACAAAGCATGTAGGGCTTGTCTACATAGCAAATTAGTGCCTGGCAAACTGGGATGTGAATCTACAGCATGGGAACTTGACACACAATAATATCCTGTGTGGACGCTGCTACAGCACAGTGAAAGTCCTGGAGTCTGGCTCAGCATACTACACTAAGTCCTCCATACATATGGGACTTTTGCCATCTTACATGTGTAAGCGGGGGAATAGTCCCGCTATTGTGGGGAACTTTCCTGGCTACTGCACTATCCCGGTGAAGTGGGCTAGCGAAAGGATCTGAGTCCTCGCTCCCACTTCCTTTACCCAGTGGCCTCCCTGCTCTTGAGCACTCTCCTTCCACTCTCCTGTCTGGCAGAGTCCTCGTAACCCCAGCAAGGCTGGGCCCGGGACTCCTGGAGGGCTCGACTCTCAACCCTGCTGTGGTCACCTAGGACAGAGGCTAGGGTGTCCCCCCTCTGGTGTACTCTCTCTGCACTGGGCACTTCTCTGACTCACTGACCATTACATACAAGTTAAAGCAAATGCAAGTTATTTAATCAACAATTAATTTTAAAAAGAATAAGGACAAATGGGAAAGGTTAAAGGAAACACATCAACCCGCTCTGTGGCAGGAAACATCACAAACAGTGTCTCTGGAATGTCTGGGCAGTTCACAGTCTGTTCCTTGTAAGTCCCAGGCCTTCTTCTCAGGCCTGGCTGTGCTGCAGGGATGCTGTGGGTTGGACACTTGCACTGGTGGTGGCCACACGCTCTCAGGCTCTAAGTGGTAGGATCCTTCTTCCCAGTGTCGCCCCTGCCCTGTCGGGGTTATGATCCAAGCCTGGCCTGCAGAGCCTCTTGGCTGAGGCATCTCCCCTGTGCTGGGCCCGCTGCCCAGGGTCCCCCTCGGTCTCCCCAGCTGCTCACCGCACCCAGCTCCGGATTGTTCCAGCCCCAGCTCCACCACTTGTCCCTGCACTGCTGCTGCTGCTCTGCCTCCAGCTCCCTGGGCTGCTTCTTTGGCCCTTCTGCCTCTGGTTGCTGCAGCTCTGTTCCCAAGACAGGTCTGCTCTGCAGGCTGCTTCTGTGACTCTGCTCCCAGCACTGACCTGCTTCGTGGGCTGCTTTTCTGGCCCCTCTGGCTCTGGTTGCTGCAGCTCTGCTCCCAGGGCAAGTCTGCTCTCTCTGGGCTGTGCCTCTGGCTTTGGGGCTGCAGCTGTGCTCCCAGGACAGGGTCTGCTCTCTCTGGGCTGCTTTTCTGGTCCCTCTGGATCTGGCACAGCTCTGCCCCCCAGCCTAGCCTGGGCCCCTGCTTTCTCCTTAGCTCGGCCCCACTCTGTCTGACCCAGGCAAATCCAGCTCACGTGGAGGACGGGACCTCCCTGGCTCCTGACTCTCTGATTAGCGTGCCTGCCCTGTCATTCAGGCTGACCTGGAGCATTGGCCTCTCCCCATTGTTCCTGGGGCCTATCAGTCTCAGGGTCCTGGTTTCCCATAGACCCTTCTCCTTTTAGTACTGGAAGCTAGCCAACCAAAACACCCCCACTGAATGTTAGTAAGGGGGCAACAGTCCCATTAAACATGCATGGTTTTCTTATCTATAGGCTTATCGCCCCCTGATGGTAGCTTAGACAGGCCTTGTTTCTTCAGACACCTAGTGGATGTCTGTCTCAGTTTGCTTTCCCTGGACATCTGAACAGTTACCCCCTTCTTGAGAGGGAGTCCCTTTTTAAACTAGTCATTTGTTCTTTTTCTAGTTCTCAAGCTTTGGTCCTGTTTGTCAAAACCCGCGCTGTAAATTGGCTGGAGCCAGGAAGTAGAATCTTCACAGCTAATAGTTCAGGCATTGTCTCTTAATAACTCTTAAATATTTACTAGGGAGTAGCTTATCTTGAACCATTGCTTCCTTCTTGCTTGCTTATCCTTGCAGCCTCCTATTAAACGAAATACCCCAATAAACAGGTCAACATGCAGGATTCACAAATTATTACACAACAAAAAGAAAAGGAGTACTTGTGGCACCTTAGAGACTAACAAATTTATTTGAGCATAAGCTTTGGTGAGCTACAGCTCACTTCATTGGATACACAGCAGTTCCACTTGTCACAATCCTTACCAGTAAAGTAAAGAAAAGAAAAGGGAACAGCCCAAAAAGGGTCTATTCAGTTGAACTTGTAACAAAGTATTAGAAAATCAGAAATCAGATTGTGATCATCATAATAATTTATCATTGCATAAAAAGATTGAGGTATTTTGGTTACTTCGATGTTTGTAAAACAGTTTTTCACAATCTTCTTGATTAAAACCCATGGCTTCCCAGAATTACAAGCTGTGATAACAACCTAATGAATCACATATGTTGGCATCATTAGAGAGCTGTAAAGCTGATACTGTATGATATTATGTGTTTGTACCTAATTTTTTAGTGTCTGCTGTTTGCTGTTAAAATAGTAAGTGACTTTTTTTTCTTTTAAAAAGCCTGGCCAGTGATCCAATAGGTAATTCATCAGTGCAATTAGGTAACAGCTGATTGTGGATATTTATAAATAGAATCAATTACATCAGCCACATAAAAGCAGGACTAGCATCAGACAATCTTCCAGGTTAACAGACAATATTTCCAAAAGGGATAATGTGTCCGTCTTTTCTCAGCATCCTGTTAACATCTTGCACCCATACTAATTACTCTTGGGGGAATTCTGCACCAAAAAATTAAAAATTCTGCACACAATTTTAAAATGCTGCATATTTTATTTGTCAAAATAACACTATATGATCAGGCCAGTTTCAGTTATTTCAGTAATTTATTTATAAATGGCTGTCGACATGTATGTCTGTAACAATACAGACAACAAAAAAGATTCAGGAAATGTTTTTTGACAAATCGATTCTTTACTAAAGATATTAATATAGAACTTTGACTAAAAAGTCATTTAAACTACAATACAGAAACATGTTCCCTGCACTCCTCAGAAGCTGCACAAAGGCTTTGGGAAGTCAGGTTTAATGGAGGAGCTGAGGGAGAAGGAAGTCATTGCTGGGAAGGAGCCTGGGAGTGAACTTGGAGGGTTGTTGGGTGTGGATGGGAGAAGTATGGGACAGGGGAGATTTTTGCGGGGAGGGAGGAGGGGTTGTTGGGGAGCCTCCCCCATGCAGACCCTGGCTGACCTTTACCCTCTCCCACTCAGTCAGGCACATCTGCCCCTGCCCCCATATGTCCCTGCACCCCTTCTTCCCCATGTGTCTATGCCCTCCCCATCCTCCCATGGCCCTGCACCCCCTCAGCAACCACTTCATCCCCATCCCCATGTGTCCTTGCAACCCCCTCCCTCATTCCATGTGGCCCTGCACCCCTGCTCTCATTCAGCCCCTGGCTCAATGCTATCACCCCACTAGCTCCTGTGCCCCCACCAGCCCTTCTGAACCCCAGTCTATGTGACTCCCCCGAAGTCCCACGTGTCCCACTCTGTCCGTGTCCCCCCCACACGTATCCCATTCCTCCTCACCTGATTCCACGGATAGGGTGCTATGAGAAGTGCAGCTTCTCCTTCCCACTCTCTGCAGTTGACTGCTCTGGCTCTGGCTGTGTGTTCTGGTGCCACAGCAGCCTGTGGTGCATGAAAGGTGTAATTTCTGCAGAGAAAAAGAATCTGCAGGGTCATGAATTCTGCACATATGCAGTGGCACAGAATTCCTACAGGCATAACTAATGTTACTTGGAAATTATGAATACACAAATTGCTTGTGTCAACAGAATGAAATCAGTCAAAAGATGCTCACTGCCAAAAAACTTCATCCTGCATTCCTTACACTGACA
Source organism: Dermochelys coriacea (assembly GCF_009764565.3). Classification (NCBI taxonomy): domain Eukaryota; kingdom Metazoa; phylum Chordata; order Testudines; family Dermochelyidae; genus Dermochelys; species Dermochelys coriacea. The sequence continues at coordinate 223,834,398 of NC_050069.1, read as the reverse complement.
AAACTCCCATTGAGGATGGTCCCTTTAAGGAGGTCAGTATCCCTCCTCTTACTGATTTTGTCTCCAAGCACTGCCATCATCAAGGATACTAGGTGTGGTGGAAGAATTGTTACTGTCATAAATCTTCAAATTGTTGAGGCAGTGTCCTGATGGCTGCCATCTGTGACTAACCTAAGGGAAGGGGAAACAATTGAATGAATTCAGTGGAAGGCATCCTAGAACGAGAAAATATTTTAAATTTTTTAAAAAGTTAGGTATTGCCCCATAGTAACAGTCATTTTACAACTATGACTGGGTGCTTTCTTCTCCAGTATAGGTATATCCTATGATGTAATTTAGATTTGACATATAAATATTCTCAGATTTAATTTCTGACCTACTTACCATTTGAAAAATAATTAACAAGTATTTAACTTATTTTTAAACAGTCTGATCTTGATTGTTTGAGGCATTTGTTCTTTCATATAATTATTTTTTTAGGTTACATTCCTAAGGCATCTCTTGTCTGATTCATCAGTGTATAACCTATGTCATGTCTCTGCTTTTCTTTTGTAGGTTTATTTTCAGGGCTACCAAAATTAGATTAGAATAGAGAATACATTGTTGTGGATACACTTGCAAGTTTTCCACCTAAATTCACTATTAAAAAGCTTGATCCAAAGTTCATTGAAATTAATGGGAATATTTCCATTGATTTCAATTGACTTGGATTTGGTTGTAAATCTTCATAACTAACTAACTCAGTTGAGTCTTTGTATTCTACATAGCGAATGCTGTGTAATTTATGAATAATGCCAGTCATATTTTCCCCCTGTAAATTAAAGTACTATTTCCAATGTCAGCTCTGATTGGTTAATAATATCAGCTGAGTGAGTGATAAGAATTCAGAGCAACTTCAGTAGCCGGAACATTAATAACTGACTGAAGAGAAGGAGAACTGAAATGATTTAAAGACTAACCCATTTAAAACCAGAAGCTGAATTCAGAAGTGACTTAGGAAAACAAGAATGTGTAATAATAATGAGTAGAACACACAGCTCTAACATTTCCAAAGAGGCAATTAAATAATGATTTGGAAAACATGGGCTGCTCCACTTATATCTAGGCAAACATCTCAGATTCTGCTCCTTTTATATCAACTATTGTCTGTGATGTGATTCAGGTGGGAGGTTTCCAGATCAAAAGGTTTTACAAGCCACCAAATGTTAACCAGCAAGTTCTGCTGAGACTAGCTCATCCAGTTGTCTATATAGGTGACTTCAACAGCCACCATCCTGACTGGGGATACTCTCATCAGACGTTAACAGAGACCAGCTGGTGGAGTGGGCATCTAACAATGATCTTGCCCTCATCCATTTTGCAAGGCAGAGAGGCAACCTTCCACTCATCCAGATGGTCTCATAAATACTCTCCTGATTAGTGTTGGGTGTTATTCATGGATGATCACTTCTAACCTACATCATGTCTGGTTTTGGAAGACTTCCCACGTAGCCAACAGAGACCTTCTGTTATCCACATGGGGTTACAAGTCCCAATCATTAGAACCTTTAACATGCCAAGATGGAAATTCAGGAAGGCAGACTGGAAAAAGTACACAGATGCTCTAGGAAAAAATGTCGTCTCTATATCTTCACTTATCATCTCACTCGATGAAGCCTTTAGTTGATTTTGAGAAGTCATCTTCAGAGCCACCTGCCCATCCGTACCATGCAGGTACCGTCTAGTTTACACTCCTTACCTGGTTGCTGAATGTGCCAAACTGCTCAGTCAATATGAATCCTCTGGTGACCCAGATATTGCTGACCACCTAATCCCAATCACTTCTTGCTGCTGGAGAGGCATGATGGGAAGGGATGACTTTGAATTTAGATATCACTCATTGAAGCCGGAAATGCTGGAATTTGATTTGTCGTCTTGGTGCAGCTCAACAACCACCAATCCAAAGCAAACCACCTGTGATGCCAAACCAAGCTGCCAGCCATCTGCTGAATGTGTCAAAGGCACCAAACGAGAATCATGTCAGACAACAAATCCATGATGAATGGTGTTAGTTCCTTTGGAGAAAAGCCTGGCAATACTTAGAGCCCTCACAGCCACTGACTTAGACAAATTTTGGAGTGATGTTAAGAGCAGCACTGCTGCTGGTTATGACAACATATTGTCAGAGTTCTAGAAGTACCTCAGGACTCCTGCTTACCAGTGGGCTGGCACAATCCTTCACGCGAGTGGTCAACAAAAAGCAATTTGCAAAGACATGGCTATGATGCTGGCAGACCAGATGCTGGCAGACTGGGGCACAGGTATTTTCTTACCTTGAGGATTGTCAGCAGTCAGGTGGGAGATGGGTGTGATCTAAAGGTTTAATGAAGGGTAAGTGGAAGTGTAATGTTAGATGGCATCATGTGCATAAGGGTGAAGGGGTTGTAAAAGGTATTGAAGGGGTTATAAAATTTAACAGATGTGTTATTCTTTCAGTGGAATAGGCTAAGTGTATGACTGCAAGCATCATGTTGGGGCATCACTCAAAGAGGGCAGAATTACAATTGCATGGACATCTATCTGAACTCTTCATTTTCTATTTTCAGACGTTTGAATTTTGTTGAACTCAGCAGGGGCCCCGAAATCCTAGCATACACACAGGACGAGAGAATGTGGGGCTGACAGGTGCCCACTGCCCCAAATCCCCCCCACACCCTCATACCCACCTCTATGTCCCACTCTCCCTAATCCCCACCCTCTCCCACGATCTGAACCTCCCAACCCCGCTTCCCTCCCCTACTACCCATACCCATTATCCCCCTCCCAATAATCCCCCTCCCCTTGCTGCAGAACCAAATCACTTGCCGCTCTTCCACCCACAGCTAACTCCTTTCTCCCCCAACAAACGTTTACATGTGTAATTTACTTTCTTTTCAAATATAGATTGAGTGCCTTCTGAATTTTCTGCTGTAGTCAGATTACATTTCCTCAAAATAAATACATAAAAATCTTGGATGGAGGTAGTTTGTAGTAACATACCTATATTTCATTTTCAGATTTCTACCACGGGTTGGGTTCAAACTTACAGTGTCTTATAGGCTGTAGCAAAGGTTTATTGGCCAGCACATGTCCCCTTGAGCCACCCACAGACTCTGATTAGTGGCTAGCCAGCCACCTTTTGAGTACTCTGTCTGCATATGCACAGTCCATGTGACATGAGAGCATTGGCTTTAGGGCACTTAGAAAAGTCATCGTTCAAACAGAAAGGCTTCCCAACCTGGAGCTCCCATGTAATTTATCTCAGAAAAAAGAAATTAAGAATTTAAAAAGCGTCTGTAAAGTATCCATAAATATTTTGCAATATCTTATTTGTTTTCCAGTGGGACCACACCAAAATAATTAAGGCAGGAAAACAAAACTAATTTCACTAAAAGAAACATTATATATTATGTTTAGGCAATTCCAGTTATGCCATCTTTTTAATACACTCAGTAGCTGCATAATTTGTTTGTTACCTTTGATGTCCAGTCAGTTAATTAGAATATTGTATATACTGATTCTTACTTTTGTGTACTTATAATTTCAGAAAATGACAAAAATATAGCTGTTTCTTAATCTGAAATGTAAGGTTTAGCATGTAAAACGCTATATTGTAATCAGGTGAACAATGTTATACAAGCTATTCAGTTTAGAAAATGCTCTAAATGAATACTTTGGCTCAGAAGACAAATCCTTGAATTGGTATTTATGTCGGTATAATAAGCATTTCAATAGGTTCTATATTTTTATTATTAATCTGCTAGAATGTACAACATGACAACTTTGAAGAAGGGACTGCAGTGTACTCAATGTTAATTAATATAATTACAATATAATTAATATTATTTTAAGAAACTCCTAGTGTATCCACTAAACATTCTTAAGGATCTTAACTTGATCTTATTGAAGTCAATGGCAAAACTCCCACTGATTTTAACGGTACAGGATCAAGGCCTAAAGAAACTAGTGTGTAAATACAAGAAAAAGATTTTAGAGTGAAATATCTTGATCTCTTTTCATTTTTAAATGGTAAAAATAATAAAAAACAAAACAAAACCCCTAAATTATGTTTCATTATATTGCAAGCAGCAAGATTTCAGCCTACCACAGTCCATCCACTTACCCAGCAAATCAAATGTTAGCATCTCACAAATTATAGAGAAATTCCTTATTGTCACTGCAGATTTACTTTAATAATACAGGTGCCTAAACAACTTTACAGATCTCCCATGTGGATGCTTATATCAGCATATAGGCAATACCTCCCCCCAAAAAAGAGGGGGGGACATTTAAGCACTCATATTAAAGTCATGAGCTTAGTAGGAGAACACAAGTAAATCTTGTGTGTTCAGGTGCCAATTTGACAATCCAAATGTGAAATATAGACATCCTATTAAAATATGTATATTTGACTATTGGGCCTCTAGGTATTCAATCACAATCCTCCATTTCTACACAAATTATGGTGTACCCCTACCCTCAAGAATGTTCTTATTTTGGGTAAAATTCAGTTCAGCTAAAGTCCAAGGAGTTGAGATTTATGTGGTTGAAGACCGCTACTGTTGAGGAAGAAAACTTTAACCCTTCAACCTCTGTCCCTGCTGCTGCTGTGCCTGTGGGCTGGAAATGCAGCTATAGATCTTCCACACAAATTACATGGTTTATCAGGACTCCTGGATCTATATAATTGTGGATCCCATGGCCCTGCTTGCAGCCCACACGCAGCTCCTCCCTCTATACTGTCCGAAGCATGTTTCTAAGTGGTGTAAAAGACTGTGTCATCCCTCTACACCAGGATGAATTTCACCCTATGTAAAATCCTCCTCAGATAAGTTCTCTCTTAAACTGGCTGCAACAGTCATTGCACTGGAAAATGAGAGAAAGCAGCAGCAGAACTTTGGGAAAACTCCTCCAGTGACAAGGAATTCTCTTTCTTTTGTATTTGTCAGATAATAGTCATGGCATGGAGTAAATGGAAACGCCAATGTTATCAAATTCCCAATTCACTTCAACTCTAATCACATGTAAAATTCCTCTTAGAAATCTGTGGTGTGAACTTTGTCTTAAATAACTCATTGAAGTCTGTTAAAAACAAAGTTATTTTTTAACTACAATGCAAGAAGGCATTTCAAATCAACACATTACTAAAGGGCCAGTTTATGGGGGAGAACAAGAGAAGAGCATGGCACAAGTCTGTAAAGGGAGTGGGGGCCAGGATCTCTATGGGAGAGAAGTGCAGGACGATGGTTTCTACCGGGGAGACTGCTTGAGAGGGGTTTCTAGAAGGGACTGGAGAGTCAGCTTATAGCAAGCTAGCTATAAAAAGGTAGAGTAGCACTCCTGAGTTTGACGGCATGTATTGTTTGCAGTGTTGTAGGAATGTTGGCCCCACGATAGTAGAGAGACAAGTTGAGGAGGTAATATCTCGTATTGGATCAACTTCTGTTGGTGAAAGAGACACACTTTTGAGTGCTTCAGAGCTCTTCTTCAGATCTGTGTGTAGTCTTCAGCATGTACAAAACATTTTAGTTACAAGTGAGTTTCATAGCTCAGTTAGAAATTCTAGGGAAAAAATGATAAATTATAATATCCTAGTGGCCTGTTTTTCAGAAATGCTAAGCATCCATAAATCGTATTAAAGTCAAAGGAAACTGTAGGTGTTCAGCAGTTCTGAAAATCACAATGTAAATACATATTCACAAGAGTGCATTTTTCTATGAAGTGGATCATTTAGATAACCCAGTGTATTAAAACTAAGCTTATTTTCTATACAGGTGTTATTCAGTAAGACAGGAAGATCAAAACAATAAGCTTTAGAGTGATATATCCTGAATATTTATTTAGAGTCTTGGACGTCAGAGATCATGCTTTTTGCTTGCAAAAGTCAAAAGTGAATTTGTTTGTAAGAGTCAAAAGCCACCCACCCTCCTGCCTCTTTGCTCAGCATTGTGTACAACTGACTGGTTCACCTTTCTCTGAAACACCAAGTTTTGGCATCTGCTTAAGACAGGCTACCTTGATAGGTCAATAGTCTGTCTAGGATGTTTGATCTATGTTAGTGCTCAATTTCACAGACTCTAATATTGAGGGATATTATTTCAGAATAAGAAGTGAGCTGTAGCTCACGAAAGCTTATGCTCTAATAAATTTGTTAGTCTCTAAGGTGCCACCAGTACTCCTTTTCTTTTTGCGAATACAGACTAACACGGCTGCTACTCTGAAACCTGAGAATAGGAATGAAATGTCGACAGCATTTAAGTATGTTACAGAGCAGGTCAGTTAAGACAGATTTATCTGGAAAAGCTTGATTTTGTCATCTTACCTAATGGCCTTTCAATGTGAAAATCATGTTTTCCCAAGGGGGTCTCAAGGAAGCTGCAGAGGGACAGGAGAAGCCACCAAAGCAAGATGCACAGTAAGCTGGGAAAGAGCCAGGATATCCTGGGGCTTTGTTTGAAAGAAAATGCAGTAAACATCTGCATAAACCAATCATCTATAGTTTAAATGAGCACACAGATTAAGCTATATAGAATTCATTTCTGGTATATCTTCTTTGACAACAGTAGGGCTCATTTTGGTTTGGGAAGCTGACTTTTGTTAATTTATTCAGACAACCTATATAGCTGAATGTAACCAGTATGTAGCTGACTGTATAATACTTCTCTCTTGTGTCTCAAACAAATAAACCCCACAAGAAACAAAATTACAAAAAGTCTGGAAGAGGCAACCTAAAGAATAACCAAGAGATAAAATAAAGCCTTCTACATGCTGAGACATTAAATCTAGCTGCCATGTAGTGCATAATCAAAGCATTCTAAAATGCTTTTTTAGTTCTCTGTCAATTTACTTGAAATGTCAGCTTCTGATCCAGGTGACCCCTACAGGAATTGGTTCACGAAGTGTCTTCTACAGCAGTGCTTCTCAAGCTATCTGATGTGGGGGACCGGCAATATTTTTCCCCCAATGTGTGCGCAGACCAGCAGCTGATGGCTCGCGGACAGGCACCAGTCCGCAGACCACCACTTTGAGTAGCACTGTTCTACAGTTCAGTTGGCAGAGAGTTTGGTTGAAGTGAACTCTTCAGGTTCATTTGTAGATCCAAGTTTGAGCTTTAACCTCTAAGGGAAACATTCTCCCTCCCCACAAAGGGCCCTCATACCAACTCTTCAGCATACCATACACTCTACCTCTACTAGATATAGCTGAAGTCAAACTTGTGTGTATTTGATGGACATGGGTGAGAAGGATTCTAGGGTTTATTGGAAAGAGAGGGGCTACTGAAGAGAGAAGGAAGGGAGCTTGGGCTGATGTAGATCTCCAAATTTCTTAGTCCTGCAAGCATCTTTCATCCACATACTTGTGCCATACGTCAATTACAGGCTATGATTGAAATGTTTCCCACTGCTATATAGACCGCATATGTCTGTAATCCCCAAATCAACAGTACTTTCTAAAAGAAGAAAGCCTGTCGAGAGGTAAAGCACAGGATTAAAAGTAAAGAGAATTGGATTCTATGCTTGACAACATCACAAACTTCCTGGGTGACATTTGGAAAGTCATTTAACTTCTCCATGTCTCAATTTTCCTATCTATGAAGTGGGGATGATAATATTTACCTCAGGAGTGCTGTGTATTTTATGTTTATAAAGCACTTTAAGATCTTCAGATGGAAAGTGCTATAGAAGTTCAAAGTATTATTCAAAGTTAACGGAGTAATTATTGTTTATATGGCAGAGACCGTGATCAGCATTGGGGCTCCACTGTGTTAGGGGCAGCACAAACATATAAAGACTTTTTTCCTCTCCCAAATGTCTTAGTAGTCCAATTGTAACTATATACATACTAAAGGAGTTAACCATTGTGATCATTACAACTCTGCCTATTTTTGAAAGCTAATATGGACATTTAAAGAGACAAACAGGAACAAATCTTTCAACTCCATAGAAATATATTGGGCTGGGAGAGCTTTCAAGAAGGACAGAGTGGAGAAAGGAATTATATTTTGTTAAAAATAAGGAACACCTTAAATAGAGTGTAATGGATTCCATGACCTAGAATTGGACCGAGCGTTGTCAAAAAATTTGGGAAGGTACAGGGCGAGTTGCAACATGAGGTTTACTGTGCTTATCACCAAAAGAGGGTGAGAGGGTATAGTGTGGAGTATGTGTGTGTGTATATGAAAGTCCCACACATGAATGAAGTGGCTGTTTAACACTGCATACTCCCATAGTCTGAATGGATGCTGAGCCCTGTCTATCTCATCCTATTGGAAACCAACATCCTGTTTAATCCTTATAGCATGATAAAGAGTTATATTCCCAACTGGCTAACAGAGCATATATTATTTGTACTAATCTCAACCAGATACCACATTATACGTGATTCATAATGAGATAATTGGTTTTAGGAAATGCATAGATTTGGCAAAGAAGTTCTTAATAAAAAATGGCCAGCTGTTTTTATTGTCACTAAATTAGAGCAGTCCAGAGTGGAATTTTGTCTGAATTTCCTTTTATGTTTTTGTTTGTTTGTTTGTTTTTCCAAGTATGGCTGCTATTCATAAATGAAATTTACCTCTTTCATGAAAGCCTAAGTAGCTGGGCTTCCTGCAAGGAATGAAGCAGAGCATGACATTTACCCCAATCCCCCAACCTACAGTCAGGCCATGGAACTGAAGTGGAGCCTTCTGTGGTCACTGGTTCAGTTTGTGGTCTGAAATACTGGCTCCTTTCCCTCTGCTTCTTCTCTATGCAAGTTTTGGGGCACTAGATCTGTACTTAGGATTGTACTTAGAACACATTGCAAACATCACTGAGGACAGAGAAATAACACAGGCTAGTTTTGTATTTAGAATTGGGGCTACTGCAGTTTAAACCCATTGAGAATCTGACCCTAAGTCTCTTTTCATTTCTAAATTCTATCGTATGCTGAATCCTCTCATGTGCAATCAATTTGGAAATTCCAGATTGTGTTTCTACCAGCATACAATGTCTGCTGCATTTTAGGAGTAGCAACTCTTTGTGATGCATGGTAAGTGATTTAGAATTACTGCAGAACAGTAGAATGCATGATAGAACTATTGCACCTTCCACTGGTCAAACCAAGTAGTTCCTTGGAAGGAGGCCAAAAAATATACGAGTATGGAGAAAAAAAATCACCCTCCAGATGAAGAGGTTACTGCCTGTACTTCAATGTTCAGCTGCACAGATGCCTGGGAAGGGCCTATTGGGGGAAAATAGTCAACTAAAATATGAAAGTAGAAAAAATGATCTGAAGGAAATGGTCTCCAGGATGGAATTCAGGCTGTGGGTCCTTTATGGTGGTAAGACTGCCTAGAGCAGAGGTATGGTGTGGACATTGCTTGGAACTCCATATCTGACCAGTGCAGGCCCAAAACCAGGCCAGACCTAGCTAACTTGTAGATGTCCTGATTCACCACCTATGGAGCCAAGAAAATCAACTGCCCTATCCTGGCAGAATCCCACCCCCCTCAAATGCAATATATTTTCATGGGCACAGGAGACACATATAACACCCTGGATACTAGTAGGAGTGAATTTTGAACAGTTTGAGATCTTTCTGTGAAATGTACTACTTTATATAGTGCAGTATTTTTATTAGCATTATACATATCATATAATGTACCACATACTGTAGCAATAAGTTCCAGCCAAGTTTTGAAAATCAGCTTAACTGTTAACCTTCAGATTTTTAAGAGCTTTATTTTCTTGAACTCTTCAGACTATAACCTAAAAGTCAAATAAAAATTGGTTTCCTATGTTGGAACCACTCAGTGGAGTGATAGAAGCTTTATCAAGAAACCCTAACACACTGGTGTGTAAGATTTTATTTCATGGAATGCTAATGTGGAGCTTAAATGACATTAAAGAAGGGAATATGAAAAGATTGCTTTCTTTCCACAGCTGAATTATTAGCAGGTTCCTACTGCGTTGCAAGATAGCATTATTACTTTTATATCAGTAATGGCTTTCTAACCTCAATTAGCAGGAGACCAGAAGCTACACTATGAATCTATAACTGAAACACAGTTGTGAGCTATGTAAATAGCTTTATAAACATGTCTTGAAAATGGAATTGATTTATGTAAATGAACCTGAACCGCAGCCTGTAGGTTGTAAAGTACAGGAAATGATAGAGTAAACACTGGCATTCGGGGCATTGTTGGAATCTATTTGAATGAAAAAGGACTTCACTTGGGGATCCCATTAGCACTTTCACTGGTGAGAAAAAAGAGTGTTAGCTAACAAGGTTTTCCCTTGCATAGGGCAGATGGAAGACATCTAACTCATTTCCTTCACCTGTACAACAGCTAATTCTCAGATTGTATCATTTACTGCAAACTAGAGTGGTTGTTTTAAACCACCATGATCAGCTAGTAAAGCCATAATATGAACACAAATAAGTTTAAAGCACAAAATTAACAACTCAGGACTATTTACCGTAGTCCGCTATACTGAGGCAAAATTCAAGTAAAGTTTTGCCTCAGTGAAAATTGTAGGATTTGGCCCTCAGAGAATACGTATGTGAGCTGAATTTGCACTCCTGGGGTTGAATCTTGATCTTTTCATCATTAACTTCAATGGTGTCAGGATTTCATCTCTGAAATCACAGTTAATATTTAGCACAAAAGGATCAAGAAGCACAGAAAGCTCCCTTGGAGGCAACAGGTGTAACCATAGTATTTGATTTTGTGTGTGCAACACTATAATTTTATAATACACCTTCTCAACTCTACTAATGTATTTTTTCTTCCCTAAAAAATAAAGAGTGTTCTAATCTCCCTGTGATGCTTTTACTAATTCCTGTGAAATCTGTGATTCAGGAACACTGATCAAATTTCATTAAGTGAATTGTGAATTCATGGATGCCAAGCAGAATGAGTACCAAGGTGGTGATTTCTGGGGAAATGAACTCATCACCACACTGGCTTCTTTTCTGCAAATTAAAGGCCATAGCTGTAGCCTTTTATTCTATTTAATATTAATCATACCTCAGTGGGTTTGGCTCTTACAGTCTCAAATTCAACAGTACCTCCATTTATTCCAGATCTAGAGTTCATAGAAACACATGATACCATAGGCAAATAACACATACTATTACAAGGGCATCTATCTTTTAGTAATTTTATAAAAGTTACCAAGAAAGCTATAAATGTTACAGCATATACAATTCCTATAGATAAGTATAATGAACTAGTTACACCTACAGACATATTCACACCCCTCCTAGATGGTGTTAGAGTCTGTTGGCCCTCTCATGGATTGACCATCAATACAGGAGTGGTTCCTGCTGGAGTTTCCCATAGGAAGCCCAATTTCCTGCTCTGGGCACTCCTTTTTATACTTGTGATTCTGTCTAAACCTATATTCTGTACATGTACATGAAAGTGTCAGCCCTCTTTCTTATTGGTTTGTGTCCCCTGGAAACACAAGGGACCCCGAATTCTATAGGCTGGGTAGGTTCTTGTCAACACTGAAGTACCACCTTTGTCCTGCGGTTAGCGTACGTGTTAGAAATCATATTTGTTGTTACAGCATTTATGATTTAAATTTAATCTCCCCAGCTATACTTTCTCAATATTACCAGTTGGTACCTCTTTCCCATCATCTTTTGGGTTATTTCTCAGTCATCGACTTGCGCCATCATTTCTTGTCTCCAAGGCCCAAAATAGCTAAGCTAGAGTCTTGCAGGCCTCAGCTTACAGGCTTTTGCATTTCAGCTTGTCTTACTCATGTCTATTACACAGTTCCTCTAAATATTGATCAATCTTATACTTTTATAATCCTACAAATCAACTCTAATTAGCATACCGTGAAAATATGTAATATAACATATTGATTAATCAATCATATGATAAATGGATACTAAACAAAACCATTGGCTACACAGCCATTTAATAAAATATATTTACACCATGTGTGCAAACTATATTCCCCACCCCTAACTTATTTCCTGCATTATGAGAGCACTGCTATGATAAAATAGGTCTTTCCTATTAGCAAGGCCTTCATTTTAAAACTCTACAGTAAAAACTTGATTTACTTCAAAAATCCTAGTACAGCTGCAGTTTTACAGTTTTCTTTTTTTAAAAGTACTGATATACCCAAAATTATGTTTGGCCCAAACTTCCCCAGCTTCTTGGCAAGTGAAGGAGATGAAAACCCAGATGGTGGAGGTGATGGGGAATAAGGGAGAGACAACTTTGTAGAAGAAGCCCATTTCCATGGATGCTCCACAGGACTCCAGGTTCATTCTAAGTGTGGTGAATGAAGCCAGTTTTCTGTAGTGTTGTTGTTGTTGTCTTATCCCACAATAATCATTATCAGGCCATGAAGTTTGAGAATGAATTCAGAGACTCTTAAGGTATGTCTACACTAACGGTGGTGTGTAGAGTCCATACAGTGAATGCCATCTAGCACAGTTATTAATAGCAGTGTAGACAGTGAAGCACTGCTTAGGTGAGTAGAGTACAGCCACACCAGGACCACACCCTACACAGCTCTCTATACACCCAAGCAATGGCTCATATGTCCACACTGCTATTTTTAGTAATGTAATGTTAAATTGCTGGAACCTTTCCCTGCTGTCTCCCCCCACCAGAGCCTTTCACTACCACACGTATGGACACACCACAGTGTAGATGTAACCTGCCTTTTGCGGCCATGTGTTGCTACACATACCCTACACACCACCACAAGTGTAGAGTCCCAAGAGTCACCAAATTCATTCTGAAACTTCATGGCTCAATATGATGACAAGGCCTTACAGGGTCCTTTGTAAGGGCTTGATCTTAGGTGTAAAATTGAAGAGCATCACTTTCCTTATAATATTACATTCAAAAGTGTGGGCAGCTGGTCCCAACAAAATGGATATAACTTGACCCCAAACTTTATTGACTTGCACGCCTGCAGTGTGCCCTGTCTGCAATATCATGATAGCCGATGTTTACTATCATGTTTTGATGTTTTCTGTGTACGGTGCTTTTCAGTTTCTAAGAACTGTCCCTGTGTGCAGAACAGAGTAGCCATTTTGTTGTCAGAGATCCTTCAGCCTGTAAGAGCAGACATGTACTCTGCTCATTGGACTTTACTTTTGTACCTTCTGGTCTCTTACTTTTACAAAAAACAAAACAAAACAGTTTAACACCCCCCCCCCCACACACACACACACACCCCCCTCCCTGCTCCACTAAAGACTGGCTGCCTGAAGGAGCTGATGTAACTAATGTAGTCTGGGTGACAACATTTATACCTCAAGGGCCTTCCTAGGTCTGTCAGAGAATAGTATTCCAAGCTATCCTCCATGCAGCCCCTCCAACCAGCTCTTTCCCATTTGTTGAATAAGTGGAATGAAACTATGGGGATTGGTGCAAGTGATGAGACTACAAGCAGTACAGCTGCATCACTACCACATGCAGGTGGCTACTGACACTACTGAGGACTGGTATCCATGCTTCTATTCACTTTCCTTACATCAAAGCTATCAGATTGTGTTACTGGGAGTGATGTAGGGAGGCTGAATTGGGGATACAAAGGATTCTGATTGAATGTGATAAGAGAGAATGAATGGCTGAGGAAAGGAGAGAAGACGACACAAACCAGAAAACACGAGGGAAGAATGGACAGTCTTCTCTTCTCTTTCTTATCCCTCTGCCCCAACTGCTAACCCTTCTGTGTCCAGCATCCTACTTCACTAAAACCATCCCCTATGAGTCTTTCTTCCCAAAACAAGCTTGTGCCCTTGACAATTTGGTTATCCTATGAATTAACTGAAAATATTTGCAGTAATTCAAAATTGGGAATCTCCATGTTTCAGTGGAAAGATTTTTTTAATTTTCTGTTTTTGCTTTTTACATACAGATTCATCTATCTGTAGTTCAGATTTTTGACAGCTCATATTCTACTGATATCACAAATCCTGAGAGTCTTTTTTTCCACTTACTCAACACTTTAGGTTGATCTATTTAAGTTTCATAAAGCTAGATTCTTCAAAAGCCACATTTGTGAGCAGTCAGGAAAACATTCAGTACAACACAGGTACATTTAAATCTGCTGAAGTTTATTCTTCACAGTAACGAGCCTGACTCTCCTCTCACACCAGTGTAAATGAGAAGTAATTCCATTGAAACCTCTGGGGTTACTCTAGAATAAAACTGATGTGAGATCATGCCACTGCAACAGTTTAAGAAGGCTGACATGACATAAACAGTGGGATATTGAATAGGAGTAGGGTTATTCTTATTCTTATTCTTATTATTATTAAGGTATTGCCACTATAAACAGCATTAATGAGACCATTTCTGGATTAATGTGTCCAGTTCTAATGTCCACATCCCAGAAGGGCATTGACAAATAGGAAAGGGTTCAGAAAAGAGCTACAAGAATGATCTGAGGTCTGAAAACCTGCCTTATATTGAGAACAAAACAAGCTCAATGTATTGGTTTAACCAAGAGAAGACTGACGGTAACTTGATCCTGCATTCTGAGCGCATTCTGTAGATAGCTATATGAAGAGAAGATCCTTAGAAGACTCTTTTATCTAGCAGACAAAGGTGTAACAAGATCCAATGACTAGAAGGAAGCTAGAGCTAATCAGATAGAAATAAGGTACATCAATTTAACAATGGAGGATAAGTAATCACTGGAACAGGGATGTGGGGGAATCTCCACTAGAATCTCCACTAGAAGCCTTTAAATCAGACTTGGGTGTCTTTCTAAAAGATATGTTGTAGCTCAAACAGAGTTGTGAGCTTGCTGCAGGAATTATTGGGTATAACTGTATGACCTGTGGTACACTGATGAAATGGTAACAATGGCCCCTTCTGTGTTTTAAAATCTGTTAATCAGAATCAAGTTCAGTGTTCTGTAGATTGTGATGAAAGCATAGTATGTGTCATGTCAGCATGGCTGTATAGTATAGTTCTTCATCAGTTCCTAAACAAGGTCAGAATGAATCTCTGTCTTGTCTCTTAATAATTTTTTGAGAACTCCAAACCTGTATCAGCCTGAGCATTTTTGGGTAGGCCTACAAAGCAATGCTTTATCATTTCACAACTCTGAGGGTATGTCTACACAGTGGCGTGGTAGGCACTTCCCAGTGCAGGCAGACAGACACACACTAGCTCTGCTTGAGCTAGCACACTAAAAACAGTGGTCTGACTGAGGTAGTGCAGATGGCAGCTCTGGCTAGTGTATGTACTATTGGGGTTGGATGGGTTTGTGTTCGGGCACCTAGTCTGAGCTGCCACCTGTTCCACCACAGTCATGCAGCTATTTTTAGCACACTAGCCCATGCAGAGCTAGCACATGTCTGTCTAACTGTGTTGGGAAGCACACTCCTTGCTGCTGTGTAGACATACCCTATAAGACAGTGGTTCTCAAACTAGGGCTGCCGCTTGTTCAGGGAAAGCCCCTGGTGGGCCGGGGCCGGTTTGTTTACCTGCCGTGTCCTCAGGTTTGGCCAATCGTGGCTCCCACTGGCCACGGTTCACCACTCTAGGCCAATGGGGGCTGGGAGAAGCGGCATGGGCCAAGGGATGTGCTGGCCGTCCTTCCTGCAGCTCCCATTGGCCTGAAGTGGCGAACCACAGCCAGTGGGAGCTGCAATCAGCCGAATCTGCGCACGCGGCAGGTAAACAAACCGGCCCCACCTGCCAGGGGATTTCCCTGAACAAGCAGCGGCCTAGTTTGAGAACCACTGTTCTAGAGAAAATTCTATCCCTAGGCCCCGGACACTTTACAGAGTATTGGGTATATGTTTGTCAATAAGCTGACAAATAAAAAGCACATACATTGTTATACTAGACAAGTTGGTTGATGAAAAATACTCTGAAGCAGGAGTCTTATAGCTTCATGAAGAAAGTGATTTTACAATGATGATGACAGTAATAATGTAAATAAATATATAACCAAACTCCCTAATATGCAGCTGCGTGGGATGTAATTAGCACTATTGAATGTTATGAAATGAAATCTGTTGGGTTTATCGTTTAATTGATGGCACATAATTAGAGAAATCAATTTATTAGAACACGCTGTTGTGTAGTCTAGCTGTTATGGAATGCAATATTGCAGCTCCTTTCCTTCAGCTGAAATATTAGGGTCTGCTATACTGCATGTGCAAAATTCCAATAGTGTTTTCAACAGCTGCCTTTATACAGTCTCTAAAAAATGACAGTATTGCCATTTCATTAACTAGAAAAGATTGCTGTGCTAGCGGCAAATTCTAGAAACAAATACTTGTTGCAGACTTTAATCTGATCAATTCATAGGCCTCCTATTCAAATCAAAGGAAAGAAACTGCAGATTTGTGGAGGAACCCAAAGTTAGAAGCATTTTGATGGTAATCTGGAGAATGGAGAGAAAGATTGTATATCCACTTCTGCACTGAGAATCTAAAAATAATAAAAACATTGAGGGCCAAATCCTGCCATCAGATATGTGCACACAACTCTCTCTGCACACAACAAAAATATCTTGAGATTTCTTGTGCTGTAGCAGGTAATTAAACTTTGAGCCACATGCTCCTTTCTGACAAAGTGTGTGTGTGTAGGGGGGGAGAGCAAAATCTGGGAAATGTGGGTTCAAAATCAGGGATGGGGGTGAAACTGTAGCTCCAGGGCCCTGGGTGGAAGTAAAACGAGTGGGAGCGCAGCATGTTTCATGCTGGGAGGGGGGGGGGATATTTCCAATCAGCATTACCCCCACACTTTACCAGAGATTGAACCAGCAATAATTTCCTCACTGCTGGACCTGACAGAAGTGACCAAATTGATGTTTGGTCATGTACTGCATTGCAAACAGAGGGGAAAATCAGACTGGGAAACAGAAATAGAAGTAAATATATTATATTGCTAATTTTCTGAGATAAATATTGCAAACAATAGCATATATTTAAAACAAAAGTCTGTGAAAGTTATCCTCAAAGGTAGCCCTTTATAAAACAAGATAGTAATAACAGGGTTTGCTGTGATAAGAAACCTCTATGGAAGTCTTGGGAGCTTGAGGAGCATCTTTGTTTCTACAGATGAATCAAAGCGGGCTAATTGGAAACATACAGGTACTGCAGACACTAAGAAGCACTAGGAAACCTCAGGTTCAGGAAGTGATAGAAACCAAGAACAAAACTCAAAATCTGAAAAACAAAATATAGCTAGCGAGAAGCAAGAAAAAAAATTGCTCATTTGTTCCATTCCTGGGGCACTCCGCTGAGTGGGAGTGTGTTTCCTTTTGTTTATTGTTTTCAAAGAGGATTGATCTGGTGTCATTTGGGAATGGTTAATATGTATATGTTTTCTGCATTGGTAGATGGACCTAAAGATCTGAATAGGTTGCACTGTACACCATTTGTAAAAATCAATCTAATATCTCAGTAAATATTCTGTGTTATACTTTCACCGCCTTTTGTTCAGGTGTACAGTCATTTTTGATATCTTCCAAGGTCTGTTCTGTGGCTGTAGACATGGATGGTTTATTTATTACTTTCTTTGGCTGTTTTTTTTAGGGCCAGGTGTGAAGAACCTCACATTATTGAGGGGCAACTCACAAGATTGCGGTTGTGACATCACTTGTTTGTAACAGCGTTCACAATCTGGCCTGAAATGATTTGGAGGAACTATTTTGACAAGACATCAAAAGCAGGGTTTAGGAACTGTTGTATTTGTGCACACCAATGTATAATGCGGCTTTGGTGAGAGATCAGCACCTCTCGTCTCAATGGAAAATGTAATTACTTTGACATTCCTTTTGAGCCCCGGACATATCATCTCTGAGTCTTTTCAGATATTACAAGTTCAGAATCTGTTAGAGCTAGACTCCTGCACTTACACATGGCTTAACTTATTCCAAATGGGACAGGCAATGGGAGTGGACATTAAGTGCAGAAGTGTTGAAGGCTCAAACCTGAGAGTCCACCACAGGGTTAATCTATCTTAGTACTTAAATGGACCCCATCACTGTAGTGTCTTAGTGCCTCAAAGTCTTTCATATATGATCCTCACACCAACCCTGTGAGGTGAGAAAGCATACTGTCCACCATTTTACAGATGGGGAAGTGAGGCCCAGGGAGATAAAAGAGATCTCCAGAACTCTGATAAATGTGGAGTAAGTGCCAGTGACGGGTCTGTGTCAGTGCAGAAGCATTTTCAAACCCAACTAACTCAATGATCCAGTTTAAAACCCCTTGTAAATAAGCTGTAAGTGACATGCCCAAGGTCACACAGGCAATCTGTGGGCCTGGCCAGAGAATTGAATGCCGGGGCTCCTGAGTCCCACCGGCCAAGCACATCCTCTCTATTTCTGCTGCCTCATAGGCAGCCCCAAGAACAGAGGTTCCTGTTGCCGAAATTCATATAGACGAATTAAAAGGTTATAAGTAAACTACTTGTGCTCGACCAAACTAAGCTTCAATCACACCTATTACAACTAACAGTCGTGTCAGAATCAATTTACTAATCAGCCTGTGGAAACTCTATATCAGGGATCTAACTGGCCTTTATAGTCTCTGTTTTTAGTTTAGTTTAGTTTAAAAATATTCTAGAGAAAGGAGATAACTCTCATATATCCTGAATTGGATTTTCCCATTTGGATTGGTAAAGGGCAACTCTTCAAGTTGATAGGGGAGACATTGCCACCCTTCAGGCAGCTGAGCAATAGCACAAGAGAGATCCACAAAGGTACTTAGGTGCCTACATCCCAGATTTAGGTGCCGCTGCAATCCACAAAACTTCTTGGCTGCTGCCTAACCTTTTAGGTGTCTAAACTCACTTGGTGTCTACGTTTTCAGGGTAAAAGTTCCCTTGGTACCTCAGTTTTTGCCTCTGGGCCTGCACTCTTCTGCTTCCCTCTAGGTGTCCCAATAATTACGTCTTGCCTAAGCCTAGTTGTGATCCCTGAACCAGGGGAAGATGAGCATTTTGCCACCTAACTCACCTGTGGGGCCCAAGCTGGTAGACGTGCTCAGAGCTGGATTGGTCTCCATTCAAAATCTGGCTGCAGGATGAGGAGGTTCTGTCCACCTTATAACTTTTAGCTGAGTAGTTAGAGCACCCAACTGAGATGTGGGAGACCTAGCTTAAATTCCCCCCTCTACTTGAGGAAAAGAGAGGATGTGAACCGGGGTCTCCCACACCCCTCAGGACCAGTGTGCTGACCACTGAGCTATGGGATATATTGATAGGCCTCCCTCACTTTCTCCTGTTGAAGCTGTTCCAGTGTATATAAAGTGTCACTGGAGCAGGGAGACTGGACCCTGGGGATCCTTCCTCCCAAGTGTGTGCCCCAACCACTGGACTATATAGCCTCTGTGGCCTAACTACTCTTTAATTATCTATCTACAGTGGAACAGCTTTAACAGGAGAGAGTGAGGGAGCACCAAATCAGACTATCCCATAGCTTAGCGATTAGAGTACTCTCCTGAGAGGTGGAGGAGACCCTTGTTCAAATCCTTCTGCCTGAGGGGAGAATTGAACCCACATCCCTGATAAGGGAGGAGCATTTTTTGTGGAGTGAGGCAAGCGCCTAACTCATTCTCACAAGAAATGTCTTAGATCCCTAAACTTCCCTACTCCAGGAGAGGTTCCTCGCTGTGGATCACAGGCAGCGATGGGTGCCGCATGCAGCCTGGGTTTAGGTGCCTAACTCCATGAGAGGTGTGGGGCTTAGGACACACACCTTTTCATTGGCATCTCCCATTGGCTAACTTAGGCAGCTCCCTGACTAGCATGCTGATTTTTGTAGAGCACAATCCAAGGTACCACTCTCTCCTCATGCATCTAACTCAGGCTTTGTGGATCCTCGTGTTGGTCCAGTTACTGCCTAGGGGGCAGAATTTTGAAGGTATTTAGGCATCTAGTTTGATTTTGCAAAGCATCTAGGTGCCTAAAACCTATTGGCCTAAAAATAGAAGATTCCTAAATACACTTTAAAAAAAATCTAGCATTAGGTGTTGCAACTGAACATTGCAATGCCTGAGTCTTTATGGATGCAGGTCATAGCCTTGACATAGTAACTACTGTGTTCTCAGGACTGTAGTAGCCTCCACTCTGGAGGTATCCATATACCTCAGGGAGGAAACTTCCATACAATATGTGGAGTAGTGCAATGTGTCACTGTCAGCTTTGCCTTGCCAATTTCATCTCTGCAGTGTCACAAGAGACCCTACAGGAGGTCAGACTAGATGATGTGGTGGTCTCTTCTGACCTTAAACTCTATGACTCTGTGAACAAATACAGTACATAGGTAAAATTAACTTTTCCTAAGTGGGGGCTTGAATAATGACTCTAAGCTATACCCCTCTGTTGGGGGATCCTGTGGAGATGTCCCATCCTAATGGGAGCATCCAGGAGCGCAGGAATGTAGGGGGAGATCACAGAGTATTCCCCTTTTAACGATGTTCTGTATGTGTTCCCTCCCCCACCCTGCTTAGGACCGGCTCTGCTGGTCAGTCTGTGGTTTGGAACACTTCCTTCCCACCCATGTTGAAGAAGTTAGCACAGCTGTAGGTTACTTCAAAAAGTTAAAATGAACTTTTGATAGTGCATCAGACTTTAAGATGCTAATCCGAACTGTATGTGGTTCACTCATTAATAAACTCTCCTTTGGGCTACATTTCCAATTATTAAAAAAGCAGTTGATTATCATTCATAATTATAGACTGTAGGGTTTGTGCATGTGTGTGTACACAAGGTAGCAAGTGTGTGAATGCACTCTGACAGATCTTCAATCAGTGCTAAAGTGTGAAAAATCCAACGTGATGCCAGAAGCAAAGTACATTGAATAATTCAATGGACATTTGATCATGCCCATAACTACCATAGCTGTGCAGAGGGGTAAACAGAGAGATGTGTTATGAGAGAATGAGGTAACTTTGAACTTAGCAATCATAACACATCTGCAAGGATGCAGATTGCTGAGAGAGAAGTAGATGATGAACACACTCAATTCCCAGTGAGGCTCCAAAAAGTGGAGATGGCCTTGGAGTGAGAGGTAATGTCTGGGAGTGGCTGAGGAAGCTTTTAGGGATGGGGGATGGTGAGAGTACACAAAGTGAGTTTTTGCTCATGTACGTTTTGTAATTTTGTGCACCTTATTTGAAAATCTGACAATGCAAACTTCTGAATGCTTCCGAAAGCTTTGGGAGGGGAAACATAGATGAAAATGCACGTTGATTGCTTTAATTCACAGAAAGCACCATTATAACAATACAGTAGATAGGATCTAGAGTCTCAAAGTTGGGCTCTGCTTTCACAGCTGGATTTGTTCTTTCACTCAGGATTGTTTAGATCTAAGGTTTTGGTTTGTTCCAATATACAAGTGAGGCTATTTGCAAAACTTTGATCTAGATTTCTGACCCCTCCAAAATTTGGGCACTTTCAGAAAACTATTTTTCCAATATGGAATAGAGGAATGTGACCATTCAATCTGAATTTTAATTTATGCATACTACTCAATTGCCTTCTTAGGGTCTTTGAGAGATTTTCATTGAAATGGTAATAAAATACTGGATGCTTGCATTACCATATTTTCTTACAGGTACTTGAAATGTCTGCTGTTTTTTCCTCTAAGGCAGAAATTTACACTCTTGTACTGTAAATGAAAAGCAATACTGTACCAGGCAAATTAACCTATTATATGACGGGTGGATATGGGTGGATTGGAACCTACTGGAAAATAAGAGTCTATAAATGGAGCCAACACAACGGGGCTGTGATCTCTGATTGGGGCCTTTATGCACTACTGTAATGCACATATACAATCCATCATCCTTTCTCTTTGCCTTTTACCTTTCACGGGTAACATTTTGAAAGGCTGTTTCTAAGCGGTTCTTTATGTGTGATCGTAGAATCATAGAATATCAGGGTTGGAAGGGACCTCAGGAGGTCATCTAGTCCAACCCCCTGCTCAAAGCAGGACCAATCCTCAACTAAACCATCCCAGCCAGGGCTTTGTCAAGCCTGACCTTAAAAACCTCTAAGCAAGTAGATTCCACTACCTCCCTAGGTAACGCTTCTAGTGTTTCACTGCCCTCCTAGTGAAAAAGTTTTTCCTAATATCCAACCTAAACCTACCCCACTGCAACTTGAGACCATTACCCCTCGTTCTGTCATCTGGTACCACTGAGAACAGTCTAGATCCATCCTCTTTGGAACCTCCTTTCAGGTAGTTGAAAGCAGCTATCAAATCCCCCCTCATTCTTCTCTTCCACAGACTATACAATCCCAGTTCCCTCAGCCTCTCCTCATAAATCATGTGTTCCAGTCCCCTAATTATTTTTGTTGCCCTCTGCTGGACTCTTTTCAATTTTTCCACATCCTTCTTGTAGTGTGGGGCCCAAAACTGGACACAGTACTCCAGATGAGGCCTCACCAATGTTGAATAGAGGGGAACGATCACATCCCTCGATCTGCAGGCAATGCCCCTACTTATACAGCCCAAAATGCTTTTAGCCTTCTTGGCGACAAGGGCACACTGTTGACTCATATCCAGCTTCTCGTCCTTTTCTGCAGAACTGCTGCATAGCCAATCGAACCCTAGTCTGTAATAGTGCATGGGATTCTTCCGTCCTAAATGCAGGACTCTGCACTTGTCCTTGTTGAACCTCATCAGATTTCTTTTGGCCTGATCCTCTAATTTGTCTAGGTCCCTCTTTATCCTATCTACCACTCCTCCCAGTTTAGTGTCATCTGCAAACTTGCTGAGGGTGCAATCCACTCCATCCTCCAGATCGTTAATGAAGATATTGAACAAAACCAGCCCCAGGACCGACCCTTTGGGCACTCCGCTTGATACTGACTGCCAACTAGACATGGAGCCATTGATCATACCCGTTGAGCACGACGATCTAGCCAGCTTTCTATCCACCTTATAGTCCATTCATCAGCCCATACTTCTTTAACTTGCTGGCAAGAATACTGTGGGAGATCGTATCAAAAGCTTTGCTGAAGTCCAGGAATAACCACATCCACTCCGCTTTCCCCCACAGAACCAGTTATCTCACCATAGAAGGCAATTAGGTTAGTCAGGCATGCCTTGCCCTTGGTGAATCCATGCCGACTGTTCCTGATCACTTTCCTCTCCTCTAAGTGCTTCAGAATTGATTCCTTGAGGACCTGCTCCCTGATTTTTTCAGGACTGAGGTGAGGCTGACTGGCCTGTAGTTCCCAGGAACCTTCTTCTTCCCTTTTTAAAAGATGGGCACTACATTAGCCTTTTTCAGTCGTCTGGGACCTCCCCTGATCGTCATGAGTTTTCAAAGATAATGGCCAATTGCTCTGCAATCACTTCCGACAACTCCTTTAGCACTCTCGGATGCAGCGCATCCGGCCCCATGGACTTGTGCTCGTTCAGCTTTTCTAAATAGTCCCGAACCACTTCTTTCTCCACAGAGGGCTGGTCACCTTCTTCCTCATACTGTGCTGCCCAGTGCAGTAATCTGGGAGCTGACCTTGTTCGTGAAGACAGAGGCAAAAAAAGCATTGAGTACATTAGCTTTTTCCACATCCTCTGTCACTAATTTGCCTTCCTCACTCAGTAAGGGGCCCACACTTTCCTTGATCTTCTTGTTGCTAACATACCTGAAGAAACCCTTCTTGTTACTCTTAACATCCCTTGCTAGCTGCAACAAGTGTGATTTGGCCTTCCTGATTTCACTCCTGCATGCCTGAGTAATATTTGTGATGAGAAAGGCTGGTTTCTGATAGGAGGACACACACAGGCAGAAAATCAAACTTATACTAACAGACACCAGCTCTAATTTACGGGTTGATTCTACCCTGAGATATGTACGTGCAAACATGGACTTAAATGGTAGCAGTAAGCAAGTATGTGGTGGCAAATTTGGGCTTTACATTTCTAATGTCTAATCTAAAAGTCCAATTGATGTTCATGGATCCATATATATACTGATACCAAGAAAATACATCATTACAAGCCACATACAGACAAAAACCAGAAGTTGTAGTTAATACCATACATTCTTAACCAGAATCAAAGAATAATAAACCTTCTGTTCTCAAGGAATATGAGACTCAGTAAAAATAATAAACATTTCCTATGATAATTTTACATAAAATGCTGGAGAAGAGTAACAATTGCCTACTTTGGCTCAAGCAATCTATTTTCCTTTTCTTCACAGTCCCTTCTTATCAAACCTCCAAATTCAGCAGGTGTGCAACTTGATATTACGGAATGCTCATCAAGAGGATTCTTGGCAGCTGATAAATTAAGCCAAATCTGACTCAAAAGATTTTTCTGTAAGTGTTTGTATGTCAGAACAAGACTGAATCCTAAATGACTGGTATTTATTAAGAAAAGGTAATGAAAAATAGTTACTGCAGCTTCATTCTCTGTAACTAATTTATAAATGCCATAAGCCTGCAATTTTTAATTTTTCCACATAAGAAATAGGTCTGCTCTGCAGTACAGACTAAATTTTCCAACTAAATTTTATTAAAGGAAGCTCACTTTGAGTTATGACAGCACAAAAAATGTAGCCCCCAAAGCCTTTTAAAGAAACCTTTTTGTGTCCTCCTCTTCAACATGAGCATATCTATGGTGTTTATTAAATTGTACAAATATTTGCTTGCAGGCTGAAAACTTATAGATATTTTATCTGGGAACAAATGCTGATAATCTTAAAGAAAGGAATACATTTGCATATAGTGCCTCAATAAGAACTAATAGAAAGTGGTTCCTAAGCATTGTTTTTGTAAATAAATGTAACAAATAGTACTTTCCTTTTGAGCTTTATGGATTATAATGTTTCATTAGCATGTTTAAGCACTTTCTAGTAAATGTGCTAATCACTTCAAAAAATGGGGTTATTAGAGTTAGCAGCAAATACTTAGAATGAGCTGGTTAGATGCAAAACCCTTTTGTGTCAAACAGCTCCAAATCAGCAATTTTGCAGGGAGGGGAGAGGCACAGGTTAGCAAAAACACTGACGGTGGGAATTCTGTGTGTAACGGGATCCACAAACCCCAGGCCAGCTGCATTAGGGAACTTCCTTTTTGTCCCCTCCAATAGCCATGAATGGCTTTGTGTCATGAGGAGGCACTCCGCACTGCCTACCAGCTTATGACTGTCACCATGCTCACAGGAAAATTAAAATGAATTCTGCTTGAAGTATTATGATGTCCTTTTACTATTATTCTTCCATAGTGTTCTTACAAGGGAACATGCCACTTAGCACAGCTCCTCCTAGCCGTGTTCCCTTTCTGAATGAAGTCAATGGACTTGCAGATCTTTTGTGGAGTAGAGAAAGGCACTATGTGAGGAAGTGCACAATCTTCATGTGGCCTCTTTTGGGTTTATTTTCTGCAGTTCTGCTCTCCTCATGAGTGGGGAGTTGCTGAGGGATGGTGGCTGTATGGGCCATAGTCCCTTTCTAACATGCTCTTCCATACAGTAAGTATGTAAAGGTGAATGCTAACGTTTCTTGTTCCCCTGGAAACAATTAATATCAGCATGGTAAATTGGGTCCTTGCTGCACCTATGTTGTGGAGCGTTCTTCTTCCTTCACTTTTGAAACAATGGACTCTTGATGAAAACTTGCATTCTAGCCCAAATTCTTGTCAACTCAGGGCTTGGTGAGTTTCACAGATCTCTTGTAATTTTTTATGTTCAATAACTGTCCTTTTCCACCATTGTGCATCTAAAGCCCATTTTAACTTCCTGACTGAGTTAAAGGAAACAAATAGAAGGAGCAAGAGAGTGTGGCCATGTTTAAAGATTCACAGTGCTTACAATCAAGACATAATTTTTCAAGCTACCAAAGGTTATTTTTCTGCTGATTTCTGAGCCATAGGATCAGACTGGAGCCCTTATCCGCAAATACTGGAAAAGTTCAGATCCATTTAGATCCTCAAACCAATCTCCCTCTTAATCCAAGCATCTCAAAGATCTTTATTACCACATTAATTCAGTGATTGGCTAAAGCTACAAAAGTTAGATCTACTCACAAAGTTTGAGTATTAGCAGAGTATTATCTTATCCATTTTACAGATATGGTAAACAAAGGTATAGGGAGCTTAAGCGACTTCCTCAGGGCCACACAACAAGTCAGAGGCAGAATCAATAACAGAAATCCAGAAGTCCTGGTTTCCAGTCACTTGCTCTAATCACTAAGCAGAATTGGCAGGGGACTGCCAATGTGTTTTCTGCTGTTTTTAGTTTGATTTTTAAGTTGCGTCCAGGATGCTGCTTAGGTGGATTTTTGTATCTTATTAGAAATCTAAATAAAGTAACTGTGACCACTATGGATGAACTGATGACATCGATGAAAAAATCACAAATGAGGATTTTTCAAGCACATTCTATTAAAATTCCTTTCTCAGCCTCTTCCTGTCTTTTATTCTTTCTTCCCTTCAGCTGAGAATTTTCTTCCCTGTGAACACCGTGCATCTGTTTAAATACCAAAGGCCTGGATTTACAAAGGGATTTAGGTGCTGCAATCCTGGCCATTGTGGTGCCTAATTTTTAGGTGCCTAGAAAATTGAAAGAACAACACGGTGATCTACACAGCCTGAGTTAGGCTCCCTATGCAATGAATGGGGAGAGATAGGTGCCTTAAAATGCAATTCACAAAATCCAGCCCATTAAGCCGAGAGCCACACAAGCTAGTCAAAGGGAGATGATGATGTGAGTGGTGTGTGCTACACTTGCCCTGCTCTCATAGTTAGGTGTCTAAATCTGGCACCTCCTTGCAGCCCAGTCTCTGCTTAGCTATCCATGAATGGGAACCTGTCTCATGGAGTCAGATGGCTTAGGCTATAATAAGCAGGTTTTTGTGGGAATGAATTAGGCATTTGCCTCAGTCCATACAAACCAGGCAAAGGAGGAGTGCTACTCACCTTATAACTTCTAGGCTAAGTGTTAGAATGCTCACATGGGAGACCCAGGTTCAAGTCCCCTTTCCCCCAGAGTAGGAGAAAGGATTCAAACAGCATTCTCTTACCTCTCAGTAGCAGTGTGCTAACCAGTTGGCTATAAGGTATTCTGACAAGGGCTCCCTCAATATGTTCTGTTGAAGCTGTTCTACTGTAGATTAACTAGTGATTTGGGCAGGGGGACTGGATCCTGGGTCTCCAACTGCCCAGGTTGTTGTCCTAACCATGGGACTCCAGAGTCATTTTAAAATATGAACAGTGTTTAGATGCATATCCTTTAAATAACTGTAACAAGATTCATCATCAAGCTGTATGTGCAGATTAACACATACTTCAAGTGCATTAGAGAGAAGCACTGGGTTTCACTTGCATTAATCAGCTGTGCTACATGGTCTGTTGTGCTTTATTACTTAATTAACTGCTGGTTGGCTGTTTTACATTTAGAAGAAAGATTAGTAATACACAAGAGAAACTTCTGCTATGCTGACTGCAAGAGCCATCAGCAATTTTCCAGACCAGGCTGGGAATCAATGCTGAATTTGACAATCCACAAGACTCATAGCAAATTAACACCCTGATGTATTTTTTTTCCAGAGAAATAATAAAACTATGAGACAAATCAAGTCCTAGGTCACTAGCCCAAATAATAGACCAAATAGTCATACCAACTACAGTTTCTCACTATGCTCTGGATTTTCACTGTTGAACTCAGATTTTCCCTAACACATGCTGTTATCAGGAAGAGAGCTACCTAAACACAGGTGAAATGGGTGCTGATTCACAGCTGCAGCTGGCTCATTAATCACTGATATAAGAGAGATGGACTGCCTTGCCTTTCTCTGGGAGAGGTAGAAAGCCAGTTAAGCTTAAGAAAAGGAGCTTTAAGAGGTCTTGGAACAGAGGGATGGTGAGGAGGAGCTTTGATGGAATGTAGACTAAGGATAAGAGGAGTCTTTTATAATTCTCTGAAAACTAAGTGGTTGTGACTTGATTAAAGAAGACCTGAGGGGGTGTAAGAATTGTTTGGGGTGGGTTTGGGACATAGTGCCTGCTTACACCTTCCAAGGGAGAATGCAGAGTTTCCTGCTATGGTTTAAATGGTGGGGATGCAGAGAGGGCCAGGGAACATAGTTTTCCAATGCTACACATCACCAAGAATCTCAAAGAAGTCTTGGTGTTGTAGGTGCAGAGGTCTTCATGCAGGTGATTGTGTGATTGCCTGCTCTGTTTCCCTTTCCCCATTATAGCATCACTGCAGGAGTGTTGGTGAACTCATTTTCAGGCAATTTCGTATTAAACAGTTGAGTTGTACAATAAGGTCATGCTGTTGAAATCTGAATATTTCATGGGGCATGATGAGGTCATGGGAAATTTGAATTTATAATTGTAAGCAAAGGACAGTGAAGCACTACACTGTAGAAGGTGGCTGCCAAAATTCTATTTTTTGACAGATCCTGGATCTTTCCCAGCCTTGAAAATATTTGCTATGTCCAAACCCTAAATGTACTGATAATCAAAATGAACATATTTGCCCCAACCCTGTCTCCCTGCTTCTTCTCCAAGTCGCTCCTCAAAATGTACTATGCCTATAAAGTTTATAGTTTTAGTCTCCCTTTCTTTAGTAAATTGTTTCAGTAGAAAAACAAATACTTAATAGTCATGCCTAATACATACTTCTGAACTCATATGACTCACGCCCCATATTACTAACTAAAGCAATCACACAACCTTATTACTGGTTTCGGAGTAGCAGCCATGTTAGGCTTAAATTTGTTAGTCTCTAAGGGGCTACAAGTACTCCTTTTCTTTTTGCAAACCTTATTACTGTCACCTTTCTCCTCCTGTCCCAACTGCTGCCTCTTCCTTCTCTTCTCCGCAACTCTGCCAAAAAAAAAAAAAGTTTACTATCCCTAATGTCGTGTCTGAACCTGAGTCAAGTCATGTCTTAAAATGAAAAAGGTTGATTCACTCAGTACCTCAAAGGATATGTGCCTTAGATTGTAAGGGCTTTGAAGCAGGGATATTGTCTCTGACTTGTCTGTAAAGGGCCAGGCGCATTTACTGTGTCATATAAACAATAACAAAGGCATAAAACTCTGCATACTGAAGCTCAATAAAAATAATACTTTCAACCTAGCAATGCAAATAATTTTCCAATTGTGATGGTTTGTTAAAGAAGCATCCTGCATCAGCTCTAAAACACAGCCAAAAAAGACCCATGTTTCAGTATCCTAGTTTAAAACACCCACATACAGAGGTGATGTGCTTCAGTGTCAGAAACAGTATGGCATGGCCTTTCAAGCTGTATGACTGCTGGAAGACTGCAGATAATGTCTGTCTAGAAGACAGATAGCGAAGGTCATTTTGTCACAAAAGATAAAGGGGAAAAACTTTTTTTGAGAATGAATGAATAGTTGAACTCTCCAGGGAAGGAGAATTCATAAAAACAAGGTTTCCAGCTGTCCCTATTCCTTATCTCAGGATTTCCAAGATCATCCACTAATAATTTTTTTGAACTCATATGACAGCCAATCAGATGATATATGCAAGATACATATATATAGTCACATATGTTTGCTGGTTTATGCATATGAATGCTGAAGTCATTGAGCTCACATACGCAAATTTTACCTCTTGATTGGCTTATCACAGTCTTTTTTTTCTGGATCTGTAACTTAGTTTACCCTTTAGAACATTAGTTTGAAAACACTGGTACATTATGCACAGGCATAATGGAAAGATTTCAAACCATTTTAATGAAAATATTCAGAAGGTTTGCAATAATACAAACATATAAACAAAGCTGCTGTTTATTTTAAGGGACAATACATTTTAATATTTACATCAATTCATATGAGCTTATTGTTGACCTCTAAATCCAAGAATGAAAATATTAAACATATTTAAAAGGGTTTTGTTAATAAAAGGAAAGTCTCTATGTAAAAATAAAAAGGGAACAGTTCTATTTTTGTAATATTAAAATCTTTGATTAATTCAGTTCTCAGATGAGTTCTTCCATTGGAATTCAATGGGAAATATGCATATGTGTCAGAAGGCAAGATTTGGATTCCTATTTGAATTTAGCCCTCCGTCTTTATTCCTAAAGACAAATTTAAATGGTTGCTTACAGGATGACCAGTGGTGCTTTAAGAAAAACAATCTTATTGGGGTGATCTGAGAAGTGACTAGGCAATAGAATTACTGGTGTAAATAGTACAGAACAAGTCTGGAAGCCTTGAAACTGCAACAGAGAGGTACCTGAACCTATAGCTTTATCATTTAGCTTTTTATTACTTTTGTTTAGATAGTCTCATTTCCAAGGTTTAGCCATTCTGCCGCATGTTTCAGAGCTCCGCAGTAATGACATGCCATTCTATTCACACCAAGAGGACGTTTGTGTGTGAAAGCAAACTAGACAGAGGTTGCAATTGAGTTAGAAGTGGACTTCGAAGGCATAAAGCCTTTCACAATCCATCGATGCAAATGAAATTCACAAATGCAGCACAAACGGGGATTCTATTGACAACAAACAATTTCTTATTTGAATGCAGGATGTTTTGTATACTGTCAAAATAATGTCAGGCCTCTGGGTTTAAAAAAAAAAAAAGTTCACCTTCAGATTAGTTTATCCTCTTTTCATTTATTTGATTTTCTTATGTACATTTTAGCACCTTTTTACACAAAGACATAAAAAGTAGCTGTGTGAATACAGCTATATGATTGCACTGTCTACTTGCACATGCAAAAATAGATAACTGTCTGCACGATCACTGCTTGTGCATGAGTAACTATTTTCTGTATGTAAATACTCATTTCACCTGGGCAGTTACCTAGCTGCATACACATTTTGCAGGTGCAGTTTTGACACAGACATATCAAGATTTGGCCCAGAAAATGTTAAGGATTGTTCAAAGTCAGACCCTGTAGCTTTGCTTCTAGAACTTTAAACATTCTGCCTTTGTGAATTTGAAACTTTTATGACAGGTCCCAGTTTAAAAACTCAAATGTATGTTGATATATTAATAATTGAATAGAAATTGTATGTAGTATGTGCAAGGTGTTGCCCTGTAGAACTGAAATTGTTCCACACAGAGATCAGGAAATAAGACAGACAAGCAAATAAGTACAATAGATCAATTGAGAAAGGGCATGGAGAAGCACTTCTTGTAATTGTAATCTATACTAAATAGTCACTGTTTTATCTGGATTTAGTATAGAGCCTTATTTCCTTAAGAATATTTACCAGTTTGATGGACCCCCACATTAAGCAGCATTAGAACAAAAACGGTGACACATCAGTCATTTCCTTGTTGTCTTTTGTATTCTTCCTTGCTCTAGTTCTTATAACAGAGCTTTTATCATTGGTGCTGGTTCTTAAGGGAGGGTGAAGTAGAAATCATACTTAAAATAAAATGTTACCTGCCCTTCTAAATTCATCTGGTGCTCTTTTCTCATTGCAAGGGTGCAAGTAACTTCTGAGTGGACACTAAGCCATCCTAACAGATGGGTATGAATACAGGCAGAGAATTAAACATGTACATGAATCAAGTAGGAATCCTGAGGGCAGGATTTAGTTATGCTGAGTTTATAGCTTGTGACTAATAGGATGTGCAATTGTAACCCATTTCTGATCAACTTTAACTTTACACACAATTTGTGTTGCACATTCCAAAAAGATATGCTAAGTACACGCTACAGAAAAGAGGACAGGAATGTTTGGAAGGAGTTCCCACCACAT
Organism: Dermochelys coriacea; assembly: GCF_009764565.3. NCBI lineage: Eukaryota > Metazoa > Chordata > Testudines > Dermochelyidae > Dermochelys > Dermochelys coriacea. Next base: position 223,802,737 of record NC_050069.1, on the reverse strand, counting down.
GTGTTGGGACAAATTCATCCCTACTATATCTGAGTTTCATAGAATCATAATATATCAGGGTTGGAAGGAACCTCAGGGGGTCATCTAGTCCAACCCCCTGCTCAAAGCAGGACCAATCCTCAACTAAATCATCCAAGCCAGGGCTTTGTCAAGCCTGACCTTAAAAACCTCTAAGCAAGTAGATTCCACCACCTCCCTAGGTAACGCATTCCAGTGTTTCACCACCCTCCTAGTGAAAAAGTTTTTCCTAATATCCAACCTAAACCTCCCCCACTGCAACTTGAGACCATTACTCCTTGTTCTGTCATCTGGTACCACTGAGAACAGTCTATCGATCTCTTTGGAACCCTCTTTCAGGTAGTTGAAAGCAGCTATCAAATCCCCCCTCATTCTTCTCTTCCGCAGACTAAACATAGAATCATAGAATCATAGAATATCAGGGTTGGAAGGGACCCCAGAAGGTCATCTAGTCCAACCCCTGCTCAAAGCAGGACCAAGTCCCAGTTAAATCATCCCAGCCAGGGCTTGTCAAGCCTGACCTTAAAAACCTCTAAGGAAGGAGATTCTACCACCTCCCTAGGTAACGCATTCCAGTGTTTCACCACCCTCTTAGTGAAAAAGTTTTTCCTAATATCCAATCTAAACCTCCCCCATTGCAACAATCCCAGTTCCCTCAGCCTGTCCTCATAAATCATGTGTCCAGTCCCCTAAATTTTTGTTGCCCTCTGCTGGACTCTTTTCAATTTTTCCACATCCTTCTTGTAGTGTGGGGCCCAAAACTGGACACAGTACTCCAGATGAGGCCTCACCAATGTCGAATAGAGGGGAACGATCACGTCCCTCGATCTGCTGGCAATGTCCCTACTTATACAGCCCAAATGCTTTTAGCTTTCTTGGCAACAAGGGCACACTGTTGACTCATATCCAGCTTCTCATCCACTGTAACCCCTAGGTCCTTTTCTGCAGAATTGCTGCCTAGCCATTCGGGCCCTAGTCTGTAGCGGTGCATGGGATTCTTCTATCCTAAGTACAAGACTCTGCACTTGCCCTTGCTGAACCTCATCAGATTTCTTTTGGCCCAATCCTCTAATTTGTCTAGGTTCCTCTGTATCCTATCCCTACCCTCCAGCATATCTACCTCTCCTCCCAGTTTAGTGTCATCTGCAAACTTGCTGAGGGTGCAATCCACACCATCCTGCAGATCATTAATGAAGATATTGAACAACACTGGCCCGAGGTCCAACCCTTGGGGCACTCCACTTGATACTGGCTGCCAACTAGACATGGAGCCATTGATCACTACCCATTGAGCCCTATGATCTAGTCAGCTTTCTATCCACCTATAAACCATTCATCCAGCCCATACTTCTTTAATTTGCTGGCAAGAATACTGGGAGACCGTGTCAAAAGCTTTGCTAAAGTCAAGGAACAAAACATCCACTGCTTTCTCTCATCCACAGAGCCGGTTATCTCATCATAGAAGGCAATTAGATTAGTCAGGCATGACTTGCCCTTGGTGAATCCATGCTGTTTCTGTCTTTCACCTCTCCTTTAAGTGCTTCAGAATTGATTCCTTGAGAACCTGCTCCACGATTTTTCCAGGGACTGAGGTGAGGCTGACCGGCCTGTAATTCCCAGGATCCTCCTTCTTCCCTTTTTAAAAGATGGACACTTCATTAGCCTTTTCCCAGTCATCTGGGACCTTCCCCAATCGCCATGAGTTTTCAAAGATAATGGCCAATCGCTCTGCAATCACATCCGCCAACTCCTTTAGCACTCTCAGATGCAGCGCATCCAGCCCCATGGACTTGTGCTCGTTCAGCTTTTCTAAATAGTCCCGAACCACTTCTTTCTCCACAGAGGGATGGTCACCTCCTCTCCATGTTGTGCTGCTCAGTGCAGTAGTCTGGGAGCTGACCTTGTTCGTGAAGACAGAGGCAAAAAAAGCATTGAGTACATTAGCTTTTTCCACATCCTCTGTCACTAGGTTGTTTCCCTCGTTCAGTAAGGGGCCCACACTTTCCTTGACTTTCTTCTTGTTGCTAACATACCTGAAGAAACCCTTCCTGTTACTCTTAACATCTCTTGCTAGCTGCAACTCCAGGTGTGATTTGGCCTTCCTGCATGCCCGAGAAATATTTTTATACTCTTTCCTGGTCATTTGTCCAATCTTCCACTTCTTGTAAGCTTCTTTTTTGTGTTTAAGATCAACAAGAATTTCACGATTAAGCCAAGCTGGTTGCCTGCCATATTTACTATCCTATCTACACATCGGGATGGTTTGTTCCTGCAACCTCAATAAGGATTCTTTAAAATACAGCCAGCTCTCCTGGACTCCTTTGCCCCCATGTTATTCTCCCACGGGATCCTGCCCATTAGTTCCCTGAGGTTGTCAAAGTCTGCTTTTCTAAAGTCCAGGGTCCATATTCTGCTGCTCTCTTCTTCCTGTGTCAAGACCTGCCAACTCGACCATCTCATGGTCACTGCCTCCCAGGTTCCCATCCAATTTGCTTCCCCTACTAATTCTTCCCAGTTTGTGAGCAGCAGGCAAGAGAGCTCTGCCCCTAGTTGGTTCCTCCAGCACTTGCACCAGGAAATTGTCCCCTACGTTCCAAAAACTTCTGGATTGTCTGTGCACTGCGGGTATACTCTCCCAGAAGATATCAGGTGACTGAAGTTCCCTATGAGACACCAGGGCATGCGATCTGTAACTTCCATTAGTTGACAGGAAGCCTGTCCACCTCATCCCCCTTGGTCCGGGGTCTATAGCAGACCTCCCACCACGACATCATTGTGCCACACTTCTAAACTTAATCCAGAGACTCTCAGTTTTTCTGCAGTTCATACCGGAGCTTGAGCAGTCATACTGCCTCTTATTACAATGAAACTCCCCCACCTTTTCTGCCCTGCCTGTCCTTCCTGAACAGATATACCATCCGGACAGATCCAGTCATGTGAGTTATCCCCACCAAGTCTCTGTTATCCAATCACATCATAATTCCTTGACTGTGGTTGACTCCAGTTCTTCCCCTTGTTTCCCAGGTTTCTTGCATTTATGTATAGGTACTTGAAATAACTTGCTGTTTGTCCTGCTTTATTAGTATGAGGCAGGAACCCTCCCCTCTCATGCTCTCCTGCTCGTGCTTCCTCCTGGTATCCCACGTCCCCACTTATCTCAGGGCTTTGGTCTCCTTCCCCTGGTGAACCTAGTTTAAAGCCCTCCTCACTAGGGTTAGCCCAGCCTGCTTGCGAAGATGCTCTTTCCTCTCTTCATTAGGTGGAGCCCGTCTCTGCTTAGCACTCTTCCTTCTTGGAACATCATCCCATGGTCAAAGAATCCAAAGCCTTCTCTCCGACACCACCTGCGTAGCCATTTGTTGTCTTCCATGATTCGACGGTCTCTACCCAGGCCTTTTCCTTCCACGGGGAGGATGGACGAGAACACCACTTGCGCCTCAAACTCCTTTATCCTTCTTCCCAGAGCCATGTAGTCTGCAATGATCCGCTCAAGGTCATTCTTGGCAGTATCATTGGTGCCCACGTGGAGAAGCAGAAGGGGTAGCGATCCGAGGGCTTGATGAGTCTCGGCAGTCTCTCCGTCACATCGTGAATCCTAGCTCCTGGCAAGCAGCAGACTTCTCGGTTTTCCCAGTCAGGGCGGCAGATAGATGACTCAGCCCCTCTGAGGAGAGAGTCCCTGACCATCACCACCCGCCTCCTTCTCTTGGGAGCGGTGGTCGTGGAACCCCCATCCCTAGCACAGTGCATCTCATGCCTTCCAATCGGCGGGGTCTCCTTTTGTACCCTTCCCTCAGATGTATTGTCTAGTCCACTCTCCGCATTAGTACCTCTGGAGAGAACATGAAAATGGTTGCTTACCTGTATCTGCGTTGCTGGTACATGGACGTTCCCCTTTCTTCTTCTGGAGGTCACATGCTGCCAAATTTCTTCACCGTCCTCCTGTCCCCGCTGCGTAGCCTGCTCTGAATCTTCAGAACATTGTGTCCATAGAAGCATATCCTGATGTCTGTCCAGGAAATCTTCAGTTTCTCTTATGCAAAGCAGGGTCGATACTTGTTTCTCCAGACCTTGAACCTTCTCTTCTAATATGGAGACCAGCTTGCACTTTGTACAGACAAAGTCGCTTCTGTTCTGTGGAAGAAAGACAAATATGGCACATCCAGTGCAGGTCACAACAGCTGAACACTCCCCATCCATATTACCTTCCTTCTACGAGCTTCCTCAGGAGTTGTAGTGACTACTCAGAGAAGCCGGCAAGATGTAAGCCTCAGTGGGCACTCCCCAGGCGAACTCCCAGGCAAACTTCCTCTGTTAGCCTCTCTGCTGTTCGCCGCTCAGCTGGTTCGCAGCTGACTGGCTTTTTATAACAGTCAGGCCCACTCAAGGCTAACCTGGAACAAAGCACTCCCAAGTCACACTTTTCAAATAACCAATTAAACAACCAACACTGTCAAACTGTCCCCACAACAGACACTCAGATACTCACCAGCACAGCCTCCCTAATGCAGCCCTTAGCATACCACATCTCAGACAGATCCCAGGCAAACTCCCTCTATTAGCCTCTCTGCTGTTCACCACTATAGGATTGAATTTACCCACTGGAGTAAATCTTAGATGCTTTGTGCAGCCAAAACTTCCACTCTACAGCTTTGCTGGGCATTTGGGATGTTCAGTGAATGCAGGACTGCGCTCATTTAAAAAAAAAATAAAGTTGAGCAAATTAATCATCCTGAATTTGTAAAGTGCTTTACAAAGGCTCTTCTTTCCCTTATCCCATCTTACCCTCTTCTTTGGTGCAATCTATTCACTTCCTCAGTTGTCCTCTGAGTCCCTTTCTATGACCCTGTTCACCAGGTCCCCTTCATTCATCCTTTGCCTGTGTCCGAACCAGCGATGTTGCACTTCCTGGATTTTGTCAGCTGCATCACAGACTTTGACTTCCACTATAATACTTTCATTTCAAAATCTGTCTGTCCGTGTAACTCCTCTAATGGAGTGAAGACATCTAATCTCAAACACTTGTAGGCACAACCCTGCTCTCTCTCTATTGCCCACACTTCTGCACCGTACAGCAGAGGTTCTCAAATTATGGTCCGCAGACCACCAGTGGTTGGTGAGAGCCATGCAGATGGTCCATGGACAGTTCCCTGTAAGTGGAGCTGTGCATGCCTTCCCAGGTTTCTCCCCCCCCATTCCCAGCCCCAGCTACAACAGGGGAGAGACACCCCTCTTCCTTCCCAGCCCAATGGCTGCCGCGGTGGATGAAAGACCCCACCCTCCTTCCTAGCCACAGCTACAGTGGGGGAGAGACACCCCCCTCCTTCCCAGCCTGGCAGCTGCCGCAGCAAGGGAGAGACCCCCCCCCATCTTTCCAGCTACTGCATGGGCGAGACACTCCCCACTCCTTTCCAGCCCAGTGGCTGCCGTGGCAGGGGAGAGACACCCTGCCCCCTTCTCAGCCCAGTGGAGAGATTTAGTGGTCTGTGGTAGGAGTAGATTATTTAATTGGGCCTTTGGTGGTATTTTATTTTGTTTTATTTTATTTTATTCACATTTAATCCAGATGCGAAATGTGTGTTTCTTTAAATTGGTACCCTACGACACAACATGCATAGTTTTAATTAGTTTCATTTTTCAGCTGTGTATGTGTGGTTTGCATTGGATGCAATTCAGCTAACCTACCTATTGTATGTGTTGGGCATCATTGTCACGTGGAAAGTACTGACTGTACCAGAATCTAGGGCTTTTTCAAAAAACTTAACATTTGTCAGTCCAGTAAGTAGGATCGTGGTCAACCCCCAGACATGGATTTGTGGTTGAAAACGGAATATTTGAAAAAGAAAACATCAACAAATAATCAAACCAGTGACGGTGAGATCAGTTCAAAGTTCAAAATAGAACATGAGAGTACAGCAAGCAAACATACATCTGCAAAGGAAATTTTGAGTGCAGACCCATGTTTACCAGGAACCAGTAAGACAATACCACTCAAGCTATATTAATGTAGGCTTTTCACATCTTCACATGGTGAACAAGATGAACTAAGGCTGCAATGTGTTCTGCTACGCAGTGCTGGCTAATGAAAGCTCGAAGCCTGCAAATCTCCGGCATCATCTGGAGACAAATCACACTGCTTTCAAAGATAAACCTCCTGAATTTTTTCAGCACAAACTGAATGAGTTGAAACAAGGGAAAGTAACACTGTTTGCTCATGCAACAGTAAATTTAAAAGCCCTGGAAGCTTCATTTCGTACAAGCCTTTGAATCGCCGAAGCAGAGAAGCCTCACACTATTGGGGGAGAAATTATTCTGCCTGCAGCTAAAGAACTTGCGTTCTATGTCTATGTCTAACTTGCGTTTATAATGTGTGGAGAGAAGACGGTAAAGCAGTTAGCTTGTGTGCCTCTTTCAAATGACACTGTGTCACGCAGAAGTCAAGATATGGCAGCTAATGTTAAAGACATTCCAGTGAAAGGTGTGAATAACAGTAGGTATGTTGCATTGAAATTGAATGAGATGACTGATATCGCTGATGTTGCAAATCTTCTTGCATACATCAGGTATGAGTGGGAAGGAAAAGTACTGGAAGATATTTTGTTTCGTCATTCAGAGCCAAGAAGAACAACCCTGAACACTTTTCCAGTTACGAGATGAGTTTGAGGAACACGGTATTGATTGCCAACATTGGTTGGAGTATGTACTGACAGTGCATAGAACAATGATGGAAGACATAAGTGGGTAATGGCTCGCATCCCGTGAAGTGGCACCTAATACCAAATGGGTGCACTGTAGCATTCATCGGAGGCACTAGCTACTAAGAATATGCCAGTGGAAATGAAGGGGTGTTTTGGACTTTGCTGTGAAAACGTTAATTATATAAAGCTAGACCTATAAATTCAAAAATTTTAGTGTACTCTGCAATGAAATGGGTAATGCTCATGTACAACCTTCTTCATACAGATGTACGGTGGTTGTCAAGAGGCAAAGTACTTACTCATTTGTTTGAGCTATGTTCAGAAGTACAGCTATTCTAACAGAGCGTCCATTCCAATTCCAAGCTGTTTAGAATCATAGAATAATCAGGGTGTGGAAGGGACCTCAAGAGGTCATCTAGTCCCAACCTCTTGCTCAAAGCAGAACCAATCCCCAACTAAATCATCCAGCCAGGGCTTTGTCAAGCCTGACTTAAAAACTTCTAAGGAAGGAGATTCCACCACCTCCCTAGGATACGCATTCCAGTGTTTCAACCACCCTCCTAGTGAAAAAGTGTTTCTTAATATCCAACCTAAACCTCCCCCACTGCAACTTGAGACCATTACTCCTTGTTCTGTCATCTGGTACCACTGAGAACAGTCTAGATCCATCCTCTTTGGAACCCCCTTTCAGGTAGTTGAAGCAGCTATCAAATCCCCCCTCATTCTTCTCTTCTGCAGACTAAACAATGCCAGTTCCCTCAGCCTGTCCTCATAAATCATGTGTTCCAGTCCCCTAATCATTTTTCTTGCCCTCTGCTGGACTCTTTCCAATTTTTCCACATCCTTCTTGTAGTGTGGGGCCCAAAACTGGACACAGTACTCCAGTATGAGGCCTCAACCAATGTCGAATAGAGGGGAATGATCATGTCCCTCGATCTGCTGCCAATGCCCCTACTTATACAGCCCAAATGCTTTTAGCCTTCTTGGCAACAAGGGCACACTGTTGACTCATATCCAGCTTCTCATCCACTGTAACCCCTAGGTCCTTTTCTGCAGAACTGCTGCCTAGACATTCCGGCCCTAGTCTGTAACGGTGCATGGGATTCTTCTATCCTAAGTACAAGACTCTGCACTTGCCCTTGTTGAACCTCATCAGATTTCTTTTGGCCCAATCCTCTAATTTCTCTAGGTCCCTCTGTATCCTATCCCTACCCTCCAGCATATCTACCTCTCCTCCCAGTTTAGTGTCATCTGCAAACTTGCTGAGGGTGCAATCCACACCATCCTGCAGATCATTAATGAAGATATTGAACAACACCGGCCCCAGGACCGACTCTTGGGACACTCCGCTTGATACCAGCTGCCAACTAGACATGGAGCCATTGATCACTACCCGTTGAGCCCGGCAATCTAGCCAACTTTCTATCCACCTTATAAACCATTCATCCAGCCCATATTTCTTTAACTTGCTGGCAAGAATACTGTGGGAGACCGTGTCAAAAGCTTTGCTAAAGTCAAGGAACAACACGTCCACTGCTTTCCCCTCATCCAGTTATCTGAGAGAGAGAGAGAGCCAGTTATCTCGTCATAGAAGGCAATTAGATTAATCAGGCATGACTTGCCCTTGCTGAATCCTTGCTGACTGTTCCTGATCGCTTTCCTCTCCTCTAAGTGCTTCAGAATTGATTCCTTGAGGACCTGCTCCATGATTTTTCCAGGGACTGAGGTGAGGCTGACAGGCCTGTAGTTCCCAGGATCCTCCTTCTTCCCTTTTTTAAGCCGGGCACTACATTAGCCTTTTTCCAGTTATCTGGGATTTCTCCTGATCGCCATGAGTTTTCAAAGATAATGGCCAATGGCTCTGCAATCATATCTGCCAACTCCTTTAGCACTCTCGGATGCAGCGCATCCGCCCCCATAGACTTGTGCTCATTCAGCTTTTCTAAATAGTCCCGAACCACTTCTTTCTCCACAGAGGGCTGGTCACCTCCTCCCCATGCTGTGCTGCCCAGTTCAGTAGTCTGGGAGCTGACCTTGTTCGTGAAGACAGAGGCAAAAAAAAGCATTGAGTACATTAGCTTTTTCCACATCCTCTGTCACTAGGTTGTTTCCCTCGTTCAGTAAGGGGCCCACACTTTCCATGACTTTCTTCTTGTTGCTAACATACCTGAAGAAACCCTTCTTGTTACTCTTAACATCTCTTGCTAGCTGCAACTCCAGGTGTGATTTGGCCTTCCTGATTTCACTCCTGCATGCCAGAGAAATATTTTTATACTCTTCCCTGGTCATTTGTCCAATCTTCCACTTCTTGTAAGCTTCTTTTTTGTGTTTAAGATCAGCAAGGATTTCACTGTTAAGCCAAGCTGGTCACCTGCCATATTTGCTATTCTTTCTACACATCGGGATGGTTTGTCCCTGTAACCTCAATAAGGATTCATCCTGGCTCTCACGATTGGCTTACCTCTCTGATATATTTACACGCCTAAATTAGCTGAATGCTGGGCTGCAGGGAGTTTTATTGGATGTGCGAGACAAAATCAATACAATGATCAAGAAACTTGACTTGTTTGCTAATCACGTAAAAAAGGAAGATTTCAGCTCATTCCCAACATTGGAAGGTTTTCTGTCTGAAAATGAACTGGTTTTTGAAAAAAAATTTAAAATGACAAAGAAGAATATGCTCTTAAGCAACAGTTTGAAGATTAGTTTCCAGTAGAAGCTGAACCAAACAACTGGGTACGTAATCCTTTCAGAATTGAAATCTGTGAGCTGCCCTCTGGTTTTTCCAATAAGGCACAAGAGTGCTTGTTGGAGCTTTCTTGTGATGACACATTATGGTCAGAATTTAAAAGAGCTTCCCTAATTGAGTTTTGGATTCAAAGAACTGGAGAGTCCCAGAACTTGCAGACAAAGCAGTGCGTTATTCTGATGCCATTTGCTACTATGTACCTGTGTGAGACAGGATTTTCATCACTTACCGCCCTCAGTTCCAAATACAGAAGCAGGATGAATGCTGAATCTGACCTAAGGCTAAAGCTGGACAAACATTACACCCAACTTCCCTGAACTTTGCTCACAAAAACAGACAGATCCATTGCATTAGAAAGATAAGACTACAGATATTAAAATATGAGTTGTGAGCTTTTATTTGTAGAACAAAAAAAAGTTTATTATTGTTAAAGGTTTTTTATTTGGCACTTTTATCAAAAGTGCTTTAAAATAGTTAACAGTAGAAACAACATTTGGAAAGATCATTAAGTGGTCCTCCGAGACCCTCAGCAATTTTCAAGTGGTCCATGAAAGAAAAGTTTGAGAATCACCTCCACACAGCATTGTGGGGTCCACCATTGTTTTATACAACTGGACTTTTCATTTGAGTGGTGTGCACTTGTCATACACAACCCCTGAGATATTGTTCCATCCTCTTCTCTGCAACACTCCCCAATCTGAACCATATCTCATGTTCAAGCTCACTGTCTTCTCTGTCTCATCCATCAAGGTACTTGACCTGGTCAGTCTGGTTTAGTCACACTCCATCAATCTCTGTGTCCACTTTCCTTGTGGCACCTCTACTGACCCACATGACCTCAGTCTCAGTCATGCTCAGTTTCATCCCATGCCAGGTTACCTGGTCACGCCACTGGGTTACTATTTCTTCTAGGTCTTCTTTTGAGGATGCCCTTATTGCTATGTCATCTACATATAGTAGCTTCTCACCTTTTCCCATTGGGATCTTCTTACTGACCCTGTCCATCATCATGATAAGCCTCCCAAAAGGCTGTTACAGCTGGGATGGGGTTGGGGATGAGCTCTCAACACCTATAAAAGTCCACTGTCTCTGACAGCCAAACTCCCCATCGCTTGTCTTCATGTGGCAGAAGTGTTTTTACTAAAAGTGGGGGTATGAAAAGTGGATATCTGGTGCCTTTAAAATAACCAGATAGCTCAGGGCAGGTGGGGGCCCATTAGCCCATGAGGGCAGCCTACCTAGGAGAAAGAAACCTCTAATTTCAACCCCCTATTCATGGGTTAAATGTAGCCTGAGGTTGGGAAGTTGACAGTTCACCAAGCATATGGCAACAAGGTGGGAAGAGTGGGCAAGTACTAAGTCTAATTGTGAAAAGGTCCTCTCACTGCAGTGAATGTCAGGGACACAAACTGAATCATGATAGTTCTTATTGGTGCAAGGTGACTGCTTTACAAAGGAGAAGTATCACTATCATTTTACCACTGCAGGAAAAAAACCCAGAGTGGCTTTCTATGATGAAGATTCCTTCTCCCACAGATTCCCCACATGGATACCAAATGCCCAGCTACACCTACAATAACCCATAGTATCTGGTGTGTGTGTGTGTGTGTTCACTATTACAACTTTTTAATAACTACAATATTATCAATGAAACAGACAAATAGAGGTCTGACTGCTCCCAGCTATTGTAAATGTTTAAGCACATGTAATGAATGTGGAACAGTCTTGGAATACCAGAATATAATGTATCAGACCATAGAGTGATTTCTTATATGTTTAAAGAGTTTACTTCTATGTGTAAACACAACAGGAGTTATAACTTAGATAGCAGCAGTCCAAGGTTCCTGATCCTGTGCTTTGATGTGTTTCAGTCTTGTTCTGGAGAAACCATTTCTTGGTTGAGAAGTTAATTCAGCCTTTTTGCTCCTTCACTCCTTGGCTTATCAGCAGAGACTGCCCATGAGTGTCAGTTAGAATTCTCAAATAGAAAAGGAGTACTTGTGGCACCTTAGAGACTAACGAATTTATTAGAGCATAAGCTTTCGTGATCCGATGAAGTGAGCTGTAGCTCACGAAAGCTTATGCTCTAATAAATTCGTTAGTCTCTAAGGTGCCACAAGTACTCCTTTTCTTTTTGCAAATACAGACTAACACGGCTGCTACTCTGAAACCAGTTAGAATTCTGGAGTTTGTGATGTGGAGGCATGCCCACTGAAATCTGAAATTCATAGAGGCCAGCAAGCAGCCATTGAACGGTAATGATTTTTGCTCAGTAGCAATTGAGGCTGTATTTGAAATGGTGACCTAGAAGAGGCTAATGATCCATTGAGCCACCAACACATCTTTGTATCATAATTTCAGTATCTATCTATCATAAATAGCAAAAATGTATGTATGTATGTATCTATCATAAATAGCAAAAAGCATGCCATCACATTCATTATTATTATTGGGGATTTTTAATAAAAGAGTTCTTTAAGAATAATTTAGGGACTTTTATGCATCTCTTTTGTTTAAAAATTACTTCTACAAAATATGTGTTTATATGGTCAAACAGGTAATTTGCAAGCAAAATATGCACTCAGCATATACAAATAATTCTTGTTATCTGTTTATGCAATGTCCTATTTTTGCCTACAAAATGGTGCATCTTGTATGAACAATTGATTGACTGTGCATATGTATATTTGTAGCACAGGGTAGGGCCCTTTCCTGAAGCATCCTCCTGGCAGATTGATGAGAGCATTCATTATCATCTGAAGCCAATAGAAGGAAGCTGAAGGCATTCAGCAGCTTTCAGGCTTTGGCTCAATTTGCCTGTTTTTGAAAATTTTAGCCTTTAAAGGCCATTTTATTAGTTGGATTAAGAACTGCTTATTTTACAACTTTAAAAGACTGCTACAGAGGTTATTACTTTGCAGGTATAAAATTAAAAGCTAGAATCAAAAAACCAGATTCTCCAAAGTGCTGAACACCCAGAGCTCCCATTTAAGTCAATGAGTGCTCTTGGATCTGACCACTAATGAATAGTACCTCCTGGTTCTTACATCTTATTTTCTAAATTGTTTCTAAAGTGGCAAATTAAGTGCTTCATAAAAACAGAACTTTTACAGCCTGTTGCAATCTTGGAGGAAAAATGTTCTGAATAAAAAGGAATTCTTGCAGCATCAGTCCATTAAAAATGTATGGCATAGTCTTCATTGTCAAAATATACACACAAATCACACAAAGCACATCACAGAAATGTTTTAAAATGCAAACCACTATTCATAAAATATAGATGAAATAATAATAGAACATTTCAAGGAAACGGGCAATAAGTTTCTTTAAATTATTTCTTTGTTATTTTCACTTCAAGATAAAATGTATAATCAAGACCATTAAACCCAATCCTCACCCCCCCCACACAAGGTGTTTTGAATGAAATACAAAATCTTGTAATAAGCCTTCAAAGATGTGTACAATACTACACATAATAGACCAAATCTAACTGGCTTTATTCAAACAGTAAAGTCAATGGGGCTAGTGCGGATTTACAACATTATAGCTGAAATCAGAATCTGGCCTGTTAGGGTACTGACAGATCCAAACCTTATTTAGTTTAGCCATTGTTCCCATACAGCTGATTTATCATTTGATCCTGCACCATTAAGTTAGGTTGGTACCTTGCCATTGAATTCAATCAGGTTCCAAGTCAGAAAAGTCCATGAAATGTTCAACAATACTGTCTCATTCAATGCAGTAAAGTTATTTTCTGTTATTTTTTTTGCCTTAATTCTACTAGAACTTTTCTAGATGTACAGAGTTATATATATATTTACATTTTTTTCAAAGCTTTGAAATTTAGGACTTTGCATCAAAGATTTCTTCTGGTCATATTGCATATTAAATTTGTATTCTACTTCTTCATTTTCAGCATGTTATCTCTGGGTAGAATTGTGTGTAATAAAAATGTTTTATCTGGAAAAGTCACTGAGAGATGCGTGCTGTTTCAAAGTACATCCTGACCGCTAATATTATTTCTTTATAACATGGACTGAAGGAAATGGGCATCACATGGCACAAAAGGAAGGGATTTTTTATGATAAAAATAATAAATCACCTTTAATTTCTTGGCCTATATTGTGTTTTTGTTACCAATCCCTCATACTGTGTTACTCTGCAATGCCTTCATAAGTCAACAGGGTTAAATGTGAAAGTTAAGTTGGCCTGTCATCATCTGACTCATCTAAAATTGCTTCATCCCATTCCTGTTAGCACAACTCTCTTGTTAGGTCAAGTCTGGAAGAAGATTAATATACATATATTTAAAATTATGAAATAGTTGGGACTGGATTTCTCTGGTCTGCTAGTGACCTTAAACTAGCTGGCAATCCCCGGCTGATCATTCCCCTGTGTAGGGGGAATTTCTCCTTGCAGAGGCAACATAGGTTGGCCCCTCGGCCCCTTGCAGCAGCTGCTTCCCCTGTTCCTGGCATAAATCAGGGACAAGGGGTGGGTGAGGGCACAATTGGGCTGAACTCTTCTATACCTGAACCTTTGCCGGTATAAGGGGCACCAGCAGTGGAAATTAGAACAGGATTCCTCCTGCTCTTACTCTGGGGCTGGAACCCCAGAATTAGGGAGATGTACCATCTCCCTCCCTGAAAAACTTGGAGGTCCTGGAGAATTGGGGTCCTTGTATTGGAGGGCCGCACAGCTAAGCAATGGTATATCAGTAGCAATGTTGTCAGTTGAACCAGCTTAACCTAACCGAAATGGGACTGAAAAACATATGCCTTTAATAATTCTATTCAGTAAAGAGTCTGAAAAATGGCAGCTATCAGCCGACTTGAGCAAATAAACACTGCCTTACTCTCTCTTCTGATTTTGGGGATTACAGGATGATATGAAAGGAGAGAGATTCCAGCAAATCACCACAGCAGCAGCTTCTGTGGAAGCTGTTCCACATTGTAAAAAACAAAACAAAAAACAAAAACTTCAATAGTCATTGGGCCAGAGAGAGCAAGTGAACCAAAGAATGACTCTGGTGGCCAGGGCACTCATCTGGGAGGTGAGAGACCCAAGTCCTGCCTACTGACTCTCTAAATATTTATACACAGTGGAATAGCTATACAGTGGAATAGCTCTCAACAGGAGAGATTGAGAGAGACCCACATCAGACCATCCTGTAGGCTGTGGCACTCTCCTACAATATGGGAGACCTACGTTCATATCCTGTCTCCTCATCAGGCAGAGAGGGAAATTGAACCAGGTCTCCCATATTGAGGGTTCATTGAAGATGAGTGGCTAACCACTCGGCTAAAAGTTATAAAGTGGGCAACAGCACCTCCTCCAACTCCTATGGCTGTCTTGTGAATGCCGCCTTTCATTTCCGTTGCTTTTATTTCAAAAATTGCCCCAAAATAAAAGTTTGTTTAGAGTCAAAACAACATTTTGTCTGCCCTGAAACTGATTTGTTGTTGACTTCACTTTGCCAAAAATTTTCAGCATTCAAACCAATTTAAAAAAAAATCAGAACTGCTAGTGAACTGCAAAATCAATTATTCACCTAGCTTTAGTTTCAGCAACCTCCTGTCATCCTGCTCCTTCCCCGAGTCTGGAAATTAAGAAAATAATATAAAATAAAAACTACCTGCAAATACTCCATGTTAAAGAGGAAACTGAAGAAGCAAAAACTACTAATTGGATCCAGCTTCTCTACAAGAAATGTAATTTCATCCACCAATGGTAAAAAAAAAATTGATCTCAGTAGCAGACTTTTAAACATGGATTTGGATACACAAGGTAATTCTATTCTTTGCCTCTGTTTGGGGTCATGTGCTTCTGACCCAGAGACTGAAATGGATTCATGTTCAAGGAGCGGGTACACATCTGCCAGAGTATGTCTCAAGCAATTCAGCTTAGGAGGCTCAAGTTGACTATGTTAACAGTGAAATATATCTATAATGATGATGAAATTGTTTTGCTTTATCCAGCCAAATTCTATATAGTCTTTGGAAGTTCAGAATATATATTCTGTGATTTTTATGATGCCAGAAATGTCTTGGAGCTAAAACCAGCATTCTCCTCTGAGTAGGAAGGTGAAATAGTGGATATAATGGAGGAAGAAAGGCTATAAAAAGATCTTAATCAGTTCTCTCCAAAATGTCTGGGTTGGCTTATCCTTATTTTAGATATCAGCATGTAATTTATTACTATGATTTAATAACATTTATTTGATCACTGCTGTCTCTATTAGCACAAAAGTTACACAATCTAAAGTACTTAATCGGAAGCACATCAAGATTCCACGGTAGATATTTTTTAACATTTGATAAACTGGCATTTTCCAGACTCAGTTAAATGTCAGTGTACTAAGGAAAACACTTTGTGGGACAGATCCTGCGCTGGTGTTAATCAGCATGGCTCCTCTGAAATCAATCCACAGCTGGCATATGCTCCCTCTGAAGACCTGCCAGGCAGCACTAAAATACACTGAGGCAAGGGCAGAGAACCAGAGAGCTGTAACCAGCTTCAGAACAGCCCCCACTCTCTGTTGTGCCCAGTGTGAGCTGGATTCATTAGAGAATTTGGCCCATTGGCTACATTTGCCATTAGAAAACTACCAAGTATTCCAGACAAAGCAATTAAAAGAGGAAAATTGGAATACTTCTAGCCTTCAAACACCTGCCTTAGTAGGGAAGAAACTGGCACTTTGACTAATGCTTGCTCATTGTAAGTCCCTGTAGAACTCAGTGCTAATGTGCCTTATGCAATACTACTTTTTTCTTTTTACTTGGTTCCCCAACTTTAATCTGAAGCAAAAAAGAAAGCTCTTTGCAATAAGTTATCACATTTAAAAATAATGTGGTTAAAAAAAGTGGGAAGAGACAGCCCTGAAACTCAGCTACTATTGGCATCATTGTTATTGTTAAAACAGAAAACGTGAGATGGCTTAACATGTCACCTCAGTAACACCTTTCAAACAAAAATTCCCTTTCAATTCTGTAGTTATAGAGAAATAGAAATAACTGTATCCCAAAGACTATCTTAAAGAAACAGTTGATACTGCTTTTGTAATATCAATATGTAATTAACTGTAACTCACAACCTAGATTATCACAGCTCTGCTTTCTTTCTTTCGCCACACAATACTCATTCTGTCCACAATGCTTTTTATCTTTAATTTAAAAAAGTAACTAAAAACACAGCAAGTGAAATGGTACAGGAAGAGTTGGCAAGGAAAAAAGGGATGTATCTTATGAGGAATGTTAAGAACCAGACAACTCCAAACCCTTTTTATACTTTGGGTTATAAGCCCTATCCTATTTAGCACTTTGGTGACTACTCTTCTCTCTTCAAGTGTCTCCCTCCCTTCACAATACATCTGATTCTTTCCACCCTTGCAGGTTCAAAGTGGGCTTTGCCCATAACTGCCACCCCTACCACTCATTTACTGATATTCCACTTTGAGTCTCTCCCAAGTTTGCAGCTGTCTTCAAGTCTCAGAGCCTCTGGGAATTCTCCAGAGTTATAGGCATAAAACATATTTTAATATTCCCTTATAGAATCACAGAGATTTATTGGGACACATCATGTACCAACTCCAGCACACACAGGCAGGACTGAACACTCCTGCTAATCCCCCAGGTCAGATCAACAACATAACAATACACAAGACAACAACTTAACACTAAGATAAAGATATATCACCATCTATTGATGGAGGTGCAGTCTATGCTAATCATTATAACTTTGCCTTCTCTAAGTTAAATAAGAATTTAAACAGTAACTCCTAGGAATCCAGGCAGTCTGCCATCCATGGAATTTTCCATGTTTATTTGCCCCCTTGAGTCTTATGTTCAGTCATGGACATATCACCTGTAGTTGGATCTAGATTCTGAGTGAGTGTGAGGTTCATGTCCCCTAGGTCTGGCCTATCTATTGTGGACAGATTGTTCAAGATGGCAGTGTGTTGAGGTTCTGAAAAGACATCAGCAATTTCTCCTCCACAACCAGTCTCCCATTAGGAGCCACAGGAACCTACTTTCTGCGTCCTCCTCTGCATCCCTCAGGGACAACTGCTGAGCATCCTGTTTGCCCTCCCCTTTCTTTCAGTGAATCTGTTCACTAGTTCTCCATGTACTACAAAGGGGTGAGCTCTTGCTTTTTGTATCAGTGAAGATAAGAGGTTTTGTTTCTTAGTCACTGTGTAAGGGTCCCCTCCAAAAAGAAGTAAGTATGGGATTTTTTTCCAGGCTGTTTTTTCAGTTACATAGCCTCATCTTCTCTTCGTGGATGGGCATGCAATTTTCCTTTTTCTTGGCATCTTGGGCCTAGTACGCTTGCTTCCAGTTCATCTGTTCCACCACCTTCTGGAATGCTGTCCTCAGGTCACTGATATATGACTCTGCCATATCATCCACCTGTGTAGATGCAGGGGGGCTTTCCAGTTCGTGCTGCCTGAATGCCAAGTCACAGGGAAGCATGGGTTTGTGGAGTCCGAAAATCATCTCATAGAGAGAGTAATGGATAATTGAGTGCTGGCTGGTATTGTATGCAAAGACGACCAAAGGTAACTTTATGTCCTAGTCTCATTGGTCTTCACTGTGTAAGACTCTAAGTATGAGACCCAAAGGTATTAGACCCATTACTTGTAGGGTGGGTGACAGTGGTCCTCCTCTTGGTTATCCCGAGTTGTCAGCAAACCTCTTGTAACAACTGTGGTTCAAATTCCTTCTCCTGAACACTGCAGGTGCAGCGTGGCGGGCTGAGCTGCAACACTATATGTTTCTTCAATACATCCATAACAGTCTCAAATCTTTTATCCTTTAGTGGTTGCACCACCACATACTTTGAAAATGTATCATATACTACCAGAATATATCAATTCTCAACTGGTGTTTCTGGTAGTGGGCCTTTCAAGTCAATCTGTATGAACTCCCAGGACTTACTATCTTGGGGGATTTCCCCTAAAGGAGTCCTGCCTCTCCTTGCTGGTAGTTTCCTTTCTTCACAGATAAGACAAGATAATGTCCTGTCCTTAATATCTGCAACCATGCCCAGCCAAAAAAATCTGTTGGGTACTCAGCTCAGTGTCCTTCATACCCCAGAGGGCTTGCCATTTCATCATCACGAAGAAACTCCAGTACTGTTCTCTGTAAGCTCGCTGGCAAGACAATCCTGGTGCCTTCGTAGACCAACAAATTGGTAGCCAGATCAATGGATAATTATTCCTGAACCACGTTGGATCTCCCCAGTCTGGGTCTTCTTCGTTAGATCTGTTGGCACACCAAGCATAACTCAGCAGGTCCTTAAACTGTTCTTGCCAGATGCCCTCACAAGACCAGGCTGAGTCTAGTCTTAATGTCCTGACCCAGCTGAGAGCCTCCACAACCATGTTTTGCTTTCTAGGTTTATGGTGAATTGTGAATGTATATTCAGACAGTTTGTGAATCAATCTCCACAAGCATCCTTCTGTACACTGAGGTCTGTGTATATTGTGAATTCTGTACCTAATAGGTATGATAGGTCTTGAGGGCCACAGTGGCCAACACTCCAGTTCCATAGCTGAATATTTGGTTTCACTCTCATTTAACTTGTTACCTCCAAAAGCCACAGGTTTTCCCCCTCCAAGCTCATCAATTTGTTCCAGTGCAAATCCAACAGCAACCTTCCAGGCATCACAGGTTACCATGAATGGATGGGATGGACCTGGGAACTGAAGCACCGCATGGTTTAAAAGTCCTTCCTTCAGTGACTCAAACACTTTTTGGTGTTCCCCCATCCAGATAAAGTTGCACTTTGTTAGCTGATATATTGGTGTTGTGCACTCTGTGAAACTTTCTAAAAATCTTCTGTAGACTCCACAGAGGCCTTCAAACTGCTATACCTCCTGCAGGTTTGTAGAAACTTTACAGTCCTTTGTTACATTTAGTTTCTGGGCCAGGGGTTCAAACCCCTTCTCACTGACTCTACATACTAGGAAGGTGATGTAACTCCTTACAAACTGTCATTTGCTTCCTTAAAGTTTAAACCCTGACTCCTAAAAAGTTTTTTAATCCTTTCCACTCCTACCAGATGTTCCTCTCATGTTTTATGGAAACCAATGAAGTCAACTAAATAGGTGAGAATGTCTTCAGTTCTTAAACTTGGGCTAGATCATTTACTATCTTCTGAAATGTCCCTGGTGCATTTTTGAGTCCAAAATGTATTCTGTGGAATTGAAACAGTCCAAAGTGAGTTTTATCTTGATCCTCAGGTGCCGCTTTAATCTCATGGCATCTAGATACCAAATCCAAACAACGAAACTATTTTTTCTCCTGACATTTTATCCAGAGTGTCTGTTATGTGGAGAAGTGAGTAGCTATCTTGAACCATCTGTAAATTAAGTCTCCTGTAGTCAATGCATATCCTCAAGCCACCATTGTGCTTTTTCACAATTACAACTGTGGATGCACAAGATGATGTAGATTGCTCAGTCAGGCCATCCTCTAGCATGAGATTTAGCTTCTTTTTCACTATGACCTGATACACTTGGGTAATCAGACATGGGGGCTTCTAGGAACACTCCCTGATTGAAGCACAATCCATTATTGCATCCGATCATATTTCCCAAACTCTTCATTATTCCTGGAGAGCACACTAGCATACTGTACAAACAGCTGTTCTAATTGCCTTCTACAGCTGCTATTGTCAAGTCAACCCTGAGCTCTTTTACTGACTGGGCTGTTCTACAGCTCTTGATCTCTGCCAGTGCAAGAGGCTTTGAGACACACTATCCCCGTGGTCTGATTTTTCATTAGCTGCACCTCCTAGTCAGTCACATTAATTGCTATTTCTCAGAATTCCCCCTTCAGCCCAACTTGAAACAGAGTTCTGCTAAACAACAATCCTAATGGATATTTGTAGTTTCGAACACTCCTATGGGTTCACTGCACCAGGCTTTTATCCTTAGGAGCATTATTGCATCATGATCTGGCTTCACCACAACTTATTCTGAGCCACCACAGGGAAGTTCTTCTCTGACACATTGTAGGCATGGTAGAGGCCCTCTAAGATCCCAAGAGTTGGTCCCCAAGGTCCACATCTCCTCTTACCCACAGCCAACAGAGTATCTGACTGTTGTCCACAGACAAGGGTGTTTTAACACCACAGGAGTTCTTGTGATATTCTCAGATGAAATCCACTCCCAATACAAAAGAACTACAAATATTGGTCAAACAAAAGTCCACTTACTATGCAGAGACCCCAAGTTCAATGGGACCTGGATTTCTCCTTCTGTCTGCAGTGGCTGATGAATAGTCATGGATTTAACGTCTGCAATACACATTTCCTTCTCTTTTAGTACCATGGATCAGACTTATTTCAGATCCTGAGTCCAACAGCATTGTGCTTTTCCAGCCATTGATGTCTCCAGACATGCAGTAACAGATATCTGGGCAGCTCTTCACGTGCCCATTCTAATAGTGGCTTATGGTAGCTCTGCTGCATCAGAAACACCTAGTGTCCCTTGGTGTGGCCTTCCTCTGCTTGGGCAATTCCATTTCCTGTGGTCTTTGCCTCCTCATCACCTGAAAACCGGTCCTCTGGCCTGGAACCCACTCAGGAGACAGTCTCTCTTCTGACCCACAGGATGCGTGTGACTAGCTTGCGCTTGGGCCTCTTGCCAATTTTTTAGTCACTTCAATAGCAATCACTTATTGGAGGGCTGCATCTGATACAAAGATGTGACCCTGAGGCTCGGACTTAAATACTGGACCTTAAAAAAAACACCACTTTCTTCTTTCACATTTTGAACTCTGCATGTAATCTGGTCGATAGGTTTATCCGATATGTTATCCTCCTTCATTAGTAGATTATGAAGTTCCCCTGTTTACCCATTTGTAAACTGAATCTTCATATAGGATTCTCTCGTGGCTTGTTACTGGGCACATGCCCCACTCTGCATTGCCAGGTACAAATACAGTACAGCATGTTCTGTTTCACCTGACCTAGCTCCTGGGCAGGGAAAGCCCTACTGAACAGTCTCCTTAATGCAGGAGTTTCCCTTCCTGCCTCTTCCTGGCTTGCCATTCCTTCTGATATTTCAAAAGGGCCAGTTATAATGGTTGTATAAGTGTTTGCATAACTGTCTATAATAACCACAATCCATAGTGGGAAACTGCTGGTAAAATGCTTTGGCATCACCATCCAAAAACAATGCTAGGCACTCTGCTGCTTTCTCATCAGTCCATTCATTCACGGAGAGTAAGAGCTCAAAGTCTGTCAGGTTCTCACAGATTCCAGTCTTACCTGGATGACCAGTACATTTCTTCTCCAGCAAAAGGGCTTTTGCCATCTTGAAGGCATTGCCACCAGCTCGAACCCTCATTTACAGAATCACAGAGATTTACTGGGACATTGCAAGAACCAAAACTCCAGCACACGCAGGCAAGACTGAACTTCCTGCTAACCCTCCAGGTCACTAAGGCCTTAATACTAAGATACAGCACCATCTACTGATGGAGATGCTATCTACACTGATCAATACAATGTGTTGGTTATGAGAGATTGGGCCTGGGAATAGAACTCTGATCACGGGCCCCTGTCAAGTTTCGGTCTTAAATACCATGCACCAGAGCTTCTTCTCCTTCTGCTTTCCCCCTGACATGTTTTTCCCCCTGTCCTCTGTGCTGGGGAAGGGACACAAAGTCCATTTATCTGACTTTATATTTAGTATGGACTCCCCCATGCTGGGATATCCCCAGCAGAGGAACTAAATGATGTTTCGGTTCCCTTTCTGATCAGAAAGGGAGTCAACCAGTCATTGACTTGGTCCAATTGCTCCTCCTACAATATTCTGTTACCATAAATATTGGATAATAGTTTAGGGCTCATCAAATGATAGTTGTAGTCAATAAATCATGGGTGGGATTTTCAAGAGCACCTAAGTCACTTATGAACACAAGCCTAATTGAAAGTGAATGGGACTTGTGCTCCTAAGTCACTTAGCTGCTTCTGAAAACCCCATTCCTGGTGTCAATATGGTTGTTCTGCGTATCAAGTTATCGTTTTTATGTTTCGGCATTTAGAAAATTTCAGAGGCTTTTGTGTTTTTCTTACTGTAAGTTTCTACCTCGTGTGTTCAAACGGATTGCAAAAAAATCAAATGGTGCCTGTTTCTAATATAAGGAGGAAGTGGAATGAGGGATTTGACAGAGAACTCCACCTGCCAAATGTCACTTGCATATCATCAATGTCTTTGTTAAGAAAACTTTTGTTCTGGCACATTGCACAAAATGAAGGGCCCTTTCTGTATGAAGAACACATGATCTGTCAGACATTTGGTTGGTCACCAGTTAATCTCATGAAAAACTGTCACTCTTCATGTCTACAGGTCTTGAGTTTCTGGCTTGTGAATGACACATCCATATGAGTCCAGTAAAAGAAGTTTTTCAACAGACAACCAGACCAATAAGAGTTTTATTGTAAGCAGAGTGTCTTAAGAGATCATGAAATATCCAAACCTTAGAAAAATTGGAAAAGTCTGTCTTCAGACCTAGCTCTTTGAAATCAAACCACTGCACATACAATTAAATATCTTTTGGAAATTATACTTATAAAATTGGTTGATGATACCAAGATGCAAGTAGTTTGGAAGAAAGGATTAGAATTCAAAATGACCTTGATAAATTGCAGAATTTGTCTGAAATTTAGTAAAAACAAGTGCAAAATATTGCATTTAGGAAGGAAAAAGCAAATGCACAAATACAAAATGGGGACTAACCGGCTAGGTAGTAGTACTGCAGAAAAGGAGGGTTATAGTGAAACACAAATTGAGCATGAGCCAGCAATGTGATGTAGTTCCAAAAAAGACTAATATCGTTCTGATATATTAGCAGGCTTGTCATATATAAGACATGGGAAGTAATTATTCTGCTCAACTTGACATTAGTGAAGCCTCAGCTGGAGAACTGTGTCCAGTTCTGAGTGCCACACTTTAAGAAAGATATGGAGAAATTGAGAAGAATCCAGAGGAGACCAAGGATAATAATAAAAGGTTTAGACAACCTGATCTATGAGAAAAGGTTAAAAAAAACTGGGCATGTTGTCTTGAGAAAAGAAGACTGAGGAGGGGACCTAATAACAGTATTCAACTATGTTAAGGGATGATATAAAGAAGACAGTGATCAATTGTTCTCCACATCTACTGAAGATCGGACAAGAAGTAATCAACTTAATCTGCAGCAAGGGAGATTTAGGTTAGATACTAGGAAAAACTTGCTAGCTAGAAGGATAGTTAAGTACTGGAAAGAGCTTCCAAGGGAGGTTATGGAATCCCCATAGTTAGTAGCGTTTAAGAAAAGGTTGAACAAATACCTATCAGGGATGCTCTAGGTTTACCTGGGCCTACCTCAACACAGGAGACTGGACTAGATAACCTCTTGAGGTTCTTTCCTCCCTATATTTCTGTGATTAAGACATAAGGTCAGACTTCCACCTGCACCAAGATTAATTCATTGCAGAAGAGGAGGGGATGGCTAAGAGGGTGCTGGGTATGGCTCTGCTATGGTAATGGCCCAGGAGTGAGTTAAAGCAGCCTCTGGGGAACTTACATCACCTGTGGCAGTGACCCCAAGGGCCTAAAACAGCTGAGAATTGATAGAGCACACCTGCACTGTACTTTCTGCCTGACATGCCATCTGTGCTGAGGTATGGGAAGAGAGCAGTTGACTTAGGAGCTGCCTGTGCTGACTTTAAACCAGGTGAGGGCTCTGCAATGCCAGAAGAATTGTGGGAAGTTAGGTCCAGATTCCAGCAACTTTATGCTGCCTGAACAGCACAAAGGAGCCAGAATGGGGAGAAAAAGAAGAAGGAATAAGCCTGACTTTTGATACTGGTATTTGGTACATTGGTATTTCTCTAAATACTGCTAAAGTGACCATCTTTGGAGTTAGCAATTTGTTTGATTGTACTCTTAGCCCTTTCCTGGTTCCAGTCTTCTGCATGGGGTGGGAGTCCTCATTTATATCCTCCAGGTGGGAATGAGACTCAATCAGTAGATGCTGTCCATCTGGGTTGGCTGATTCCCAGCACCTGCCTCCCAGCACCTTAAATGAAGGCCCAGATAGAAGACTGTATATTTAATTCAGCTGGAAATGTCACTAGGTTATTTATATCCTCCTAGAGCTTGACTATTAGCAAAATGCTAATTTCAGATCTTGGCCAATAATTTCCCAATAAGAACAGCTCTTAGTAACAGTGGCTTACCGTTAAGCCTCATCTTGTCTGAATAAAGGCCAAAACAAATGAAACAAATGTATTTGTATTTGTGCATGTACTATCAGTGTTACTCTGGTTTCTATGGTATGTTTACACTGTGCACTAAGACCTGAAGTGTGGATCCCAGGCTTGTGGACTCAGTGTTTCCAAGTCTATGCTTGAGCATCCACACTGCAGTGTAAACCTGGCTTTCCAGTTGCTGGACCTGGGTCTCACAGCCATGCTAACACATCCATATTATACTATGCGGACCTTCTGATGGATCTGCTGCTTGACCTACATCCGCACTGCAGAATGACGGGGCTTGGACCCAAGTCATGGTAGGACTTGGGCTATGACCCACGCCCTTATCAGGGACCTGGGACCCAAGTCTTGAGTGCTTGCTGACCTGAGTCAGGCTCATTTGTGTGTGGATGGAAGAGGGGCTTGGGCTCAAACCAGAGTCAGAGCCTGGGCTTAGAGTGCAGTGTAGACGCATCTGATGTTGCAAGATACTTCTCTTTTCCAGTGGCTGCAAAATATGATTAAGGGTTTTGTTGGATCAAGGCCACAACCACTAGGAAAGGTGGCTCCATTTTTTCCGCTGGAAATGGAGAAGAGCTGCTGTAATAGTTGGTGTTTAATAATTATACTTTAACACTGAGGGTACATCTACACAGCAATCAGCAGCCTGCGTCTGCGAGTCTCAGAGGCTAGATCTACGGACTTCGGCTCATGGAGTTCACACTTTGGTGCTAAAAATAGCTATGTCGGCATTTGGATTTGGGCTAGAGTTTGACCTCTGAAGTCTAGGGAGTGGGGGTTGGCATCAGAGTCTGAGCTCCATCCTGAGCCTGAACATCTACACAGCTAATATTAGCACTGCAGTGCAAGCCCCATGAGCCTGAGTCTTAGACCCAGGCTCTGAGTCCTGCTGTTGCTTGCTGTGTAGGCATTCCCTTAGAGGGGCCCACTGGGTCAGGGCCCCATTGTAAAAAGCAGGATAAGGCTTTTAGTTTTGCTTGGCTTGAGCACTGAGTGTGCAGTTGCTCCTGGCAGTTCTTTTCAAAGGTTTTCAGTAAGTGACAATAGCAGGCCCTTTATCATATCTTCTGAGGTAGAAGAATTGTAGTCACACTAATTTCACTCTTCTGTCATGTTTATAGCTGTGACTTTCTGCATGAAGTGCCATCTGATAGAGCTGATGGAGGAAAAGATCCGAGGTTTGGAGATGCAGGTGGAAAGTCTCGTTGAGTTTTGGAAGGGATTTGAGCAGATGATGGAGCAAAGATATGAGGTATCTGAAGGGAAAAGCTCAGACTCACAGATGGAAGCAGGGCTGGGGAATTTTGAGGGGAGACTGGGTGAGGAAAGTGGTCAGTGGAAGCATGCGACTAAAGGACCAGGCAGAGGAAAAGATGGGCTAGTGAAGGAGAAATAGAGCTTAGGAACAGGTTTGCAAAGTTGGAAAATGAAGAAGGGGCTCAGCAGGTACTTGTTGAAGGTGGAAGGGTAAGGAAGAAAAGAAGAGAGGCTAGTCCTATAGGAAAAGCGGAAGAGTCAAGGAAGACTACATCAAATATGAACCCCAGGAGGATACAGGATGGGTTGAAGAGGATTATAAGGGAAAATAGGAATGGAAAGAACTTGCAGCCAGAGGGAACAGGGGAGAGACTGGAGAATAGCACTGTCACCAGGAAAAGGCAGGTCTATGTGATAGGGGAGTCTTTATTGAGAAGAATAGACAGGCCTGTAACTAGAGCTGATCCAGAGAATAGAAGGGTGTGCTGTCTTCCGGGTGCTAAGATACGGGATGTAGACATGAGGTTGAAAAGGATCCTAAAGGGAGCGGGAAAGAATCCCCTAGTTATCCTTCATGTGGGAACAAATGATACGGCTAGATTCTCGCTGGAAAGTATTAAGGGAGACTATGCTAGGCTGGGGAAGACGCTTAAGGAAATTGAGGCTCAGGTGATCTTTAGTGGGATCCTTCCTGTTCCTAGAGAAGGGCAACAAAGGTGTGACAAGATTATGACTGTCAACAGATGGCTTAAGCAGTGGTGCTATAAGGAGGGCTTTGGGATGTATGGCCACTGGGAGGCGTTCACGGACAGAGGACAGTTCTCTTGGGATGGACTTCATCTGTGTAGGGAAGGAAATAGACTTCTAGAATCAAGGCTGGCACAACTGATCAAGAGAGCTTTAAACTAGGAATTAGGGGGAGATGGCTGGGAGATGTCCAGGTAATCTCCACGCCAGATTTTAGCATTGAGAGGGAAGAAGATGAAGTAAGAAAGGATACAGCCATGGGTAGGAGAATGTATATAAGGAGCGAGGGCGGTGTGGATACTAGTCTAATAGGTTATACTGGCTGTAGAATGACTGTGCCTAATAGGGTACAAAATGTGAGTGAGGCCAAATAGCAAAAATTAAGATGTTTGTACACCAATGCGAGGAGCCTAGGTAACAAAATGGAGGAACTCGAGCTACTGGTGCAGGAAGTGAAACCAGATATTATAGGGACAACAGAAACATGGTGGAATAGTAGTCATGACTGGACTACAGGTATTGAAGGGTATGTGCTGTTTAGGAAAGACAGAAACAAAGATAAAGGTGGTGGAGTAGCATTGTATTATCAATGATGAGGTAGAATGTAAAGAAATAAGAAGCGATGCAATGGATAAGACAGAGTCCATCTGGGCAAAAATTACATTGGGGAAGAAAACTAGTAAAGCCTCTCCTACGATGGTGCTTGGGGTGTGCTATAGACCTCCGGGATCTAATTTGGATAAGGATAGAGCCCTTTTTAATGTTTTTAATCAAGTAAATACTAATGGAAACTGCGTGATCATGGGAGACTTTAACTTCCCAGATATAGACTGGAGGACCAGTGCTAGTAATAATAATAGGGCTCAGATTTTCCTAGATGCGATAGCTGATGGATTCCTTCATCAAGTAGTTGCTGAACCGACTAGAGGGGATGCCATTTTAGATTTAATTTTGGTAAGTAGCGAGGACCTCATAGAAGAAATGGTTGTAGGGAACAATCTTGGCTCAAGTGATCATGAGCTAATTCAGTTCAAACTAAATGGAAGGATTAACAAAAATAAATCTGCAACTAGAGTTTTTGATTTCAAAAGGGCTGACTTTCAAAAATTAAGGAATTTAGTTAGGGAAGTGGATTGGACTGAAGAACTTATGGATCTAAAGGTAGAGGAGGCCTGGGATTACTTTAAATCAAAGCTGCAGAAGCTATCGGAAGCCTGTATCCCAAGAAAGGAGAAAAAATTCATAGGAAGGAGTTGTAGACCAAGCTGGATGAGCAAGCATCTTAGAGAGGTGATTAAGAAGAAGCGAAAGCATACAGGGAGTGGAAGATGGGAGCGATCAGCAAGGAAAGCTACCTAATTGAGGTTAGAACATGTAGGGATAAAGTGAGACAGGCTAAAAGTCGAGTAGAGTTGGACCTTGCAAAGGGAATTAAAACCAATAGTAAAAGGTTCTATAGCCATATAAATAAGAAGAAAACTAAGAAAGAAGAAGTGGGGCCGCTAAACACTGAGGATGGAGTGGAGGTTAAAGATAATCTAGGCATGGCCCAATATCTAAACAAATACTTTGCCTCAGTCTTTAATAAGGCTAAAGAGGATCTTAGGGATAATGGTAGCATGACAAATAGGAATGAGGATATGGAGGTAGATATTACCATATCTGAGGTAGAAGTGAAACTGAAACAGCTTAATGGGACTAAATCGGGGGGCCTAGGATAATCTTTATCCAAGAATATTAAAGGAATTGGCACCTGAAATTGCAAGCCCATTAGCAAGAATTTTTAATGAATCTGTAAACTCAGGAGTTGTACCGAATGATTGGAGAATTGCTAATATAGTTCCTATTTTTAAGAAAGGGAAAAAAAGTGATCCGGGTAACTACAGGCCAGTTAGTTTGACATCTGTAGTATGCAAGGTCCTGGAAAAAATTTTGAAGGAGAAATTAGTTAAGGTCATTGAAGTCAATGGTAAATGGGACAAAATACAACATGGTTTTACAAAAGGTAGATTGTGCCAAACCAACCTAATCTCCTTTTTTGAAAAAGTAACAGTTTTTTTAGATAAAGGAAATGCAGTGGATCTAATTTACCTAGATTTCAGTAAGGCATTTGATACCGTGCCACATGGGGAATTATTAGTTAAATTGGAGAAGATGGGGATCAGTATGAACATCAAAAGGTGGATAAGGAATTGATTAAAGGGGAGACTGCAACGGGTCCTACTGAAAGGCGAACTGTCAGGTTGGAGGGAGGTTACCAGTGGAGTTCCTCAGGGATCGGTTTTGGGACCAATCTTATTTAATCTTTTTATTACTGACCTTGGCACAAAAAGTGGGAGTGTGCTAATAAAGTTTGCTGATGATACAAAGCTGGGAGGTATTGCCAGTTCAGAGAAGGATCGGGATATTATACAGGAGGATCTGGATGACCTTGTAAACTGGAGTAATAGTAATAGGATGAAATTTAATAGTGAGAAGTGTAAGGTTATGCATTTAGGGATTAATAACAAGAATTTTAGTTATAAGTTGGGGATGCATCAATTAGAAGTAATGGAAGAGGAGAAGAACCTTGGAGTATTGGTTGATCATAGGATGACTATGAGCTGCCAATGTGATATGGCTGTGAAAAAAGCTAATGCGGTTTTGGGATGCATCAGGAGAGGCATTTCCAGTAGGGATAAGGAGGTTTTAGTACCATTATACAAGGCACTGGTGAGACCTCACCTAGAATACTGTGTGCAGTTCTGGTCTCCCATGTTTAAAAAGGATGAATTCAAACTTGAGCAGGTACAGAGAAGGGCTACTAGGATGATCCGAGGAATGGAAAACTTGTCTTATGAAAGGAGACTTAAGGAGCTTGGCTTGTTTAGCCTAACTAAAAGAAGGTTGAGGGGAGATATGATTGCTCTCTATAAATATATCAGAGGGATAAATACAGGAGAGGGAGAGGAATTATTTAAGCTCAGCACCAATGTGGACACAAGAACAAATGGGTATAAACTGGCCACCAGGAAGTTTAGACTTGAAATCAGATGAAGGTTTTTAACCATCAGAGGAGTGAAGTTTTGGAATAGCCTTCCAAGGGAAGCAGTGTGGGGCAAAAGATCTATCTGGTTTTAAGATTCTACTTGGTAAGTTTATGGAGGAGATGGTATGATGGGATAATGGGATTTTGGTAAGTAATTGATCTTTAAATATTCAGGGTAAATAGGACTAATCCCCTGAGATGGGATATTAGATGGATGGGATCTGAGTTACCCAGGAAAGAATTTTCTGGAGTACCTGGCTAGTGAATCTTGCCCATATGCTCAGGGTTTAGCTGATTGCCATATTTGGGGTCAGGAAGGAATTTTCGTCTAGGGCAGATTGGAAGAGGCCCTGGAGGTTTTTCGCCTTCCTCTGTAGCATGGGGCATGGGTGATTTGAGGGAGGCTTCTCTGCTCCTTGAAGTCTTTAAACCACGATTTGAGGACTTCAATAGCTCAGACATAGGTGAGGTTTTTTGTAGGAGAGGGTGGATGAGATTCTTTGGCCTGCGCTGTGCAGGAGGTCGGACTAGATGATCAGAATGGTCCCTTCTGACCTTAGTATCTATGAATCTATGAGCTGCATGCTGCATATCAGTGTGTCTTAATATCATGTAACAGAGGAAGGCGTGTGACTGTGGAACATGGAAATCATTGTAATTATAAAGGAATGGAATATGAAATCAACGGGGAGGTAGAAGAGGAGGGTAAGTGTTTATTCAATATCTCTTACATGCCATTACTTTAGCACAGTAAACAATATTCTGATTCTTTGGGACTGAATACAAAGTGGAGCTGTGAGTCAATAAGTGTCCAAATGCTATAAAGTGTGATGTGTCTTCAGAAATTTTAGGTAGAAAAAGATAGCCGTTGTCATTTTCAGATGTGATTAAGTGCCAGGATAGTTCTTAGCATATGCTTTAGGAAGTAAATTCCCTATTTCTCACTGGTACATGAGACCTAGAAACACAGTTCATGTCAGCCATCTGTATTCAGCTGACAATTTCCAGAGAGATGCTGTGGTTTTATAGCTGGCTCCCCAGTCATGTAGTTCTGCGATATTTATGTGTGAAGCTGTCAAAAGGCAAAGGGCAGCAGTACTCACTGCAAACCAGCTCACTGCCTCTTGCAGTATTGCAAAAGGCATCAAGCTGACTGGATCCAAAGCAGTGATTGTCTCTTAATGCTTTCAGACACGTGTTTCTTGTTGATTGCATTATTTATTATAACTTTCCCACATTTAAGCCAAGAGATATGGCACTACTACTTTGATTTTTATGGTACCCATCTGATTGATTCTTTCACAGATTATGTTTAGCATGTTCCAATACTTTCTTATTGCCTGCTGCAGGGGAGGTACTTTAAACTACACAGTAGGGAATGAGACAGTCCAAAACACATGCATGTCAGGAAGAGGGGGCTGCCCCCGCCCAAGCCATGGCCTCCTTGGGTTTTCTGTTTGGCTATTGACTGGGCAAGGGGGGATGGGGCCAGCTGATTGGCTGCTGTGTGACTCCACCTAGTGCCTATTTAAATTAAGCCCAGGTTTTTCAAAAGCCTCTTACTCTTATGGTCTCTATCACTCCATGCCCTTATGCAGGGGGAAGAGAAGGGGATGGGAGGGAAGGTTTCATAACTGAACTGAGTCCAAGGAGTAAGCTAGGGAGGGTCTACCCCAAGTAATTGTTTGATTTGTGGTAAAAGCCCAGTTACACTCACTGGAACCAATTAAATGCTTAGTACATGAGATCTGGGGGTGGGCAATATGGTGTCCCTCCCCAGGCTATAATTAATAAAGTTGGTCATGGCCTGTCATTGAAACCCATTCCATATGTCTGTCTGTGTGTCAGTCGCCTGCTTGTCCGAGTTAAATTCAATAGTCACAGGAACACACACTTTATCAGTGTAAAGAAGCATTAAATACAGAATGCACACAGTTTCCTCAAGTACATGGGGTGTGGCTGAAATTTCCCCGGGGGGAGGGTAGCTCCCTGTCCCGCCTCTTTTGCCTGTGGCCCCACCTGCACTCCAACCCTGCTCCACTCCAGGCCCCGAGCCCACTCAGCACCCCAGCTACTGCTCACTGCGTTCCTCCCTCCCCTCTTCCCATGTTCCTTCTCCCCTTGTCTGTCACTCCCTGCATCCCTCCTGTCCTCTACACGCCCCCTTGCCCCATGAGGCCCCACCGCACACAGGGATGTGGCGGGGGGCCTCTTGGGGGATGGAGGGTCAAAGAGAGGAGGGAGTGAGGGGCAGTGGGAGCCTTGCAGGGGACAGAGGGTGGGGGAGAGGATGGACACGGGATGATGGGGGCCTCGTGGGGGGGTTGGAGGAGAGGAGGGACATGGCAAGCAGTGGGGACCTCCAGAGAAGGGGAGTGGAGGAGGGGGGAGGAGGGACTCACCAGGCAGTGGTGGGAGCCTTGATGAAGGGGCAGAGCAGGGATGGGAAGAGGCAGCGTGCAGATGGGGCCATTAAGGCCCAGGCAGTGGGTTGGCGGTGGCTGCACGAGAGAAGACATATACCCGTCGCCTATGCTCAAGTACAGATAACACCTTTATACTGATAAAGCATCTTTTGTCCAGAAGAACTCCAAAGCCTTTTATGTGCTCTAAGTAAAGGATTCATTCATCCACCACCTCAGGGGGTGTGTGTGGGGGGGGGGAGATTCATAGATTAATGCAAGTGGGGATCATTTGATCATCTAGTGTCACCCAGTTACCCCTGTATTGAACCCAGTAATCTGTGTTTGACTAAAGCGTATCTTCCTTCAAGGCAGTCAGTCTTAATCGGAGAACATTAAAAGATGGAGAATGTACTTCGATCCAGGGGTAGTTTGGTCCAGAGGTTAATTGTGCTCGCTACTTTACAATTAGTGCCTTGTTTCTAATTCTAATTTGTCTGACTTTAACTTCCAGCCTCTAGTTCTTGTTACGCTTTACTCCACTAGATTAAAGACTGCTTTAGTACCTGGTATTTTTCCCTCATGAAGGTACTTCTATACCATAATCAAAATGTAGCCACCACTCCGCCCCCACAGAATATATAACAAATACTGCTATGTAACAAATTTTAGAGAAGTAAACAAAAAATACAATGTAACAGAGGAAAGGCGTGGGGATGAAGGTGTGCTCATTCATCCCTTTACTTTATCATTTGCTGCTTTGTCTTGACTGTCTATTCAGGTTCTTATTTTGCTGCCCATCTCCATAGTTTCTGAACAATAGTCCTGTTTTCCTAAGAGTAAACTGCAGATTTATTTAGCATGTCATAGGTTACATGATTACAAATAAAGAAAAAGGTCAAAACTAGACACAAGCTCAAGCTAAAAAATTCAGATCTGAATTGTAAATCCCTCAAAGCTTGGTGAAGTTTGAATCCAGGGATTTGGTGGGGGTCCATTATAAAAATAAAGCCATTTGAAAATCCTGATCCAGATTTGGGCTTGGATTTCTGAGATCTTCAAAGGTTAAGACAAAATGTTAGTTCAACCCAATCTCGAGCCAAAACTGGAGTCTTTTATATTGCTGTCTTCCTGACGCCAAACAGTATGGTTTCCAATAAAATGAGACTCAAAGCTGAGATGGATAAGACCTGAGTTTTGGTTTTAAAAAATCTAAACCTACTTCCAGTCTTGCTCATCCCTAGCATGCGGCAAGTATTCCAAGTCCATTTGCTTTTTTTCTTAAAAAATGTATTTTATAAATGAATAATAGACACCTGAAATTGCATTGAGTGTAAACTCAGCAACTGGCTCAGCAGTGAATGAGACCTGATTACAGAAGAGTGTGCAATATGACAAGTTAACTAAAATATGCCTGCTGGCCTAAACAGCTATCTCAGCAAAATACACAAGACTTTAAACCCTGAGGAGAAAAGCCAACACAGAATGAATTCAAGGATTACAGTATGCAACTGATTCAGCACAATTTATGTCTTGATCAGCAAAGTATGCAAACACCTCCTTGAAACGGTTAAATATACAGCAGCATCAGCAAAACACTGGGAATTAAAACAACTCAGCTTTCTGGATTGCTTGAATGCGAGCTTGTGTGACCATGTAGTGTGCTAAATGGCATCCACAGCCCATGGGAGCATGGCCAGTCAGCTTCGGCAGGGTTCCACCACCTCCTGCAGGTCTAGATGCAAACTGCTTCTTCCAAACGTAGTTGTAGAAAGAGCTGTACAACATGCTCCTCTCATCACAGCGATTCTATTCTGCCTGCATCTGCTCTGCTTAGGGAGAATGCCTCTCAGCACCACTGCTTGAATGCTACATCTTCTCTCCATCCCCCATCACTAGCTCTTTAGAGAAAAACAGGAGCACAGGTGGGATCTTTTATATTTAGTGCTGTGAGCACACTGCTATTTCTACCTGGTAGAGGTTAAGCAGCTTACCTCCACAGCACTCCAGCTCCTGCTGGTCTGATCAGCAGGACATCTCACCTATCTAAATTTACATCCTCTCTGCACTGACATTAGACTAGGAAGCCAGCCCAATAACCGAGCTTTGTTGCCTCTCCCATGTGCTCTCAGTCTGTCCCCTACCCTGCATTTTTCCAATGTTACTCAAACTAGTCCTCGCTCTAGCACTCATGCCTTCAATTATTATTCAGAAACTTAGCTGGAAACACTTATGGTACCACTCACATCTTCTTTCAATATAGGAGTCCAATTCACATTTTTTTCCACATCAAACTAATGTACAGCATGGTTGGTCTCCTAACAAGGTGTTTAACTGGGAATAGTCAATTTAGTACAATAAGTTTATGGTAGCCAGGGGTTGTAATATTATTACATATAAGTGGAAAGTTACAATAATGTGCATAGAACAATGCTCATTTTTCATAGAACAATGCTCAGGCATTAAGCAGGAAAAATGGGTCCTCTGGAACCTTAAGGTTCTCTAGGAGGATAAGTCAGGTTCTTCTTTGAGTAGTGTCCCTGTGGGTGCTCCACTCTAGGTGCACTTGCACCCCCTGTGCCTTCGATCAGAGATTTCACACGGTAGTGTCTGTTCAGCCCGTGCATGAATGTTACTCAGTCTTATGCTCTGCTCTGTTATGTAGTGCTGCATGGGAAAACAGCCCTCCATTTCTTCTCAACTGCCCTTCAACTTCTTTCCCAGGAAGATCCTTCACCCCAATCTTGAAGTCCTTCACCTTAATGCATGGCTGGTGGATGGTTCATGGGATTAGAAACAACCTGTCCAGAGGAAATAAAAAGAGAGTGTTATTACAGCAGAAAACAGTTTACACACTACACTTACTTATAAAAAATGGACAAGATTTGGCTGCTGGTGTGACCTCAAACACATTCCACCAACAATCTCATTGTTTGATATACTGGACTACATCCTAGAACTGAAAATTCAGGGCTGTCACTGAGCTCCATTAAAGTCCACCTGGCATCCACCATGGCTTTCCATTTCCAAACAAATGGTTATTCTATATTTGCTCACCCAACAACGAGGTTCCTTAGTTGTTGCTACCAATCTTACACATCTGAACTCACTCTACGAGATTTATTTCCATTTCTATAGACTTTCTAAAAAATGTTCCCATAATTGAAATATGTAGAACCATGACTCCGACAGCTATACATATGTTTGCTGTGCACTATGCAATAACTCACTATTCCGCGTCCAATGCTGTAATTGGCTCGATTATACTTTCTTCAATATTGGACTGAATTCCTAAGCCTCCTCCTCCTTAAGGGGGACTGCTTGGTAGTCACCTTGAGTTGAACACTCACAGAGACACTGCTCAAAGAAGAAGAAAGTGTTACTGCACAGAGAAAGTAACTGTGGTTCTTCAAGATGCGTGTCCATATTGGTGGTCCAATATCTGCCATCCTTCCCCTCTGCTTCGGAATTCTCTGCTATGTTGGAGTTTCATGGTAGAGAAGGAGCTGAGGGCAGTTCACCAGTGCAGTGCTATATAACAGAGCGGAGCATGAAACTGAGCAATAGGCATGTGCTGCCTGAACAGACACTGCTATGAGAAATCTCTGATCAAAGGTGCAGGGGGTGCAAGCGCTGTAGAGTGGAGCACTCATAGGGGGACACATCTCGAAGAACTGTAGTTATTGCACAGGGTGAGTAACCATTTTGTCCAGTTTAAAGAATGTGCAGTACTCCCATCAAGGGGAGTTTCACACCCTGAGTGCAGGCATTGGGGATCTCCCCCCACCCCACAAAACTTTATTCGGAAACTAGAGATACTCCTTACCCTAGATGAGAGCAATGCTTACAATCCAACGTGCTGATTATAGCACACAGAAGTGGACAGTATGGCATGGCAGTAGGCTGGGCCATCCTGAAGACAGAAAAATCTAACAGGCTGGTTAATGAATTCTCCCACAACAAGACTAAAAACATAAATGCCCACCTTCCTTTTTAACATGCCACTGACTGGATTCCTCTTACACAAGCACTGACTCCCAAGGTGTATGCTAGAAAGGTGCATGTTACAAAAACATGCCTTCAGTGTTAGCCAACTTATAGCTGGTGGGACCCGTTATTGTGGGTGAGGGACTCCAGTGGTGGGATAGGGCAGAAGGTGCTCGAAACAGTGATAGAGTGGAGCTCTCTAAGCTGTGATATGAGGTCACTCAGATCCACATTACTACTGCTCACCCTTCTCCACGGTAGGTGCCTCTGAGTGGGGCAAATTCTGATAGCCCTTCCACATTAATAAGGGTATGTCCTCTCTTGACCTCTGGTATCTAGCCCTGTCACTTTCCTCTGAAATTCTTACAGACAGCATACATGATATTGGGCTCTTTGTGTCAGCCACAGGAGCTTGCAAAAAATAAGAGCTAGTCTACACTAGGACCGCTACATCGGTGCAGGGGCACTGATGCAGCAGGGCCACTATAGTGCATCTAGTGAAGATGCTCTCTCCACCTCTATGAGAGGCAATAGTTATGGAGGCAGGAGACGCTCTCCCACCAACATAGCATTGTCCACACCAGCACTTAAGTTGATGTAAATTATGCCTTTCTGGGGGGTGGCTTATTCACACTCCTAAGTGATGTAAGTTATACCAGAGTAAGAGGTAGCATAGACCTAGCCTATGATGAGAGCTCTGGTTAAGCTTGCTCTTCCTTCATTTCTTCTCTTGTCAATTAAATGATCAGCTGGATGTGCATGAGGTAGTACTGATGCCTTGTGCCCAGTCTGGAAAAAAACAACTCAGCATCTTAGTATTTCCTTTGGATTTTATAATATAACATTTTATGCTTCATGAGCACCTTCCATCCAATGATCCCAAAGGAACATTAATACATTTACTCTCACAAAACCTCTGTGATGTTCAGTAGGGAAGTATCATCTTCATTTTGCATGTGAAAAAGCTGAGGCACCAAGCAATTAATTGACTTTCCCAAAGTCACACAGGAAATCCAGGGCACAGGCAGCAATAAAAACCCACATCACAGTCTTATGGTTTAGCCAGAATATCAAAATACGTTCTCCTAGTTCCTATAGACTCCTTTTTTTAAAAAAAGGCAGCAGACTAAAATCAAAGCAATATCCTCTCTATGGAATATTTAGATAACTTACACTGAGATGGACTGGATTAATAAAAAACATTCCCTGATCTGATTTGTATTTGGATCAAAGAAACCTTTTTTCACTGGATTTCATTTTGGGGGTGGAAGCTTCTGACTCAATAATATGTGACAGGTTTCAGAGTAGCAGCCGTGTTAGTCTGTATTTGCAAAAAGAAAAGGAGTACTTGTGGCACCTTAGAAATGTGTTAGTCTCTAAGGTGCCACAAGTACTCCTTTTCTTTTTGCGAATAATATGTGACTTATATGGCAACATTTCTTTAAAACTCATAAATCTTTTAGTATATTGAGGCATGACACATTTAGGTATAAAAGTCCTGCTGCTGAGTCATGCTGAGAACCTCCAGTTTTCGTTGGCAATAGTGGGAGTGGATAGCACTCTCATCATTTTTCAGTTTGGGGCCCAGAGAATACCTTGAGCAGTATTCTGTTCTAACTGTGTTAATACTCATTGCTACGCATATGCTTGCTTATTTATACTAAAGGAAAGAAACATTAATGTATTTGAAGGCCTCCATACATCAACATGCTGTAATTATGGGCTAGATTCGTCTTTTTAAACACCCAGATTGTGTATATGAAAAATACTAATCATCCTTTAATTTAAAACCTCAAACCAGACAAAGTTGTAGTAAACCATTTTCAGATGTCTAAGGAACAGCTCCAGCAATTTTAAGGAGCCAGGGCAACAAGCCTTTTTATATAAAAAGTTTCAAAATAAATACAAAAGAAGGCAGAATTCTGAATTTGCAGGTGACTTCTTCTAACACCATCTTTGAAAAACATTATCTGCTGCCAAAATGATGACCAAACTTCTTAACAGATTTTTACCTGAAGGGCTAAAATTCAGGGCCCGCAAATTATCGTTTTAACAAACACCTATGTTTAAGATGCCTAGAGAATCGCTGAAACACAGAAAACCTGAGTAAGGCTCCCAGGATCCCTTTACAATGAATGCGGAGAGTAGAGTTGCCAGGTTTTTGACGTGAACACCCGGTTGAAAAGGGACCCTGGCGGCTCTGGTCAGCACTGCTCACCGGGTGGTTAAAAGTCTAGTTGGTGGCACAGAAGGGCTAAGGCAGGCTCCCTGCCTGCCCTGGCTCTGCACAGCTCCCAGAAGTAG
The DNA here is from genome assembly GCF_009764565.3 of Dermochelys coriacea. Taxonomy (NCBI): domain Eukaryota; kingdom Metazoa; phylum Chordata; order Testudines; family Dermochelyidae; genus Dermochelys; species Dermochelys coriacea. The sequence continues at coordinate 223,764,277 of NC_050069.1, read as the reverse complement.
GCCAGTAAGTCCCTGCGGCCGGGGCTCCACAGCTCCCATTGGTCGGGAAATGCGGCCAATGGGAGCTGCGGGAGTGGCACTTGCGGCTGGGGCAGAATGGCCTGGCCCGCTTCCAGAAGCTGCCTGAGGTAAGCACTGCCCAGAGCCCACCCCCTGACCCCCTGACCCAGCCCTGAGCCTCCTCCTGCACCCAACCCCTATGCCCCAGTTCTGATCCCCACTCCCACACTCCAAACCCCTCAGCCCTTGTCCCACCCCAGAGCCCACATCCCCAGCCGGATCCCGCATCCCTTCCCACACTCCAACCTCCTGCCCCAGCCCAGTGAAATTGAGTGAGGGTGGGGGAGAACAAGGGAAGAAGGCGGGGGGGATGGAGTGAGTGGGGGACAGGGCCTTGGAGAAGGGGCAGGGCAGGGACGGGGCAAGGGGTGGTGTAAGGATGTAAGGGTGTAGCAAGAGATGTCAAGAGTAACAAGAAGGGTTTCTTCAGGTATGTTGGCAACAAGAAGAAAGCCAAGGAAAGTGTGGGCCCCTTACTGAATGAGGGAGGCAAGCTAGTGACAGAGGAAGTGGAAAAAGCTAATGTACTCAATGTTTTTTTTGCCTCTGTTTTCACTAACAAGGTCAGCTCCCAGACTGCTGTGCTGGGCATCACAAAATGGGGAAGAGATGGCCAGCCCTCTGTAGAGATAGAGGTGGTTAGGGACTATTTAGAAAAGCTGGACGTGCACAAGTCCATGGGGCCGGATGAATTGCATCCGAGAGTGCTGAGGGAATTGGCGGCTGTGATTGCAGAGCCCTTGGCCATTATCTTTGAAAACTCGTGGCGAACGGGGGAAGTCCCGGATCACTGGAAAAAGGCTAATGTAGTGCCCATCTTTAAAAAAGGGAAGAAGGAGGATCCTGGGAACTACAGGCCGGTCAGCCTCACCTCAGTCCCTGGAAAAATCATGGAGCAGGTCCTCAAAGAATCAATCCTGAAGCACTTAGAGGAGAGGAAAGTGATCAGGAACAGTCAGCATGGATTCACCAAGGGAAGGTCATGCCTGACTAATCTAATCGCCTTTTATGATGAGATTACTGGTTCTGTGGATGAAGGGAAAGCAGTGGATGTATTGTTTCTTGACTTTAGCAAAGCTTTTGACACGGTCTCCCACAGCATTCTTGTCAGCAAGTTAAGGAAGTATGGGCTGGATGAATGCACTATAAGGTGGGTAGAAAGCTGGCTAGATTGTCGGGCTCAACGGGTAGTGATCAATGGCTCCATGTCTAGTTGGCAGCCGGTGTCAAGTGGAGTGCCCCAGGGGTCGGTCCTGGGGCCCGTTTTGTTCAATATCTTCATAAATGATCTGGAGGATGGTGTGGATTGCACTCTCAGCAAATTTGCGGATGATACTAAACTGGGAGGAGTGGTAGATACGCTGGAGGGGAGGGATAGGATACAGAAGGACCTAGACAAATTGGAAGATTGGGCCAAAAGAAATCTAATGAGGTTCAATAAGGATAAGTGCAGGGTCCTGCACTTAGGATGGAAGAATCCAATGCACCGCTACAGACTAGGGACCGAATGGCTCGGCAGCAGTTCTGCGGAAAAGGACCTAGGGGTGACAGTGGACGAGAAGCTGGATATGAGTCAGCAGTGTGCCCTTGTTGCCAAGAAGGCCAATGGCATTTTGGGATGTATAAGTAGGGGCATAGCGAGCAGATCGAGGGACGTGATCGTTCCCCTCTATTCGACACTGGTGAGGCCTCATCTGGAGTACTGTGTCCAGTTTTGGGCCCCACACTACAAGAAGGATGTGGATAAATTGGAAAGAGTACAGCGAAGGGCAACAAAAATGATTAGGGGTCTAGAGCACATGACTTATGAGGAGAGGCTGAGGGAGCTGGGATTGTTTAGTCTGCAGAAGAGAAGAATGAGGGGGGATTTGATAGCTGCTTTCAACTACCTGAAAGGGGGTTTCAAAGAGGATGGCTCTAGACTGTTCTCAATGGTAGCAGATGACAGAACGAGGAGTAATGGTCTCAAGTTGCAATGGGGGAGGTTTAGATTGGATATTAGGAAAAACTTTTTCACTAAGAGGGTGGTGAAACACTGGAATGCGTTACCTAGGGAGGTGGTAGAATCTCCTTCCTTAGAGGTTTTTAAGGTCAGGCTTGACAAAGCCCTGGCTAGGATGATTTAACTGGGACTTGGTCCTGCTTTGAGCAGGGGGTTGGACTAGATGACCTTCTGGGGTCCCTTCCAACCCTGATATTCTATGATTCTATGATTCTATGATTCTAAGGATGCTCAGTTTTCTGCAATCAGAACATTGGCACCCCCAGGGGAGAGATAGGTGCCTAAGAGTGGCATCCACAAAATCCAGCATGCCAGACGGCTCCCTGTCTTAGCCAGCCATTAGAAGATACTGAGGAGAGAAGTGCATCCTAAGTCTCAGACTCGAGGTTGGCACCTGCCTCTGCTTAGGATCCACAGTTGGGAACCCTTCTCCTGGAATCAGGCGGATTAGGTGCCTAAGCCGTTTTTTGCAAAAAACAGAGGAGGAGATGGTGGCAGCAGTGCCACCACCCTGCTAACGGTTAGCCCAGTGTTTAGAGCAGTCACCTGGGATTTGAGGCTTCCACGGTCAGGTTCCCCTTTCTCCAAATATGGAGAAAGGACTTTAATACAGGTCTCCCGTCTCCCTGGAGAGTGCCCTCACTACTGGGCTATGGGAGATTCTGCTGTGGGGCTCTCTCAATCTCTCCTCTTGAAGCTCTTCCACTTAGATAAAAAATAGTCATTAGGACAGCAAGAGAATGACTTTATAGCCTGCTGTTTAGGGCACTCCCCTGGTAAATGTGAGACCCAGGTCCAGTCCCCCACTCCAATGACTGCTTTCTTATTAATCAAAGCTTCAGCAGGAGAGACTGAGGGAGCCTCACATCAGACTATCCCATAGCCAAGTGGTTAGGGTACTCTCCTCTTCAAGTTATTTCTCCCACTCAGGCAGAAGGAAGAATTGAACCAGGTTCTCCCACATTCCAGGTGAGTCCTACAAATACCAGGCTAAATGTGTAAGGGAGATGGCACTTCTTCATCTTGCTGGATTTTGTGCAGGGCTTGATTGGGTAGGTGTGCTCAGAGCACACTTACTGGATCAGGCCCCTGGCTGAAATAGGTGGGGCAATGTATCTTCACCTGGTTTGAGGATCACACTGGAGGTTAGGCATGAGATACACATCCAGACATATAGAGTGAGGTGGTGTGCACATGCCCAGAGGCAGAAATTTAGGCACCTCCTGAAATTTTATGGCAAACATTAAAGTGCCACAGAATTTTGGGCACCTACAGGTTTAGTTGGCAGCCAAGCAGAGATTCTGAGGATCTCAAGGGCACCGACATTTTGGCCTTTAGGTACTGAAGGCCTTTTGTTGATCTGAACTTAAGACAATGGTTGAAGTCCCATAGGTTCCAGTCCAGCAAAACAACTGAAGTACATGCCTTGACTTTAAGCAGTCACATTAATTGGATCAGGGCCAAATGAGGCAGTGGCATAGCTGGGGGTAAAACCCGGGACTCCTGATTCCCAACATCCTGTCATCAGAGCTGTCCCTTGGATACAGCGAATTGGGGCGACTGCCCTAAGCCCCGCGCTTTGGGGGGTCTCGCAGGCAGGGAGGTGAGGCAGGCAGGTGGCAGGCAGAAGGGAGGGGTGGAGAGGAGGACCCCTCTTACCAGAACTCCCCCTCCCAGTGCCTCCTGCCCACTGACAGGCCCTGCTGAGCAGCTCCTCCCCATTCCTCTCAGCGCTTACCGCCTGCCATGGATCAGATGTTTCGCGGCATCAGGAGGCGCTGAGGGGGTGGGGAAAAGAGCAAGGGCGCAGCGTGCTCAGGATAGAGGACAGAACTGGGCGGGGAAGAGGAGGTTGGGAAGAAGCAGGGCAGGGCCAGGTCAGAGCTGTGGGGGGAGCACCGCCCAGCAGATTAGAAACTCAGTGCCTATGTCCCGGGCTCTGCACACCCCTAGGGTGGCCCTGCCTGTCATACCCACCCTTCATACTTGGACCCAGGGCAAATTATTGCAGCTTAGTAGTTCTGCCTCTGAAAATAAGCAACTTAAATGGAAATGCAGATAAATGTTTCAGCTCTTAGTTGGGACTGTTATAATGTGTACCCAGTGGAACGCATTCAGAAACTACATATCACCCATCAATATCATTTGGGGATTGCTATATGTATCTGTTTCACTTTCCCAGCAGGCCCCTGAATCTTTGAACAAGCTGCTACAAACACAAATCATTGAAAATAAAAGAAAAATCATTTTAAAAACACCATATGAAGGAATATATGAACATGCACTGACATGTCTACTGATCCAATTACCTTTCACAATGACTGTATAGTGAACAGGTTTCCTTATTAAAATATATTTTGTGGTAATGACTGTTGAACATTCCTGCAGGAATATATTAGCATTAGACTGATGATTTAAAGGCTGGATGTGTTTTTTTAAATACATGATTGGCTATTAAAGGGCAAGATGCATGGGCAAAATGAGCAGTAATTGTCAGAACGACACTCCCAGTCATCAAATGGAAGCCTTGTGTATAAAGACACTTATACAATATAATAAGATAAATTGCAGTTTATTCATTGCCATGTGTTAGGGACCAAATTTCTTTGAATAGCAGTATAATCAGTTCAGATGGTTGAAAAATGTCTCTTTATCAGATTGCAGGAATTTTAATGCTTACCCTTCTTTGACTAAATTACAAAGTAGTAATGTGATGCATTCAGTGTTGTGTTGAAAGCACACCCTTGCCTTATTCCTGTACTTAAGTTCTTTTGTATCTGATAGTTCCCAGACAATCTTTGTTTCAGAGACAATGGGATCAAAGTTTCCACACTGGGGTTCTCATGGAGTCATTTTTATGTGAAAGGGAACCCCCCTCCCATGAAGCAGGGTTGATGGTTTGGGGCTTCAGTGTAGAAGTGGGTGAAATGTTTCAGACAAAACTTTTTTTGGCAAAAAAAAATGCAGATTTGGGTTGACAAACATTTTATGAATTCATGTCTAATTAGTCAATAAGAAGGCATTTTTAAAATATATTAGGAACAAAAAGAATCCTGACAATGGTATTGGTCCATTACTAGATGGAAATGGAAGAATTATCTATAACAATGCAGAAAAGGGAAAAGTGTTAAATAAATATTTTGGTTCTGTATTTTGGGGGAAAACGGGTGATATAGTCTCATCATGTGATGATAATACTCTTTCCATTCCCTTAGTATCTCTGGAGGATGTTAAACAGAAGCTACTGAAGTTAGAAATTTTTAAATCAGCAGGTCCAGGTAATTTGCATCCAAGAGTTTAAAAAGAGCTGGCTGAGGCGCTTACTGTACTGTTAAAGCTGATTTTCAATGTCTCGGAGACTGAAAGAAATCTTATGTTATACCAATTTTTAAAAAGGATAAATAGGTTGACCTGGGTAATTATATGCCTCTCAGTCAGATACCAATCTTGGGCAAGATAATGGAGCAGCTGATACAGGACTTTAATAATACAGAATTAAAGGAGGATAATATAATTAATGTAAATCATTGTGGGCTTAGGGCAAATAGATCCTGTCAAAGTAACTTGATATCTTTTTTGGATCAGTAACTGGTTAAAAGATAGGCAATAAAGGGTAGGAATAATTGGTCAGTTTTCAGAATGGAGAGAGGTAAATAGTGGTGTCCCCCAGAGGTCTATACTGGGATCAGTCCTGTTCAACATATTCATAAATGATCTGGAAAAAGGGGTGGCAAAATTTGATGAAACAAAAATGTTCAGGTTAGATAAAAATATTACACCAACCCACTAAAAGCCATTTTCTGATGTGTTCCTTCAAGTTTTATTGATAGATTCATTGTTCCTTATCCTCTGTGCAGAAGGTTCCATGACCAGTTCAAAAGTAAAGGAGACAATGCACATCTCTGTCTAGTCGTCACTTACCACCCCACACTGGAACCTCTATGGGGTATCATCATACAACTACAACCCATACTTGATGGGGACTTGTCAGGGTTCCCTCCCCACTCTGAACTCTAGGGTACAGATGTGGGGACCCGCATGAAAAAGCCTCTAGGCTTTTTTCTACCAGCTTAGGTTAAAAACTTCCCCAAGGCACAAATCCTTCCTTGTACTTGGATGAATACTGCTGCTACCACCAAGTAAGTTCAACAAAGATTCAGAAAAAGGACCACTTGGAGTTCTTGTTTCCCCAAAATATTCCCCCAAGCCCTTTCACCCCCTTTCCAGGGGAGGCTTGAGAATAATCTACCAACCAGATAGATAAACAAGGTGAGCACAGACCAGACCCTTGGGTTTTTAGGACACTAAAAACCAATCAGATTCTTAAAAAAACAGAACTTTATTATAAAGAAAAAAAAGTAAGAAGCACCTCTGTAAAATCAGGATGGAAGGTAATTTTATAGAGTAATAAGACTTAAAATACAGAGGATTCCCCCCTAGGCAACACTTCAAAGTTACAAAAAAAAAAAACAGGGATAAACCTCCCTCTTAGTACAGGGAAAATTCACAAGCTAAAACAAAAGATAATTTAACCCATTCCTTGCTATTACTATTTCCGTAATATTAGATGTATCATTTCAGTAGGTGCTGGACTACTTTCTTGGTCTCTCTCTTTGTCTTGGAGAGAACACATACAGAGTACAAAACAAATCCTCCCCACCCCCAGATTTGAAAGCATCTTCTTTCCCCATTGGTCCTTCTGGTCAGGTGCCAACTAGGTTAATTGAACTGATTAACCCCTACAGGTAAGGGGATTCTGTACCTCTGGCCAAGAGGGATTTTATATTACTGCATATATAAAGGTTGTTACCCTTCCCTTTATATTTATGACAGGACTATATCCTGGAAGAAAGCTTTCCTGAACCCCCTCTTCTGGCCTTCAAACAACCCGCAACCTCTCCAAGCTCATCATCAGAAGAAAGTTCCCCACAGACCAGGACACACCAACTCAAAGAGGCACCAGATCCTGCCAGAACAACACATGCAAAACCTGCAGACATATCTCCACTGGAACAATGAGCAACACCCCCAACAATGCACCTTTCAAGATCAATGGGTCCTATACATGGCTATCACAACATGTGGTGCACCTCATCCTGTGCACTAAATGCCCCAATAACAACCATATGGGTGAAACCAGACAATCACTATGCTCTCTAATGAACTCACACAGGAAAACGACAAAAGACAAAAACACCACATCACCAGGCTGTGAGTGAACACTTTTTCCAAAGTGATCGCTCTATATCTGACCTCTCATTCCTCATCCTCAAAGGAAATCTGCACGACACTTTCAAAAGATGAGCCTGGGAGCTTATATTCAGAAGTTTGCTAGACATTAAAAATCATGGCCTGATGCTGGAATTATGACTTATTACATCAATCAATAACCCACTGTCCTCCGCCCCGCTCCCCAGCTCCTCCCTATTACTGGAGAGGTATTAATGGGCCCCTTCACCTTGAATGTATGTGTTAACTACTTATGCTAAACAATTTGTTCCACCTAGCATTTAGCTGTGGCACTCTGAGTAAGTTTCCCAAACCTGAAGAAGAGCTCTGTGTAAGTGCAAAAGCTTGTCTCTCTCACCAATAGAAGTAGGTCCAACAAAAGATATTACCTTACCCACCTTGTCTCTAATATCCTGGGACCAGCACAGCTACAACACTGCATAGTCCCTCTGTGTAATTCAGATGGGTGATTAACCTCACACTGCTGCATTCTTTATCAATTTCACATATCCTTGGAAAGCCAGCTATTTCCAGATATCCTTGAATAAATTCAGAGCTCGGAGTATCTGAAGTATAGAGGTTTTTATAATAAGCAGCAAAAGTAGCATATATTTGATTAAAGTGTATAACTATTTTTTACTAAAAAGAAAGGGAGTACTTGTGGCACCTTAGAGACTAACAAATTTATTAGAGCATAAGCTTTTGTGAGCTACAGCTCACTTCATCAGATGCATTTGGTGGAAAAAACAGAGGGGTGCATCCGATGAAGTGAGCTGTAGCTCACGAAAGCTTATGCTCTAATAAATTTGTTAGTCTCTAAGGTGCCACAAGTACTCCTTTTCTTTTTGCGAATACAGACTAACACGGCTGCTACTCTGAAAACTATTTTTTACTGATTGTTTTTAATTAGTGCAATAATGTGTTGCTCTTAAATCCCTTTAAGTTTGCAAGCTAATAATTTATTCTCATTTCCTTTTTCATAAAGCATCTGCTTTGTATAGCTAAGGGCTGTTTCAGTGGCACCTGTCATCAACATATTTAATTTCCCCCTATTAACTAATTGTTGATATACTTTTTTGATCCTGTGTTTTTATGAATCGCTTATAATCTATTTTCTGCTCTAGTTTTAATTTTTCTTGGCTTTCTTTTTTCAAATGAGAAGCTCTGTTAATCATCTGACACCTAAGCACTGCTTCACCTGCCTCCCACAGAAGATCTCTCCATAGTGTCTTTGTTCAGTACTTTCAGAAATATGATAATGTCCTCTCTAATTCTTGGAGAACCAAATAATTCATTTAAAAAATCATCTTGGGGGCCCTCCCAACTATCAGATACTACTTCCAATAAGTAATATTTGTTTTACTTTCAATGGTCCAATTTCTTCAGAATATTGCCTGCTTCAAAAAGGATTTAGAAATAAACATTAAATCTTTTCTAGTATACAGATGATAATATACAGTTTTTCGCCTTCCTCTGTAACATGGGGCACGGGTCACTTGAGGGAGGCTTCTCTGCTCCTTGAAGTCTTTAAACCACAATAGCTCAGACATAGGTGAGGTTTTTCATAGGAGTGGGTGGGTGAGATTCTGTGGCCTGCGCTGTGCAGGAGGTCGTACTAGATGATCAGAATGGTCCCTTCTGACCTTAGCATCTATGAATCTATGAATCGGGTATGAATTAAATATAAAATCTCATTTCCTTGGGTGCAGTTTCCTCCAGAATTTGAGTTTGAATTGTTGGTATAGAAAGATTAATGCTGTACCTGTTTCCTTATCTGTTTTGTCTGTATCCAATCTGTCGCAGTAAGGTATCAGAACACAATTGAAGTCTCCTCCAAGTATAATTTTTCTTCTCCAAAGTGTTGCAATGTTTTAAAGAAAGCCTGTTTTTAAAGTTTTGCTTTTGATTGGGAGCATACATTGAGCCCACTGTAATTATTAACTCTACTATGGTGCCTTTTAATAAGATAAACCATCCCTCCTTATCCTTAAATTGATCTTTAATCTGAAAAGGTACACGTTTTACTCACTTCTCTTTTCTTTTCTTTGGCTGAACCAAAAAAAAAAATCTGTCAGAATCATGCCTCTGACATTCAGAGATGTTATTTTAAATAGAAGAAACATTGAGAATAACTATTTAGCTAAATGATACTCAGACTGCGACTCTGAAGCCGTGGCTCTTTAATGTGTCTCCTGCAGCTCTTTGCAGCACATATTAAAATACTGTGTGATTTAATTATTAACCAATCAGGATTCTTTTGCTATGTTATTAACCAATTAAGTTATTAACTTATTTGCTGGGAGAATTTTATATATATATATATATATATATATATATATATATATATATATATATACACACACATTTCTTCTGTCATACTGTTTAAATATGACTATATAGTATTATAGTAAATCAAACAATGAATTCACACTACTGTAGCTCTTTGGGGTAATATTGATCCCTCATTTGGTTCCTGCACCACTGATTTCTGAGTATCACTGATTTAGCTTATCAAAAATCTTGAAAGTTTTTCTTTTGCTGTTTCGATGGCTTGAACCCTGGTGAGGCACTTGTCTTTCATTTCTCATTATGAGGTATTCATAATGGTGTGCCTGAATTTGACTTGTTTGTAAACCCTCATAGCTATTTCCTGTTTAATTCCTACCCCACCCCCGGCCTCCCCAGTTCCTGCCTTTCTCTTGCATTCCTCTTAGTTTAAATCCACAAATAAAATACCAACATAGCATATAAATCAGTCCTCAAGTGACTGTGCCTTGCTGAACCCTAAGCCCCTGTAATCTCCCCATGAACATTTGGACTACTTCTCTTGTAATCCAAAGGCAGTACCTTCTCCATTTATGGAACTTTAACCCTGGCCCTTAGGGACAGATTACCATCTGATCATTTGTGTTATATGGCAAGGATTTGCACAGAACCCCCAAGGTTCCCTTCCCATCTCCTACACACAAACTTTTACTCTCCTCCCTACCTACATGCCTCTAGCTTTCATCCAGATCATACCACTCGATCCATTGTCTAAACTACGGTGCTAATAAGCGATGGTCACATAAACACCACCCTATATCGGAAACCTACTGACCGCTATTCCTACCTACATGCCTCTAGCTTTCATCCAGATCATACCACTCGATCCATTGTCTACACTACGGTGCTAATAAGCGATGGTCACATAAACACCACCCTATATCGGAAACCTACTGACCGCTATTCCTACCTACATGCCTCTAGCTTTCATCCAGATCATACCACTCGATCCATTGTCTACACTACGGTGCTAATAAGCGATGGTCACATAAACACCACCCTATATCGGAAACCTACTGACCGCTATTCCTACCTACATGCCTCTAGCTTTCATCCAGATCATACCACTCGATCCATTGTCTACACTACGGTGCTAATAAGCGATGGTCACATAAACACCACCCTATATCGGAAACCTACTGACCGCTATTCCTACCTACATGCCTCTAGCTTCATCCAGATCATACCACTCGATCCATTGTCTACAGCCAAGCGCTACAATATAACCGCATTTGCTCCAACCCCTCAGACAGAGACAAACACCTACAAGATCTCTATCATGCATTCCTACAACTACAATACCCACCTGCTGAAGTGAAGAAACAGATTGACAGAGCCAGAGAGTCCCCAGAAGTCACCTACTACAGGACAGGCCCAACAAAGAAAACAACAGAACGCCACTAGCCATCACCTTCAGCCCCCAACTAAAACCTCTCCAACGCATCATCAAGGATCTACAACCTATCCTGAAGGACGACCCATCACTCTCACAGATCTTGGGAGACAGACCAGTCCTTGCTTACAGACAGCCCCCCAGTCTGAAGCAAATACTCACCAGCAACCACACACCACACAACAGAACCACTAACCCAGGAACCTATCCTTGCAACAAAGCCCGTTGCCAACTCTGTCCACATATCTATTCAGGGGATACCATCATAGGGCCTAATCACATCAGCCACACTATCAGAGGCTCGTTCACCTGCGCATCTACCAATGTGATATATGCCATCATGTGCCAGCAATGCCCCTCTGCCATGTACATTGGCCAAACTGGACAGTCTCTACGTAAAAGAATGAATGGACACAAATCAGACGTCAAAAATTATAAACCCATTGTGTATGATAAACCCACTGTTTCATGTTCTCTGTGTGTGTGTGTATATAAATCTCTCCTCTGTTTTTTCCACCAAATGCATCCGATGAAGTGAGCTGTAGCTCACGAAAGCTTATGCTCTAATGAATTTGTTAGTCTCTAAGGTGCCACAAGTACTCCTTTTCTTTTTGCGAATACAGACTAACACGGCTGCTACTCTGAAATCTCCCCCCTTATTGCCCTTTATTTTTTCCAGAACACAGCTATCACAGAGTTCTGATCACCCCAATTAAACCAATCTTCATGCTATTTTCTTTATGATATTAATAAAGTTACTGTTCAGCTATTCATTCTTGATGTCTCACAAGAAGTCTCTTTTGGTTAATCTTCAGATTACTCTTCAGCCGTCTAAATCCTCTAGTTCAGCTTCACTTCTGGCATTTCCACTATATTCTATAGACTGTTTTTGTCTTTTCCTACCCTCCTTTTCTTGAGTTTTGCTATCTGGCAAGACTTTTTTCAGAAGTTTATTATTCGTTTCTATCTCTGAAGTATTTTCTTGTGTGTCTGAGACTTGCATTTCTATCACAGCTGCCTGGAGTGTCTATTTCCCCATATTTAAAGTCTCTTACTGTATAATACTGATTTTGGAAGCTGAATGAGCATTTAAATGGGAATTCCCATCTGTAATGGATTTCTGCCCTCCTGAGAGTTACTTTCTTCTCTTTTATTGAAGTTAGGGCAGAGAGGTCTTGAAAAAATTGCAGTTTGTGGCCTTTGAGTATAAAATCTGGATGCTTTCTGACCTAAGCCAAGTTAGCCTCGCATTGTTAACTATATTTGAGAACTGGGGGCTGCACCCCAGAGATCCAGTGGCTGGACCATGTGGTTTCACGTCTCATGAGGTGCAGAAAGAAAGGCCTATCATGTGAGGAGTGCTCATGAGAGGGACTAAAGGAGTCTATAACACAATTTGCCCTGTAGCCATGGCAGTCTGTTCTGCCAAATTTTTTGACTTGAAAATTCTTTTAAAAAATTTCAAAATTGTCAATGTCATCTTTTGACTTTTTCTAAATGAAAAATTTGAGTTTTCTGGTATGAAATGGTTTTTGTTTAGAAAATTAAGCTATTTAGGGTAAAAAAAAATCAAACAATTGAAATATTTTGTTTTGATTTTGACAACATTATAGGAATGCCATATCTCATTTTGATTGACCTGAATCAATTTTTTTTCCCCAAATTTTTGGTTAGTGAAAATTTGACTTTTCATCCTGATTCTGGACAGGAAATATTTTTGAAATCTTGAGAATCATTGTGTGGGAATATAATTTCCAACCCAGTTCTAATATTAACCATACAATACACAGAAGATTTAATTTTAACTTTCTATTTTACCATTAACAACATATATTAATTTTCTATACAAGTGTCAACAAATCTTATTCATAACCTGTTTTTCTTACCTTTTAAAAAAACTCATTTGTGTTTTGGTCAACCTCTTCTCATTATCTGTATATTTATTTTATTCAAACGGTTATCTATACATCATAAAATCTTCTAGATCCTGATATAAAGTTGTCTGGTCCCTTTTTCCATTGGAAGGATTTCCCATACTTTATTTCTCCATGCCACTAAGGCTGGGTTATCTGTCCTTTCCCAGAAAAGGCACTATCACACATCTAGCTGCTAGATTTCTTTCAATTAGCTTTTCTACAGTTTTATCAGTCATGAAAGGAAAATGATCGTAAATATGTATCAAACACAGTCATTATCTGATCACCAAAGCCTAGGAATCCTCTCAAGGAGGAGACTAAACACAGTATTCTGACAATACTGTAGCTCTATCATATAAATGTCATTAATTTTGTATCTGTTCCCAAAGAGATGGGACATAACCTTATTTTAATAAGCAGCTGTTTATTATTCATTCTATGACAGAAAATCATAAGGAATTATAAAGATGAAAAAATCAAGTGCGTGTGTGTGTGTATAGAGATGGGAATAAGAGAGGAGAACTAGGGGGGGTTAATTAAAAATGCATTATGAATGTTTTCTAATATAATAGGAAAGCCCAGTAAACTAGTTAAGAGGGTTTATAATGCTTTAAGGAAGAGCCTGCTGTTAATAATAGTAATAATAATAATAATAATAATAATAACAATAATACATTTCCTTTCTACAAAACCTTTCATCTGACCACTGCAGAACACTTCACAAACATCTCTTCCACTTTTGTTCATTATATTTTAAAAATGTTTCTATACCACAGCTTCAGCGCCAGTAGAAAGGTGCATTATTGTAAGATCAGTGTTACCAAATTTTGCTCTCAGAGTATAGTGCCGGAGCCCTGCTGCCACCAGGAGCCTGATACCAAAGAAATAAATAGCCTACAGGGACAAGGAAGAGTGCCATAAGGAAAAAATATCTTCAAGACTCTCCTTCATGATCAAAAGGAGGTCCTCAGATGAAATATATTCTTATCGATCCAGAGAACATTTTTAGGTTATCACAGAACAGTCCCTGAGAGCTCTGAGAATTCCAAGGCAAGTTAAAATACAGATATGGCTTAGCCTCATAAATAGCCCTTTTTGTTGAGGCAGATCTCAAGCACTCCCATACTTTGGCTGCCAGTTGCTTCAACTATAGCCCAGCGATGGAAAGAAGAAGCGCTGCCCACAAAATTCTGAAAAAATATCTAACTGGACAAATGCCGTACTGGTAAGCATGTGTCCATTAAAGCTGAGCCCTGAGAAGGGGGAGGAGCAACTGAAGGAGATCAAATGTGAGCACAGATGATGTGACTACAAGTCTGCCAGCAGGGAGAAGTCTCTGTGCTCCCCTGATTGTCCCTAGCCCATGATGAGTGGTGATAGATATTATAAACTTCTTGAACAAATGCATATTCTGGGTTTCCGGGCTTCTCTGAATACTCTTTATTTAGTATCCTGCCTCTCCATCTCTGACACATACTTAATTATAGCAATGATAAAGTTCTCTACTTTTCCAGATGACCAAAATAGCTATGTACCAATATTGGCAATGTGCAACATTTCCAAATGGTCTGAATATTGACCCTTATTCAGGAATCCAAATTCCTGAATAGTAGTTAGATAAATCTGTACTCTGAGACTCTAGGTATACATTCCCAAACCCCCATTAAGATTTATAGTTATCTTGCTTGAGTATTGTAAAATACAACTGGATTAAATTAGGTCTGCACTCTCTCCTCAGATTCTTTGTATCCAACCACTATGGATATTCTTATCAGCATGTTTTCTCTGCATTTATCACTCATGTTTCATTGCTGCCTGTAGTGTTTAGCTGGTCTCATTTCTGCATTGTAACAGATTATGCAACTTCAATTTTCACTGGACATGCCAAAACATATTTCTCTTGCTGGAGAGTAAACAGTGCATTTCTTATTCTGACAAAGAGTGGAAATGTGATTACAGAACAAAGTGGTGTATTGCTGCTTAGAACTGCCACATGTACTTCCAGTGCTATGACTAAGTGAATGACTAGATAAATGCTGGGTGTTGGTACCTATACGTTGATTGCTAGACCAAATATACACCCCCCCCCCCAATTTAATTTAACCTAACAGTTTGGATTTGGGTGTTAGATGAGGAACTAGAAACAATGTATCAAGAAAAGAACACACAATCCTGCATTTGGGCATTCCCTTGTGCATAGAAAAATGCACAGGGAGAAGAGTTGTGATCAAAACTATGCAGAAAATGTCAAATGCCACTTACAC